>NW_008237233.1:1489294-1514791 GCF_000691975.1 Corvus brachyrhynchos | reverse complement strand
ACTGAGGGACTTCCTTTCTGCACAAATGCTGGATGCTTGCACTGGAAAATAGCAAATTTTCTGAGGCGTTTTCACAGATGAGTAATCACTGTTGATAACAGGGGCACATCCAGCTGTATTTCCTATTGTTTTCCTTTCCTTAATTGTTTATCAGAAGCAGAAATGTCTGATAACAATGTTAACTTAAAAAATTTGGACTCTTTCTGATTCTTGATACCAACTGTCTGCTTTGTATTAAATGACAAGTATATTTTAAAAGTAGAATGAAATAAGGGCTTTGCTAACACCATCTTGATTCTGTATGCTTCCTATTCATGTAGAGATAAAAGGAAGTGGTTGCTTTAGTAAGCCCTTTCTGGTTTTGCACCATGTTCATTCATTCTGTGCTCTTCCAGATGTGCTATGTTTCATTTCCAACCAGGTTCCCATCTGTCCAGAAGGCTGGAGTTCGAAGGGTCTCATTACTGTGAGGACGGACTGCTACTTATTCTGCTCATTTTGAGTAAAAGTTAGGAAAGTATGAAAGTGGAAAATGAAGTAGAAATTAAAAACCAGACCAACATTAAAAAAACAACTCAAAAAACCAAAAAACAAACCCCCCAAAAAACCCTGAAAACAAAACCCCACAATCTCTTCCAAAGATTTAAAAAGTGAATGTAGAGGATTGTGGGCAATATTACAGGGAGACCTCAAACAATATATGAAATTAGGTGTTTGGTCTGAATTCAATGAAAGATAATGAAGGGTTTTGATATGATAATTCCACTTAAACGTTTATAGAGTGGGGGGTGTATGTGTATGTGATCTGTAAGGGGAGGAGGGTGTTACAATATGCTAGCCAGCCAGTTCTGTTCTCAGTAAAGTGTCAGATTGGCTGTTTTGCTAAAGATAAATTTTTCACGTTCCAAATATTCTGAGAGAAAATAAATTATACTAATAGCAAGATGTGTAGTGATTTGCACATTATCCAAGCCATTGAGTTATTCCTGACTGTCCCTATTCTAGTTCTTGATTTGTAGGCCAGCTATGCTCTGCAGCTGGAGCAAATTATATCAACAGAAGTGCTGATGTGACCACAAGTTGACAAAAGGACATGATTTCTAGTAGCAGAAAAGCAACTAGATTTTATGAAATTGTATCTAATAATGTTGTTTAACTCATGGATCTTGCATCTGACGTCTACTTTTTATCCAGTCCTTTCAGCAGCCCTTTGTTAGCAGTCACTCAGAAGAGGAAATAAAATGTAGCCATTGAAATAAAAATTGCTCTACGCTTTTTAATAGCTCAGCTGCAAGCTCTATTGTTTTCTTTAATGGATTGTATAACTGAAGTCTTTCCTCATGACTATACTCATTTGCCTTCCATGTTTCCAAAGTAAACTACAGTATCTTGGAGTTCCAAAGCAAAGAATTGAGAGGGAGCGATGAAAGGATGAAAGGGTTTTTATATGTGCAGAATGCAAACTGCTGGAAGTAATGTGGCTCAGGAGACAGAATAGTAACTGAGAGTCAAGAATTTCTGTAGTATTTCCATTTCTGACACTGACTCTCTCAGTGCCTTTGGTTATTAAACTCAGCCCTTCCAGCTCTCAATTTCCCAGCCTGAAAAAGGGGTTTAACAATATCCACCCAATCCATAGACACATAGTGAGTGCGAGTATTTGTACTTTGAGAGTGGTGTGTCAAGTCACAGAGAAGTGAACTATTGCTCCATTAAATTTCTACATCATATAGGAAAAGTTCTCATCAGCCAGCATCTGTCCAAATATGCCAACAGTGTCACACTGTTAAAGAAACAAGGTGCAGAGGTAAAATAATGGGTAGTGAAAACATTGTATTACTGTTCTCTAGCCACTTAACCATAGGTACAGGAGGCTTAAATTGCTCTTGAAGTTCTGTCACTGCCTCATTGTGTAACTTTTCTCACATCTGTTTTTTCCTACGTCGATTTCCTAGGGCACTGTCTTTGGGAGTTTGTACAGAGCCTGGAACCGTGGGTTTCATCTCTACAAAAGGCAGCAATCTGATAGAAGTATAAAGAATAATGTTGTATGAGGATTAAAATGTGATAAAAATCTTAATTTTATGCAGTTACATTAGCAGTAATCTCAGTACAAAAATTTGGAGAGCTCTTGTAAGACAAAAGGATTTTGTAAAACACCTAAGAATGAAATCACTGTGTTACTAGTAAAAAATGCAATTCATTTTGAGAGAGAACTGAGAATGGCAAAGATTCATCCAATATTGGTAATTTTCTGCCAAGTAACCCAAGGCAGCTTAAAAATTAATTGACAGGTAATATGAACATTCAGTGGTGATGAAGTAATAAAACCAGAGAGAATCAATCATTACCTCCAATATCTTCTGAATTGTCTTCCCATATCTTAACTGTGAAAGAATTTTGTGTTATCTCTGTGGCCTTTTGAGACTGTTTTTCAGAGTGTGATTTGCATATACTCTTTAAAGAATTTGGGAAAAGTTTTCTTTTTGCCATTGTCCCAGATGTACTTGTGCCTTGTAGGCATGCTCAGCAAAATGGAAAAAAAGGCCTTATTAAATCATCAAGTGCTAAGAATTCTTTCAGCTGTGGAAGACACGCAATGTACATTGCAGCTGAAACAAATCATACAGTATAACCCGTTAAGGATGTAATTGAGATACATGTAATCATTAACCTTGGAACAGATTGGGAATCAGTTAATGAATCAAATCAGTACCCTCTCAACTGATCCATAATAATTTGAAAGAGATAAAAAATTTAACAGTGGCTGTATGTGAGGTTATCATGGGCTGCAATTAACCAGCCTCTGGGAGAAAATGTTACCTAGTTACCAGAGGGTAAGTGTAATTTCCGTAGATCTTTTGGAAAGATTGTTATAATGACAGGTGCCAGATAATAAAATGGGTCAGAAAGAGACTTTAGGTGCTGGTTGTAGCTAGGTCAGCTTCCTGCCTCTCCAAGAAGACCATCTTCTCCTGACATTTTGCGCTCTTGGTTAGAGCTGCTGACTGATGAAGACGTTTCAATAACCTCTCTGCTGAGTGTGTCTGTTCTGAAAACTACTGAAACGTTATCTTTATTTTAAATACTGCTATCTGAGTAGAGCTCACTGGTTTGTGTTTTTTTCAAGGTGTAAATGAAGGCTACAATATATGCTTAAAGCTGTGCAGCTTTCACAATGAGAGAGAATTTCTTTGAAATATACACTGGCCAAAGAAATAAATACAAATGAGAAATAAGATCCAAAAATACATGGGGAATATATGTGCCTAGGTGGCAAAAGTTAACGAGCCTATTTTCTAACACTAAATAGGGTAGAAGGAGGAAAAAACCTGTTGTTTGCCTCCACAGCATGTACTCAGTGATACCCGTGCACAGTAGGATAGTTAGCTACCACATGCAAAGCAGAAAGCAGATGGTATGGTTAGTATAGATCACAGGAACGTGAGTATCTGTGAGTGTGCATGTCTTTGTATGTTCGTGTGTAAATCAGCAAGGAGTTTGACATTGACATACTCCATCAAGTCTAGTTTATAAGGAACAAGTAGTGCAACATTCTGTGCATCTGGCAACTTAACTAGCTCTGTCAATCTGTGGATACTGCTGACATTGTACTATTAGCATCACTTCCATCTGTTTTGTTTATGTAGGGCTTGATTTACTTTCACCATGTGAATTGGTAGTGGGTAGAAATGTCCAAAAGTCTCTGGTTCCAATTAAACTTGCAGTGTATTGTGTTTCACAGTATTATCAGAAAGGGGAGCATGGTTGCAAAGATTGTTACCTGTTTCTTCAATGGGAAATATCAATGCACATTGTGGAACACAGAGGCATGTTAGTACTTCATAAAAAGCTATTTCTCTGTGACATATTTAGCCCTTGTGTATTTTCCTATCTTCAGAGATAAGGAAATTATTTTTGAGACAGGAGTCTGTTCTGGTAATTCACAGTCAGGCTAGTCAACCCTGTGTAGAATGCTTTTTCCTCTTTGGTATCTTCTTGGTGTCACTTGATGCTTTAAATTAAACCACATTAATGATCTCTGTGAAAGATATTGCTGCCCAGAACCATGGTAGCAAAATTTTAGTCTCCTTTTCCCTGTCTCCTCCATTACTATAAGTGCAAACAATAAATAGGAGTGTTCTAGTTTAGGCAAAACTTCCAATTTACCCTAGTTCTCTGCACTCACCTACCTCTAAATGAATAAGGGAAATCAAGCGTATTGTTTAGTTTTTGTAAATGGTGATAGAACATGAAAATGTGTTATTCAACTGAAATCATAAGGCATACTAGATGAGTATGTTATATTAATCAACCTGGAGCTTAAGCAGGTTGGATAACCTTCAATACATGTAATGGAATCCTTTCTGGCCAGGCATAGTCAAGCCTACACTTTCATATATCATATATAGAAACAGTCACAATCCTATTTAGGAGAACAAATTAATTACTTACTTGGAGAGCAGACTGACATCTGTCAAAAACCCCCCTGTTTTAAGTGATACATAACTTTTTGTCCTGGGGTGATGTTATGAAGCCGCTTTATTCCTTAACCATCTGCTCAATGCCCAAGGACGCTGTTTCTTTAAGGTGGTCCCAGGGCCAAAGAACTTTCTTGTTCTTTTTTCCCTTTCCTTCCCCTTGCCTCACTGCCTCCCTTCCCTCTTCGACAGTCGGGGGAGCCTGCGGGCGTGGCCCCGGCTGGTCTAAGCCTACGTGTCTGTTCCCTCTCCGGGAATTTGTTGTATTTTGAGGGTTTGTTTAAATCCTGTTCTACCCTGTTTTGTTTGTGTGTTAATAAACAGTTTGGTTTCTTTTTCCCACTTTCACTTCTTGAGACTCATTTGTCTCATTGACGGAGGAAAAGGGGAGGCCCTTTTCCCTTCAGAGAAGACACTCACTCCAGAGTGATTTCTCCTGAAGTTTTGTCTCAAAAACCGAGACATTTTTCCTTAAACAGCATCCTGTACAAGCCTATCTTCAGAATTATAGAATGTACTTTATTAGAAATTTCGCCGTGCAATAATTGTTTATTGGAAACCCATCCAAGATGGATTTGAAAGCAGCTGTTATGAAACTACAAGGTTTCCCCGTGGTATTTGATATGATCACTAGCTCTTGTTCTCACAGGGGACTTTAACTTACCAGATGTCTGCTGGCAATACAGTACTGCAGAGACAAAACAGTCCAGGAGGTTCCTATAATGTGTGGAAGATAAACCCCTGTCATAACCAGTGAGTGAACCAGCTAGGGTATGTGCTAGTAGGTGATTGTGGACAGAGAAGTGCTTGTGAGTGATGTGGTGGTCCAAGGCCATCTTGGGCACAGCAATCTAATAAAATTAGATTGTTTTCAGTTGCAGATAAGCAAGAAGAGAGGTCAGCAGAACTGCAGCCCTGTACTTCTGGAGGGCAGAGTGCCTCAGAGTGCCTTCAGGAGGCAGTCCTGAAGGGTAAAGGAGTCCAGGAAGGCCCGGTGTGAGTTAACAAAGAACAGGTGCAGGTGTAGGCCGTCCCATGTGCCAAATGATGAGCCAGCAGGGAAGAAGACCAACCTATCTGAACAGAGAATTTCGTCTGGAACTCAGAGACAAAAAGAGAGTTTATGACCTTTGGAAGAAGGAGCAGGCAGCTCAGGAGAACAACAAAGATGTGAGTTTATGCAGGGAGAGAATTAGAAAGGCCAAATCCCAACTAGAAGTTAATCTAGGTACTACCATAAAAGAAAATAAAAAATATTTCTATATATACATTAGAAGCAAAAGGATGGCTAAGCGGAGTCTCCAGTCTTTATTGGATGTGAGAAAAACACAGTGACAAAAGATGAGGAAAAGGCTGAGTACTTAAGGGCTTCTTTGCCTTAGTCTTTACTAGGAAGCCTAATTGTTCTGGGGGTACTCAGCTTTCTGAGCAAAGAGACAGGGACAGGAAGCAAAATGAAGACTCTATAATCCAAGGGAAATGGTCAGCAGCCTGTTAGGCCACTGAGATCCACAGAAGTCAATGTTGCCAGATGGAATGCTCTCTAGGGTACTCAGGGCCAGGTGATGAATAGAGCCAAATCCAGTTGTGAGTGGGTCACAAGTGACAAGTGATGTTGCTCAGCATTGGGACCAGTTTTGGGGGTTTTTTTAATGACCAGGATGAGGGGATCAAGTGCAACCTCAATCAATTTGTGGATGATCCCAGCATTGGTAGGCATGTTGATCTGCCAGAGGGTAGGGGGCTCTGCAGAGAGATCTGGAGAGGCTGAGTGAGTGAGGCCAATGGTATGAGATTCCACAAGGACAAGTGATGGTTCCTGCACTTGGTTCACAACAACCCCTGCAGTGCTACAGGCTGGGGCAGTGGCTGGAAAGCTGCTCAGCAGAAAGGACCTGGGGTGCTAGTCAGCAATGGCTGAACATGAGCCAGTGTGGGCCTTGGGGGCCAAAAAGACCAATGTCATCCTGGCTTTCGTCAGCAGTAGTGTGGTCAGGACCAGGGCAGTGACTGCCCCCTGTACTGGGCACTGGTGAGGTTGTACCTCGAGTGCTGGATTCAGTTTTGGGCCTCTCACTGCAAGAAGAACATTGAGGTGCTGCAGTGGGTCTGGAGAAGGAAATGGAGCTGGGGAAGGGTCTGGAAGACAAGTCTGGTGAGAAGCACCTGAAGGAATTAAGAGTGGTTTAGCCTGGAGAAAAGAAGGTTCAATGGTGACCTACTCATTCTCTCCAACTACTTAAAAGGTAGGTGAGGGTTGGTCTGTTCTGACAAATAACAGGGCAAGAGTAAATGGCCTCAAATAGTGATAGGTGTGGTTTAGATTGGATATTATGAAAAAAATTCTTAACCAAAAGGTTTATTCAGCATTGGAACAGGCTGCCGTGGCAGTAGAAGAGCCATCATTCCTGGAGTGATTTAAAATACATGATGTGGTGCTGAAAATACGGTTTTATGGTGGATTTGACAATGCTGGGTTAGAGGCTGGAGTCAATGATCTTTGAGGACTTTCCCAAACTAAGTAACACTATGGTAACAGATAGTGGTTTGGTAATAATTCAAAATATTCAGGCTAGATTTTCTTCATCTTCCAGGTTTAGGAAATGCCAGTTAGCTGTGCAGACATGTTCTGCAATGCAGAATAGAAAAAATATACTGGTAATTTAGAAAAGCCAGAACACCATCTATTCTGACAAAATGGGACTGCCTTGAGTCCCAACTATTTGCCTGATCTCCAGAGCTACTCAGGAAAATGAAAGGTTTTCAGCCATGGTAATAAACCCCTCTTGTTCACTGGTTTGATGAATTTATCTTAATAGAGTAACCTTCTGTCAGAATATTCTGATGTCTTTTCTCCTACAGGTGAACTATAATGTCATCCAGACTAGCTAGTTCAACTAAATGCGTACAGGACATCTCTTTAGCCCAACAGTTGATACTCAAGACATCCCTGATGCTCTGCTCTCATAGTTCAACCAAATCACCTGCAGGCAAAGATCATGGCTTTCCCTCCCTGCGGTTAGAGGGAGGAAACAAAAAGACTTCTTTTTCCCCTATGTCAAGAAGTTTCTAAATTTTCAAACCTTAGACACAGCTCTCCGAGAATAGTATCATATTTGTTGCTAATAAGTCAGAGTGAGCTGTCATTCTTTGTCCAGTGTCTAAAAATGTCACTATGAAAATTATTGCAGTGGAAAAAAGAAGAAAATCTGCCCAAAGATGCTCAATATCTCTGCTGAAGTTCTCTTTCAAATACCAGATGTTAAGCCTGAGGTAAGTGGCTATGTCATGACTATGATAAATTTGAGATTTGATACTCAAGTGCAATTTAATGACCTAAACTGGGAATGACAGGCACCGTACAGGAAGCCTGAATTGCATACACTTAGATACCTAAACAAGATTTTGATTTTCAAAGCACTTTTAAATTTTTTTAATTTTTATGTTTGAAGGCATCCAGACCTCCTACTGTCTCAATTTCAGGAAGTGCATTTTGGTGTGACAAGACTAGGACATTTTCTTCTGGTTGTCAGGTATCACTCCAGGGAGGATCCAGATTTCCTTGGGTTTCTTCATTTAGTCATTATTTCACTTCAGCTGTTTACAGAAACTCTTAAGCAGGAAAGACAGCCTCTGCTCTGACTGTCACGGCATAACACAGTTATTTTATGCTCTCTCTGTCACACCATCATCAATTGTGCTGGCATTGGTCTTTACTTCATAAACTTGTTACTGATACCTTAAGGAATGGAGGCAAAAGATACTTTCCACTATTTGAGAATGAATCCTGCACTCTCTCTTAATAGCAACCAAGGGAATACAGAAAGGAAAAATGTGCAGTATATACAACTTATAGGGCCTCTCTCCATTGGCATTAAGCCTTTCCCTTTCCCTAAAACATGTAATTGCAAAACAAGAGCCTTACTGCAACATTCAGGAACCTTATTTTCACATGTACCTATGCAAGGTGTTCAGAATCAGGGTAGAATTTTGTAAGTATCTTTCTACATATATTTTCTATGCAGCTGATATAGTGTATATGCTTTTGAAAAGATGGAGAGTTAGTTGTATTTTTTTTTCTTATCTCCAGTATGATACCTGAAGAGAGTATTTAAAATATGGGTTTCAGTATGAATAAGGAAAAGGAAGCTCAAACTCCTATACAATACTGAGGTACAGCACGTAGTTAACTCTAAGACATCCATCCTTGTAGCTGGGTGCAGTCTGTGCAGTGAAACATCAGGCACTTAACAGGTGTAAGACAGAGTTTAAGTCAATCATCCTGGGATGATGGTCATGGATTGGTACTTTGTGGACATTCTGTTCATTGTTTTCTGTGTCTGGAAATATACAACAACTCTCATGCACTGTTTTCCATTGGCTGATCTGAACACATGACCTACTCAATCAAAATCTTTATGTGTGGCATATGATGGGACTCCTTTACTTTTCAAATGCATCACCATAACCACTTCAGAGTTGTATTTTTTTCCAAAGAGCACAATTATCAGCAGATAATTCACTAAAACTCAACTGAAATACAATTTTCACTAAACTGATTAGGAAATAAAGGGGCATATAACTCCCTGAAAAGGGGATAGTAGTTTAGTTGGGACACAAAGGACTGCAGACACTTCATGTTTATGGAAACATGAATTAGTTTTGCCTTTGCAATTCCAAGCATTTCATATTTAAGAAGGAAAAATACTACTCGTCCTACATTTCTGAGTAGTAAATGACTAGAAAATTGTTTGCAGCCCATAGGTAAAAGGCAACATAGAAACCCAACAAAATATTCTTATTGTGCTGCTATTGTTTTATAGTGTGTTATAGACAAAGTAAGTGCTCATAACCTGAAGCTAGCACAGAGTTATTATTTTTCTTAACTTAATAAGGAACATATGGCCAAAAAAGGAAAGTGAACAGTTTTTGTGAATACAAAGATCTGCAGATGCACAGTATAAAGTTAGTTTTAAAAAGAAATGTGAGTGCTTGCAGTTTACACAGGGCAAACCCTAGGTTTCTATTTATTCATCTGCTGTTATTTCCTCCTACTGCATTAACCTGCTTTCACTCCTGTGTAAGGGCATGCCATTGCTATTGTGTCTTCTGCATGGATGTTTAGTGTACAGAAATTTTGCAGATGAGACCTTCGGCAAATATTTATGTTTGGTCCTGAAAATGAAGCAAAAAGAAGCTTGATACCCTCTACAATATGCAACTATGGAAGAAAAGTATGTAGCTCAGGACTGAGATCTCCAGTGTGACTACCCTATTTAATAGATTACAAACTACATCAGTGGTGGCTCAATGGCACATCATCATGACAAGTACTGCAACATGTCTTTCCAAAAAGTGGAAAACTCACCCTGAATAGTGTGTGGCATGATGATCATGGTTGTCCTTAAGGAAACAGCAGATGAGATCCTTCATGACCTGATTTTGGTCTCCCAGGTCAAGGGGGTCTTCCCACTCTACTTTCTCCTACTACTATATATTGAAAGAAAGTGGCAGTAGCCCTACAGTTCTGTGGGTTCTTGCTGTGTTTAGAAAGTCCTAGTGCGTTTTAGAAGGATACATTTTGCTTGTAGTACAGGCTTGATACGGGCAGACAGCTGCTTACGCATGAAAGATGGGAAGGACACCTATTAAGAAAGACTTAATTACATGGGGAAAGATAAGATGGTATCTCCATGGACTTTATATTTTGATATTTACAGAGATTACAATGGCAGCTCCTTGCAGGCTTTTATTAGGTGTTGTGTTCTTGCTGAAACCTCTGTAAGAGACTCTGTTATTGGGAGAGTTATAGACTGAATTTTTCCTGTGTATAACAGCACATTTGAAATTGTTCCATGTGTGTATGATTCTTTCAAAGGAGAAAAAATAGTTAGTTACCTGTAAGTGGAGATGTCTCCAGAAAAGCTTTTAAAGATGTGAAAAGATCACAGGTAAAGGAAAGTGACAAAACATGTACCAGTTCCAGAAACAAATTAATCACTTTCAAAGAATGGAGTTTTCAGAACTCATGTTGGAGAAAACAGTTGCAGCCAATATTCTAACCTCTGACCTGGTGTTGATCGATGACTGAGAGGAATGTTTCACTACCTGAGTAGTCTGAGCCTCAAGACCTATGGGACCTGTAGCATTCTGCCTTTCCAGTGAGCTGTAGGCCAGATAGGATGGAATGTAATTTATCTGTCAATGAGTGTTTAAGCTGTATAAGTTGCTCATGTTTAAGCACATTAGTGAGTTTGTGAGTCTCTGAAATTTAAACAAATAAATACTTGAAAGATTCACCCAAACTATATCTGGAGACTCCCGATATCATCATGATGGATATTAAGGGTGCCTGCTGCCATGGGTGCAGGCAAATTCTCTCTGTATCTAAAACATATAAATATTTTTTTGAGGAATAGGTAGATCTACACACATGGGAGTGTACTGTATTTATACCTTTATTATTTTTTATGGCAGGTTTGAAAGCAATATGAATATGGTCTGCAGAGAGATAGTTTACATTTTTTTACTTCATTGCCACAGAAAAGAAAAATAAGGATGAAGAGAAGAAGGAAGGAGAAGATCCCCTCTCCAGGACATTCTTTTTATCCTTCTATTTTCTTTTTAAAGTCTAGATTTACTTAAATATACAGGAAGACTACCTTTCCCTGTAGGAATAATTCATTAGTTTACATAACCTATGTTTTGCAACAACAGTCGAACTCTTCCATTTGTTTAAAAGCCTCTTGATGAACAATAATGGACACACTTCTCTGAGAATTTTCTACTTTTGAAAGTTTAATTTATGCATCTCTGAAACTAAATGCATCACTTCCAAATCTGGCAAAATTGTTTCTTCTGTGAAAAGGATAGCAATATTTCTCATTTTCTCTCACTTTCCTGTCTATATCTAACTCCATTTTATCAAACATTTATAGAAGTTTTAAACTTTGCTACACACTTGCAGGCATTTGGACTGTCTTCTTGGATGTCTGCAGTATTTGACTGCAGGAACTCTCCATTTGAAAATTCCTCTGATAGAAAATGTGTGGGTATGTGTGAGGGAAAGAAGGGAGGAGTTCTTTTTAATTGCATAAATGTGGTGGTTGATTAAAGCCAGGAGGGTGCCTTAGTAATCTTAAAGCATATTTTTCAATTAAAAAAAACAAAGAAAAATGTTGAATAACTCAACATTTTAACTATTTGCTGAAACATAAGTTTATCTATATCTACCACCTGTCATCTATTTATTTATCTGTCTCTCTGTCTATCTCTCTATCTTAGTGGATCTCTAACCGACTTTCTAAAGCCTCAGGTTTCCTACAGTATAAGCAAGGTATGATAACCCTACCTTATCTGAGCAAAGCAATGGTGATTTTGATTATTTTTAGTGTATCTGATATGGCAACGTGACTAGTTACCTCTTATTCTCTTGATTAATTTCATGAAAGTGCATCTAATTTGGAATTGATTCTCATTTTTCTCTTCATAAATTGTGCAAATTGCCACATCTGTAGATCTCGTTCACTGGCATAATAACCAAAATAATTTTTTATTCCTAACATCTACAGTTTAAAACATTATTTCCTCTTTTAGTAATTTCTATGGACTTTTATTGAGGTTTGGATTTTGAAAAGACACTCTAGAGGTTGCCCTGCAAATATACTAAAACATCATAAAATTCTCATATTGAATTAAAATTTCTAGACTTCAAAGTTTGGTTAAAACATGAAATGTCTATGATAGTTATTTGAGATTCCATTGGATTTCCTGATGAGCTCCTAAGCTTCTTGACAGTTTCTTGATCTACTTAGATTAAAAATCTAAGGTATGATCTAGGACAAGATCTGCCTGGATTATTCTGACAGCTTCTTCAATCAAAATCTCCCTTATCTGAGAGTGTCTCTGATGTTCTTAATATTCTATATTATAAAACTAATAATGGTTCAAACAGAGATACATGGCTCGTTAGAAGAGTGATGACTCTCAGGTGAACTACTGGCCATTTAGCAAAGACCAGGGTTTTTCCAGAGAGATCATGCTCTGTCAGCCCAGATGGCAAACACCTGAAATCTTTGACTACAGGCAAGTCAAGTGAGTAAACAGCTCCCTCTGTTCTATATCACTAAACTGGCAGTCCCACCCTTTGTTTTAGAACAAGACTTCAACATATGAGCAATGTGTGTGTCATATGACTGTGAATTCTCATCTACACCCACTCATACTTCCTTCCTAATAGCAAGTTGTTCCAAAATATCTTGTCAGCAGCCCCTTTCCTGCTGCTTCAAGGAAAAAAAATAAAATAATCAAATCCGTTGTCCATTGGTTGATTTTACCCAGTGAACTAGACTTGTGTATTTGCCCTTACCAAGGCTAGATCTTCTTCCTGTTTGTGAAACACTCATCAGCACAATGTCATGTAATGTGACTTTGTTCAGTAGCAGCCGCTGCAGAAGCAGTCAAGAATGGAATTTTGGACAATCAGAGGAGGACTGTACAAATATTTGGCTTTTGTGATTCAGGAAGGGGAATTTTTTTTTTTAGGAATATTTTAATTTTGGCATAATTTCACTTAACTTCACTTTTCTGCATCAAATTAAATAAAAAAAATAGAAGAAAATATTTTGTCTAGGTTGAACAAAACACATCATTTGGCCAACAGGTTGCATCATCTATTTTTAAATTTGAAGCCACTTAAAATGCAGTTAGCTACTTTTTATGGCAGTTCAAAGCAAAAACCTGATATATTTAATTCTGAAAAAATGGTGTCTCCAAATTCTGTTTTTTCTGTGTTTCATTCTATGAATTAAAAAATTACTTGTGCTTCAATACCACCTCAGTACTTCCACAGACCACTGCATGCTGATATGTAATATTACATAACGTGAACTTTGAAACAAAACAACGTCACTCTGTTTTAACTTGCATAATTATACTATCCAAATAATGCACTGAAAAATATCTTTTAGCACTCTAATATTTTTATCCCAAGGCTTCTTCTCTTTAAACTCATCCTATAACTAACTTCCTATTCTTTTCCTCTGCTTGCTTT
Organism: Corvus brachyrhynchos; assembly: GCF_000691975.1. Lineage (NCBI taxonomy): Eukaryota > Metazoa > Chordata > Aves > Passeriformes > Corvidae > Corvus > Corvus brachyrhynchos. Next base: position 1,501,258 of record NW_008237233.1, on the reverse strand, counting down.
GTCCTTCTAGTACTTTTATTCCAAGCATCTTTCTTTCTAATTCCTACTGCAATTTCTAACTTAAATAACCCTACTATTCCTGTATCAACAAGTTAAATGACATATTCTGCCAAAATAACTTTGTTTTTATCAGTTGCAGCATGCCAGTAAATCTGCCCTGTCTGCCTAGACTATATAGTCCCACTAATTAAACATACATATGTGTTTAATCCTATGGTTAATTCTATGACTTCGGTGTGACTCAAATGCCTACATTTGTCAGTTTTTTTCTCTCAGGTTAATGAATAAAGGCAATCTGAACTCCTTTAAAAATTCATGGAGGAGAATTGCCTTCACTGGTCAAATGTAGAAAACATAAACTGAAATCTCATATTGGAAAAAGTTCTCTAATTTAGCTTTTCTTATAATTAGTAACATTGCATTGTCTTTCTTATTCAGATGACCTTGCCATCATATTGCTTATGCCTGAATAAAACAAGCTTTATATTGTTCAAACAATGAAGTGAAACTAATATGCCAGGGGAAGAAGAATTACCATATGTATACCTTTTTCACACTGTTAGAGATTTTGCATACCGACTCTTTTCTGTATTTTTGGCATCTGCCATTAAAAGCTTTGAAATTCCTATATTTATGGGACAAAACCAGCTCAATAAGTCACTGGAAAATAATCTATTTCTAAAATAAAACTATCATGTAATTGAGTTTTTGTATTCTAGATATTTATTCAGAATGTATTACAACCAACGTGGTGAACAAACATAGGTAAAGTACTCAAGACCATTTTTTCAAATTATATTTATAATAATGTAAAAAATGTCTATAAATCCACCCTCAAAAAAAGACTACATCATGGTCATATTCAGATGTCCATGACTCTCTCATGACTAGTGCAATACGGCATCTGAGCTTCTGAGACACAGGTTCTCATTTTTGGCTGCATTACAGTTTCTCTCCTGGTGAAACTGTGAGTTTTTAGGAGGCTGAGGAGCATCTACGCTGATTGACTTTTTCCTCAGATGTATTCATCACATAATTGTAATCAGAAGAAACCAATTTGTGTTGCTCCAACTGAAGAAGAGCATTTGCAGCATTGTAATTAAGAAGGCTTCATTGCTAATACACTGGGCATTTGTCTTTTCTGCAGATTTAATGGCATTTTGTGGTGCGATTGAGTTCAAGAAGATTGTGGAACACCTCTCCAAAAACTTTAATACTTTACTCCTTTAATATAAGGGGTTGGACACACATTTTTCTGTGGTAAAATTTTATGTCAGTTCTCTAATACAGCCCCTTTATTAGGCCGCACTGTGTTTCAATAGGTTTTTACAGTCATCCTGTCAAAAGCAAGATACCTCATTTTCCTGTGTCACTTACTTTCAAAGAACGTAGTGGCTTTCTCAGCTGTCTGTAAAAGTCCCAGTACTACAAATGTCACTGACAATTTGAAAACTCCTTGCATCACTATTAATTATATTAAAGAGTAGAAAACTCTGGCAAGTATAGAATCGGGGGAGGAGGAGAAAAGTGAATTGTGAATAATGAAGTCACTCATCTTGAACTTATTTTGTATATTATCTTTCTATAATAACTTGTATTTCTAAGAAAGTTGCTCTAATTTCTAAGAAAGTAACACTTGTTTAAAATAAATAGTCTCTGAATCTTTTTGTGACCTTTTTCATGGTTTTCCAATAGCATTTTAAACAGGAAATGTTGCTTGCCTGAAAACAGATTTATTTCAACAAGTTGTCAATTTCCTTCCTCCCTCAAATGTTTAATTGAATGATGTTGCACATACCCTTAGTTGTGCAATGTAATTACATAAACAGGGAGAAGCTTTAGGTTTCCTTACATTGAAAGGGAGTCCAGAGGTAGCTGGATGCTGGAGCTCTTGGTTGCATTGAAAAATACTGCCAAGAGATTTAGCTGGCTGGCAGGATCACGTACCAAGAACCCAAAGGATGACAAAAGTGTCAATCAGATAAGTCAGCTCCTGCTTAGAACTCTCAATTTCTTTACACTCTGCAGGGACATGTAGGTATACAGCTGCAATAAAGCTTTCTTTGTACACTTTCCTTCACCATAAGGGTGTCCCCAGAGAAGCAGACCCATCTGAGCCCAGGCTATTCAGGCATATTGACTGCTTGATATTTGTCACTCCCACATAACTGCATCATTTCTTGGTGCTAAACTCATTTGTGAAGATAGAGATATGGTGGGAGATGACACCCACTAGTAGCAACAAGTGGTAAAATTGAAAGAGCTTTCATTTACTCATTTTGCAGTGTGATGTATTGGGGTTAATTTATTGATTGTCTCTTCTATTTTTAGAGTTGTTGTGGTTTTTTCTTCTGCTTCTGTGTAGCTCCTTAGCCCCCCTCCAGATGATCTTTGTTCCTGTGACAAGCAAGTCATAGTAAAAAGAAGGCAGTTGGCATGAGTGCTGATTTCCTCCCAGCTCCCTCAGCCTGAATTTAAGTTCACTATGGGTCACCAAGGGAGATCCAAGAAAAGTTTTTTGAGGAAAGATCAACAGGCCTTGTGTGGCACTAGCTCATATTGTCATTTTTCCCTCCAGAGTTGTAAGTGGTCTTCAGTTTAGGAAGAAAAACCATGTGTCCCTCCTTGCAAAAATGAGATCCAGAATTTATTGCACCTATTGTTTGGTTTCAGCTTCCAAAGCTGTATCTAAAGCAAAGAAAGCCAAAGGAAAAATATGTAGGCAATCTGATATTTTTGTACTAGAATTTATTTTTTTAAAATTATGTAGCTGTTGTTTTACTGATACATTCTTGTCCAGAGTATCATGGGTGTTTACTACTGATTGCTTGAGTTAAGCAGTAATTACAGATAATTATTGTACCTGCAATAAGCAGACCAGGAGTTAAAGAAATGAGGGATATGATATACAAAGGTCTGGGTTTAGGAAGAAGTTATTTTGAAGGTTGATTTAGCCAGCAGCATAGAAGGAAGTAGTGAGGAAAAGTAGGTTGTGCTTTTGTGCCAGCAGTGATTATGAATTCACTACAGTTCTTAACTCTACAACCATCTGATGTGATACACCTCTGCACTGTGTTCCCAAAACTCCTTGTTATAGGACCTTCTGCAATTCAAGGTTATGATATCCAAAGACCATTTTCCTTATGATTCGCTATAGCATGGGAATTTCTTGTGTGCTGGTTTTGCAGACAAGGAATTCTGGTCTAAGGTTGGACTCAATGATCTTAGAGGTCTTTTCCAACCTAAATGATTCTGTGATTCTGTGACTCCTGAAGCAGTGAGTAAATAAAAGAATCAAATATACAAAAGGCAGTAAAAATGATCCAATCATCCCATTCTTAACATCACAGATTCACCTCATCCACTCATATTCAGGCAAGTCAGAGGGAATATAATATTTTCTGCCAGTAAAATTCAGGCATATTCACAACTGCCCAATTCATCTTATTATTCAGCAACTGAAGATCCAACTCATGCTTCAACAAGAAATCTGTTTGGATTTTGTTTGGTTATCTTTCATGGTCCTATAAAATTAAAAAGTAGATAAACAATCTCATTTTCTCAGTATGTTAGTGGTAAGAACATTCACCTACATGAACTGGGGAGAAAAATAATAAAAATTTTAAAAAATGATAGATTTGTTACTTCTCTGGACACATTTTGCAAGAAAGGTCTGGGTCTACCATGTATTTTGAAGAAAAGGATCAGAACCAAGATTTTAATGAAAGACCACCACCTACTCATATTCCAAAAAGAACTAGTGCTATCTATCCTTCCAAAGTTTCTCTACTTGACATGCTCATTTTGGTAGAACTCGTTCCTAGGTATCTGTCCTACCAAAAGCACCTCAGTCACTGTGGTAATTTCCACCTTTCATTTAGACCAACTTCATTTTACTAGTTTTTTCTTGCCCAAGGTTATGGAAGCTGGCTGTGTTGGAGGTGTGAAATGAACGCAGCTCTTCGAAGCACAGTCCACCTTGAGCATCATCACTGTCTCTTTCTGCCTGGGTTGGAGCTGTGGTTACTCTGATTGCTCCAGAACAACCTTCATGATGATTTTGTCTTGAAATTTTCAGTGTAAAGAAAACTTTAAAAAAGGCACACAGATCTTTAGGTATGGGCAGGAATTTTGAAATTTTACCTAGAAAATGACACAGGACAATGTATTTTCACTGGGAAAGGACACTGCTACTAAAATTTCTTAGAACAATAGGAAAAAAACCTTAAGAAAAATTCCAGTGCAATGAAAAGCATTTGGATACAATAACTGCTAAGCCAGTGTTTTTAATTATGTCAGTGTTGCTACTCTTCAAAATGACTGTTATTTCAGAAAAAACCCATCAAATTTTAAAAGACAAGAAAAAATTTTCATTCACAGTCACTACTGTTTTGGACAAACACTGATGATCACGTACATTATACATTATGTACATTATACAACGTGGGCGTTAACACAATAAAACAGTAGCTACGACTTTGAGAAATTTAAAAAACACAGGTAAAAATGGAAAAGCATGTTGCAGATTATTCTTACCTGTGTGTATGTGGATGTATCTTGAACTGTTTTACAACAGCACTGATAATAGCAAGATTTAAATCCTCAACACTTAGGTTCTTAACAAAAGAGCTGAGATTCATGTATTTACACAACTTGTTTCTTGTACAAATATGGTATTTTCATTAGTTTAGTAATATTCTGACTCCTTTAAAGGTTTTCAAGCTTTTTCATTTGATTGCTCTCTACTTCCCTGCACTTGTAAACTGGCAAAAAGCATGTAAAAAATTTGACTCAATCCTTAAACAGAATAAAGAACTAGCCTTGGAACGCTTGCCTTAAATGCTAGAAATTCAGTTAAAGGCAGTGAAACTGTCATGTCATTCTCCATGATGACAAATGAAAGCTTTGAGAAAGAAAAGGAAAAAGCCATTTACCAAGCTTCCCTCTGTCTCTTTTTTTTCTATGTAAACAAGAGAGGTCATATCTTTCTAGCCTACATGGGCATTCATTCCATTTATGATCTTGGCTGTGAAAACCTTCTGGGGAAGTATTTATGGGTAAGAATGCTCTCTCTGTTGCCAGGGAGTGAGGATAGTTGAGCTTATATTTGATCTTTTGGTGTCCATCATACTTCATATTTTTCATTTCTCATGGCATGTCACACCAATATGATAGAGTAAGGTGTCTGGGCACCTTGACCCTGCTATATGTAGAGTGCCTCTACACTCCCCCCCCGGTCACAGGCAAAGACTTTCCAGAGGTACCATAAGCAGGAATCTTTTTGGACTGTTGTTTGTGATGCTATTTATAGAGCAAATTGTTACAAAAATAGCTCTCAAGCTGAAACAGATTTTTTTCTCTAGGGTAGGAGATGACCTGTCCCTCCCTGCATTGCTCTCTATGATGATTCCCGAAGTATTTCAGTATAGTGCAGTTTCTGGATAATATTACACGTCGTATTGTGACAAACATAAATATGTATATTTTACCCCTCAATTATCGTCTCTGGGTCTCTTCTCACAAAAGGTCTCTGCTCTTGGTGGAAGCAGAACAGACAGTGAAAGAGGCAATAGGAGGTTTGTGACCCTAGTCTGTGACTTTCCCTATTTCTGTAGAAAATTGAAAAATTTCCCAACTTCTTTCTGCACTCAAATGCTGTTTATGGAATCAGTTTCTGAATGGGTATAAAATAGTTATGAAAGAAGGAATTAGATGTGAAAAAATATTGCCTCAAGAAATAGACCTGAATAACTTTCCTGCTCAGGAAGGACACACTGGGAGAGAGCAACTCCTACTTTATTTTTTGCTGACTGCACTTGCATGGCCCTTACTGAGTGACTATCTGAAGCAAAATATGCCATACTGTGATCTATTCCATGTTTGAAGTCACATAGAAGATAAGCAACCTCTTCTTCCCAATATTTTTACGAGGCATCTGAAAACAAATAAAATAATTGATATCAGAGTATTTTCAGTGGAAAGTGTGCTAAACCCAGAACTTCATTTCTTCTGATGAATAGAGATCACAAACTACAGCTTCAGATATGCTAGTTTGTTTACATCTTAACTAGCACTTAAGAATAAATCCAAGGGGCTCTTCAATGCTCTGAGATAGTAAAGAAAATTAATCTGAGTTATGATATGATTAATTTTCTTTTTTTTTTTTTTTTACTTTCTTAGACAAAGAGAGTCATAGAATGTTAGCTGTATGGAACTTCTCAAGGTCACCCAGCCTCCCATTTGAAAGGGGAATATTGCTAACAAGATCAGGTCAGTGATGGATTTGCCTGAGTTTTGAAAATCTCTGAAAACAAGGATTCCTCAGCCTCTCTGGGTCACAGCTAGCCTGCACTTACCTCTCGGTGAAAAAGTTTTCATAATGTCCAATATGAAGCCTCTGACTCACAACCTGTGGCCATTGCCCTCTCTTATATAGCCTTGCAGTACCTAGAAGAGTTTGGCTATGCTTTCCTTGTAACAGCTATTCACATATTCACCAGCTGTTGTTATACTGTTCATTTGCGTCCTCTTTCCCAGACTAACCAAACTCAGACTCCCTAGCTTTTCCTCATGCATGATGGCTCTTCTGGAGTCCTCGCACTAGAGCACTACAGCTTCTCCACAGTCTTCTTGAACTTGGGACCCAAAACCAAACAGTGTACTCTGCAATCAACCCGCTGGCCACACTTCTCTTGAGGTAACTCTGTATGAAGTTAGTATTATTCATGGTGAGGGCTCTGTCAGCTCACCTTTGTTTTGGGGTCACTGCAATCCTCAAGTTCCCTTCAGCTTACATGAGGAAGCAGGATTTGTCACTTTGTCGGACGCACAGAAAAAAAACCCCAAAATTAAATAATCCAGTGATATCTTCCGTAAGAGTTAACATTTATCTCACTCTCACTTTAGCTCACTGATTTCCCTTCCCTCTGTATTGTGCACTAGAACTTTTTCTTTGGTTTATTTTTTCATCCATTAGCAGTAGGGATGTTGATCTACCTTTCTGGAGTGCTATGGGATCAGCTAAGGCTACCCTGATTCTAGCACATGGAGGGATCATGCATAAGCTGGACTGGGGTAGGGAGATATATTCAGGTCTAGGGGAACACGGCTAATGCCAGTGAAATTCCAGGAAGGACTGATTTGACATTTGTGACTGCAAGAAGCAAATTTCAGACACTAAGTTAAATTAATGTTTTCTAAAACATATTAAAGGGAGGACTAAATCCATTCTAAATAAGCTCAGAGTTAGGTATAGTGGAATGTCATGTTCACTTCAAACCTCAAATAAATGCTATATGCAGAATATAGTTGTTGGTATTTTTTCATTTCTCTCTTTCTATTCCATTTCACAACAACAAACTTCAGTAAACATAGAAAATGGGGTTCATTATACTGTGTAATACCTTTCAAGAATTCTAGCAGAAAGGTTTTCTATATTTATGGTTCTATCAAAAAATGTGGCTAAAAAAAAGAAATGGTTCTGTCTCATCAGGAAGTGAATCTGCCAAATGTTATTGCTATGGGAAATCTAAGTCACATTGGATTATCACCTGGCACCATCAAAGCTAAACTACCGTCAACTTTAAAAGGAAAAAAAAAAAAGATCAAATTATCATCAGTTAATGATATATATTTAGAATCAGATTAATTCAATCCTCTCATAATATAGTGAAAAGAATAGGTTTACTCTTCAGTAGAGGAATTTATTGCCACTAAAAAGAAGTTAAATATTAAGAAAATCAGAAAAGGTTGAGATTTGCAACTCAAAGATCAAGGAAGGAAAAAAACAATGGGATGAAAGGATGGAGTTAACATTTTTATTCAACTGATAAAGCAAAGTGTTAATGTAATTTTGGGGTATGCTTGAGGTCCAGTTTTTAAATTTACATCTAATTGTACCATCAAATTAATTTTTTCAAGATGACTAGGCAATCTACAAAAATCTAAGATTCACTAGTAGAAAAGATCAACTCTGCATTTTTTAAATTCTTCTGATGGTCATAAATAACTTGGTTGAGCATTTTAACAAAAAATATACATAAATAATACAGATATCCAACCTGCTTGGCAATCCTCATGCCAGAAGTTGCAATGCAAATATTTGAAATAACTTCTCATATGAATTTATATATATCTCTGTGTGTTTGTGTGTGTGTGCATACACACCAAACTTTTTATAAAAATCAAACCACTTTTTCTGAAAGAAATTCCTCAGAATCAATCATAAGTTTTTAAGTGTCCACCAAACCATATACATATAGTCTTCAATTCATTCCTCCAGTTTTGCCAAGATGTCTGCATTTGGCTAGAGCTTAGGAACAGTGTCTGCATTTTCTAAATGGTCAACATGCCTTTTGTTTATTTGAACCCTGTCTTGGCAGCTGGAGAGACTGCCTCAACTATTTGGAGAATTTAAGACAGGGAAGCTGGCGAGGGTGTCTCCATGAGCTGCGGGAGGTAGTGCAGCTTGGAAATGTGGACAAAATTGTTTCAGGATGTGTAGATCTCACCATCTTACAGACTACATCTACAACTGAAATTTAGAGAACTCTGTCAGTTAGGAGCAAGCATGGGTGACCTGGCAGCATCCTGGCCAGCTAATCATGGCTACCAATTTGACTTCTAGAATGGCATCACATAGTGTCCAGCCTAGTATTTCATAGAACAGTACTATTAAATATGAAATGCCCTAATCATGGACTGCTGTTGCCATCTCAGCAAGACAGCATAAAGGTTGAGAAGCCTCAGATTGCTGATGCACCACCAGGAGTTGATCCATGAAGCATCAGGGCGAGAGAAAAAAAGATGGCAAAACACATCTTCTATTGGGACCAGGGCTGTGGTCCAAAATAAAAATTTGTTTGTGTAATTTTTACTCCTATACATGTTTCTAATCATTTGACTTGTTGCATGGTGTATCCTGACTCAAAAAAAAAAAAAAAAGTAAATATGCTAAAAAAAGAAAGGATGTATGTAAATTTCTAATGCAGTCAAGCTAGCTAGTTCCCTACAAATCAAGAGATATATTCTGTCACTGGTGACAGTAAGATTATTTTTTCTCTGCTAGGATCCTCCATCTTTCTCAGAAGAGTCCAACTGTAATTAAAAATACAGTCGTCTAATGTTAAGTAAAGTTAACAGTATTTCTCAACATTTTTATTTCTTTTTTTTTAGGTTATCAAGGACAATGTGATGGTTTTGACTTTGTTCAAAAAAGAGTCAACAAGAGTATTTACAGTGCTGCTATGGCACAGTGAAAAGTCAATAGTGCGATATTTTCAATAATGATCTTATTTAGTCAATGATGGCAGCCTTGGTGTACATTAGTTTAGCTGCTGAAAAACTCAGTGGAGATAATGTATTTACTGTAGGTGGGTTCTGTTGAGCTTAATGGGAATGTGTGGGTTCCCAGTCACTATTTCTATAACATTAACTTTAAGATGATATTAAGACCAGTGCTGTGTATAAGCCTAAATTGTTATACATTTGCAGCAATTTTATATTAGAAAATACAGACTGACACAAAAATAATGCATTTAACTGAGTCCATGCCTCATACAATGTAAAATTTCTCTGGTCTTTCTCTTCCTGGTGTTAGAAGTAAATCCCCTATTGATGCCTCTGAGAACAAGAGAGAAGCTGTTTTATGGTAAGTGTGGGGATAACTGGTTGTTTTTTAGGGCCCTGACAAGAAAATTAACATAGAGAAGAAGTGGGGAAATTTTGACTGATATGCTCTGTGACAAGCGTCTGCCTTACACGTTGGTGAAAAAGGGGTAGATGGATGCTATGCAGGTAATAATTTTATTCCTTTGCAGATCAGTGCTTCCTTTCTCAGTAGAGTTTGTTAAAGTGTGACGTAGACGACAGGTGAAATACTGGTGGGATGAAACACCTTGCTTTTAAGTACAGACCTTTTTTCCTTCAGGTGATTATTCTGATGAAATCTCTGTGACTCATTTTCCACAAGCTTTTAAATGAGAATCCATAACACCTTTAAATTTCCCAAGGAGAAAACTCTATCATCCAAGGAGTATTTGCCAGAGAACTGAAAACCCCTTCAGATTTGCTCATCCCAAAAGATGTCATGGTAAACCAAACTGAACAATGGTCACTAACAAATCAGTATTTTCTTTACATTTCTAGTTATTCACTACAGACAACTATTAACAACACTTCCTTTGTAAATGAAACATGTTCTGAAGCCAGTCCTGTGAGCTAAGGCTCTCAGATCCTGTCCCTGTTTCTGTTGTTGGTCTAGTGCTGTATGGACTTATGCAGAACACTTGAGCAAATTTTATAAGTGCTGATGCAATGTATTTGGGAGAAACAACAATCACTGTTATGATAATATATTTTGGAAATGGCAACCCCTACATTTCTTCTTTACTTTTTCCCTAAAAACTGTTTATTTAGGTACCTATATAATAGCATATTTAATGTCTTCTTTTCAGATTTCCCACACTGAAATATGTTACCTTGTAGCTGGAGATGTAGTTTTTCTATATCAGTAGAAAAATTAGGAAAATATTACCAAAGGAAATTTTTCAATTTACAATATGAAGCTGAGGTCTTCTTACCACATTTGGACAAAATAATGTTATCAGAGAAGCTGGCCTTCCTGCTTATGGCTTCAAATTTTTATCTGTTTAGATTGGACAGGAATTTCAACCTTATCTTTGAGATACCTGAGGAAAATCCTACTAAACATTATAACACTAAAGGCGTAGGATTGGTGAGTTTTCTTTCAAGCTTATAGCCAGAGAGAAGACTGTCTTTTAAGGTGATTCTAGCTCTGTGGTATGAGTTAAACATCAACATAATTTTACACAAGTCAAAGTATATATGGAACAAGCAAAAGGTGGCATTTTTGACTCCTGCCTGCACTCTCTCATTTACTTAGTGGGAGAAGAGCATTTTCCAGGTAATCCTGTGCACTTTTTTTCCACTTTTGCATAGTTTTGTTGCCTGGGGAGGGGAGGGAGAAAGCTGCAGCCTGCAGAACAGCTAGCACAAGCCTGTGAGTTAATGTATATACCCCTACAAAGGTACTGACTATGTAATTTTTAAATTACATCATTTGAACCCTGTTTACATGCCTATGCTTTACCAAATGATCTTCTGTGAATCAGAGGAGGCGTGTCTTTCACTGCATAGATACCCCACTGGAATGCTGCTCACCAATTTTAGCAATATATTTTTTAATTTTGTTTTTAGCATCAGACTGAATATGATCAAATACCCTCCAGCTCACAAGTGCTCCTCTAGCTGCTTGCGGTGTTTTTCTGCTGGAGCCACAGCCTGATGCACATTCTCAGACTTGCTGATGTCGCCTGATAAAAGAGGACTCTGGGATGGAGCCCAAGCCTGCCCACTGGCCTGCGCAGCTGAAAACCAATACTGGTTCCTATTTAGATCAACAGCATAAATGCCAATGTATTTACAACTTTTTAAAGGATGGTTCAGAAAGATAGAAGTTAAAAAAAATAGTCGCTTTCACCAGTCCTAATGCTAGATTCTCAGTGTTTACAAACAGCTGTTGCAACAGTCCCAAGCTCCAAAGAAATATGTGACACATCTGAGAATCTGACAGTCAAACCCAGCATTTGTTGAGTGCATCCCTTGTATGGCTTGGCGTAACAGGAGATGCGGTCCTCCTGGTATTTGTCACTGTGGCAGCTGTGTGCATGGAAGTGGTAGCAGCTATGCAGTTATTTGCTCCTTTATTTACTGCAGCAAGTAGAAAGTGATCCTGCAGACAGGGGAATTCAGACAGCAGAGAGAAGGGAGCAAAGCCCACTGCAAAAAAAAAATTATATAAATAACTTATAAATAAAGGGGTCCAGCAGGGGTTCATGGAAAAATTTGGGTGTTAAAGGTAACAACACAAAGGTTGAAAACTAGTCTTGCACACTCCCATTTCTCACTTCAGGGAGGTCTTAGGAAAACAGCAGTCCTACACGA
>NW_008237233.1:1421905-1489253 GCF_000691975.1 Corvus brachyrhynchos | reverse complement strand
TTCCCCCACTTTCCATCTCACTCTGACACACTGCTGAGAGAACTGGCTTTTGCAATTCCTTCTGGGGCTGAAGGCAAAGCAAAGACTTCAGATCTCTTCCCTAGAGAAGTGTTACAGTGTTAGGAGCAGAAGAAGTCATAGAAGCAACATATTACACAAATGATGCAGAGTGAACACAGAGCTACATGCAGTTGTTTCATTAAGAAAACACTTCAAGCCAACTGAACTGTGTTCAGCAAAGGGACGATTTTATGTGCACAGAATATGTTAGGAGAGGAAGTGGCTGTACACAAAAACATACCAGATCTTGCCTGTTCCCAGCAGCAACTACTGGGTAAAACCCTGAGATCTTTGTATTACAAATTGTTGTTCCTAAAACAAACGTATCAATGGCAATGCCCTTGTGCAGGTAGTTCTAATTTCTGTTGAATTTGGTATTTTGTTCAGGGCTCTGAAGATAGGATCTTCAGGTTACATTCTTTATATAAAATAAATGGCTTATGTTTGCCCTACTAACAAAACCCTGTAGCTTTTAAAATGCTTGGAAAAAGAAATGCCTGGCATTTTTTACATAAGTAAGGTTTAGAGAAAATAGATGTCAGGACCCAGGGATATTTTCACTTTTATCCCGTTAAACTTTACAAGTTTTAACTGTGCTTCTGAATTCTTCAGAGAAGCCTTGAAATTCACAAGTTCATACAATTCGCAGAGCATCTGTTGTGAAAAATAAAGAGATTGTGACTTCCAATTTAAATAACTAAGAATTCCACTATTAAAAATAAAAACCTTCTTATTTAAAATAAAGCCCAGAATAGTCATGATGGCAGCAGCATAAAAAAATCTGACTTAAAAATTTCAGAATAAGATGGGAATTGGTATGAATTAGAGGACTCTTTGTAGTCCATTAGAATTACCTCTATGTACATCTGCAATGTAAAATTAAAAATTAGGTGTCTAGCTGCTGTTAAAGCCATTTAGGAATTATGCACCAAGACCTGGATCCCCTAAGTACCAAAACACCTATTAGAGTACACTTTAAAGTTGCTTAATTTGGATAAAACAAGCCTTTTCAAGAGCTGCACCGCAGCAGCCTTTTGGGATTCTGAAAATCTTCTGATTGTAAAGCCTTTAACTGGGTAGCAGAAGAAACTCTTTAATAGATGGAGAGCACAAGGGGAAAAGAGGATGAAAAGAGGGCCTTTGTGGGGGAGGACAGAGGATCTGCTCTTGGCAAAGGAAACTTCTGAAGAGGATGCTAAGAAGACTGAGGACGTGGGTGACAGTTGGTGACATGAGGATGTTTCAATTGCATTTCAGGGTTGTTTAGCCCTTTGTGCACTGAAAATGAAGAATAAATTTGCATGTATCAAATTCAGTGTGAATTTTGCACAGCCCTAGTTCAATAGTCTAAATTTCTAAGGCTTGCTTTTGTTAACAGCCTCTCGTTGTTCTCCAAGCTTTATGAACAAAGCTCTGTGCGTCCAGGTTCCCTTGACAGATTTCAAATGGGGACATAAAATTATATATTTTTGACCTTCACTTCCCCAAGATCTTCCAGAGAGCAATGGCACAGCTGGGACACTATCATTCCAGTACCTCACAGTTACAAAATGCCACACCAATATGGGCCTCAAAAATGAATGTCAGGTAGTGTGTTCTTATTTATATATGCAAAAACAAGCCCAAAATAACATAATGCTCTTATTAGAGGCAACACATCCTGGGGTGAATCAGTAAGCAGGAAGTCCCTGCAATGTTGTTGCATTATTCTTTGTCAGACAAATTATTTTGCCAAATTTCTTGGAGGTGTGGAGAATCAGGCTTTTATAATGGCCTTTTCCTTAGCATTTTCATTCTTTTTACATACTTCAGTATCACTAGCTGCTTTAGCTATAGTCACAGAACATCAATTCAAAATGCTCAAGATAGTCACCTAAGGAAGGAAGGGACTGGTTTAAGGAGGTTTTTAGAAAGGTGTTTTAAAAGTATGATTGGACTGAGGAAAACACTACCCTAAAAAGGATGGGGGAGAAGAAGCTTATGGTCAGCTTAAATGTGGCCCTTACTGCAGTCCACTTTTTTTAACAGAACACTTGGAATGTGGGGGAGAAAAAAACAACCTCTAAGTTTCTTATTATTTGAAGAAACAATTTGTAAATAAATGTGCCAGGCTTTACTCCATTTTGCACTTCCACATTGTGTGTAAAATATTTCCCTTAGCTACCATGTGAGCATCAAATTAGATGAAGAATTTTGCTCAAGGTTTCAGGGAAATCTTTGTATCTCTTCTCTATCCCTACCAAAGCTTCCTGTGGTCAATCTACAGTACTCTTTGCTACTGCAAAACTTTGCTGTAAACACAGGCCTCTATGTCTCTATAAATGTCTTATGGCCAAGTGCCTGCAGAAGAGCACTGTCCACTTCAGCTTATATATTTTTCTTCATGTTTGAAAGATAAACCTTAGGTTGCCAGGGCTTGGACTTTTTCTCTTCATTATTGCTCCCTACGTTGTCATGGTTATCATCTGACATCCTCTCTAAATTCTTTTGCTATTTAACAACTCTTGTACTCTGTTTTTTCAACCTGAATATACAGGCTGCTTGAAACTGGAGTGGGAGAAGGGGAAGCAAACATTTGTGTGCAGAGAATAGTGTTAACAAGGGGCTGAAAAACATTTTTGACCTGCAGAAAAACCTCCATATACAAATAGACTGTGTGCTGTCACCAAAATGTCACTATTTTTAAGGTGTCTGGCTTCTACCTGCCTCACATAATGGTCACTCAGGAAAGGATTTTGGCAGTTGGTTGACCACAAAATATGAATCTGATTTTTTGTGTTATTTTATTTGTTTTACATTGTGGTTAGGCTTTCAAACTTTTACTGAGAAGTTGCAAAAAAAAAAAATACAGGGAGAGGGAGACAAAAAAAATAACCCAAAGAGACATTGAGAGATAGAAAGGACAATTTGTACACACACACAACTCACACAGGCACACCAAAGATTTAAAAAATAGGATAGCAGAGAGGATTCATAAACAGCCCCTGAAAACACAGGCTCCCTTTTCCTTAGGAAATCACACCGTCCCTTCGAGCAGCATCCCAAGACAGAGTGGTGCAGATCTGTCATTATGAGGTGTGCTGGTGTGATGGCTGTCTACAAACTTGGCTCTGACCCTGCTCAGCCAGCTCCTCTCCCTGTTAGCTCAGCAATTTCCCAGGGGTCAGCCCCATCTTGCCGTAATCACATGCTGGCACCGCAAGAATGTTTCTTACCTGTACACTGTATCTTGTAATGAATGCAGACTAAAATACTCTAAACCACTTCAGTTCGGGAGCAGCCATGACCTCAGGCTTGACAGCTCAACACCATATTTGTTTGTATGCAGTACCTGATAAAAGGGATACCAGCTGCAATGAATACAACAGTTTCTCTCTCTCACTGTTAATTTTATGAAACTTGGAATATGGATTATTCTACTCTTTCAAAGGGTTTAAGCTGGAACCTTCCCTGGGTTACCAATAACTCTGAGAAGATCTATGTGAACTGCAGCTGGCCAGAAGAGATAAAGTACAGAGAGTACACATTTTGTAAAGCACTTCACTTAGAGGCAGAGGAGAAAAGTCAATATTTCTTCTAGAGTTACACACTTGTTCTTCTAGCACTTGTCTTATTATTCCTCCAATTAGGAATGAGTTGTGTTAAATTTAACATAAAGGCTTGTTCTCTGTCAGACTCAGAAATAAAGGGGCTCCAAGGTTTAGAGCACCCCAAAATGTAAATTAAGGATAATTTTCAATTTCATAAGTTTTAAGATCTGGTTAAAATTATGAGAGAGATGCTTCTGTCCAAATTAAGGTGAAAACAAGACCATATGCCAAAGTCAAGGGTATGGATTTTATTCAACAGTAAAAGCAAATGTCACAAGTCTCCTTCAAACTCAGCAGGACTCTTTTTTTCCCATTGCTTTCATGCCATCAGGTGCAAGAAATCACAACTTTAGGGCCTCCATGATATGCAATGACTTAATCCCACCACCGTTCCCCCAAACAAAGCATACAAAATCTAAACAATGATGTGCAGGATGACTGGGATTTAATTCAGGTAGTTTTCTGCAGCTGTTTTGTCATGTTTTGCATGCAGCTTATGTGAGGAAACTTGGAATCCAAATTTCAAAGTATTTATCTTTTTTCCTTTTTTTTCTCTCTCATCTATCATGAAAGAGACATAATTCACAAGAGAAGGTTCCTAAAAGCAGCTTGCATTTTGATAATATTAGCTAAAGCATCTACAGTGGTAGTTAGTAATTTGTCATTATTAAAAAAAAAGGTTTAAAGTCTTTATAAGCTGGTATTTTTGGCATATTTTACATTATAATTTTATCTAGCTTGGATGATAAATACATGCATAAATACATGGACAAATACATTAAGCTATTTGGTTTGTCTTCACTTTGAAAAACAAAGATATTTTCCAAGCTATTTTAGAGGTTTTGAAAGGGGCATGCATGTAGGGACAGCATGTCGCACATCTTTTCAGAGTTTCCCATTTATATGGGTCCACATTATCTTGCCTCACATTGGTAGATCATTTGCTCTCTGTAAGAAATTCGTGCCAAACTTTCTCCATTACAAATTGCAGTTAATTTTTTGCCACTTTTCCTTGATGAGTGGGTTTACTGCCACTTTTTCATTATAGATGTATCAGAGGCAGCATTCTCCTCATGAGAAACTCATGTAAGATACCTGGACTAAGTTAAGCTGAATAGGCAAGTGGGACCTGACTCTCGTAACTTTGCAAGAAAGGTTCATAGCAGAGGAATTCTGCTTGATTTACAGTTGGGTAAGGGAGGGAGAGTTCCCTTTGGGGACCTTGGTGTGCCTAGGCATGTCTCCAAAGCATGAAGGTGAGATGCCTTCTAATAGGGTGGCATTGCCTTTGGTCTGACTGCAGTTTGTCAGAGTTGCTAGATTTTCTGTTGGGGCTTTTGGGTGTTTGACCATGGGAGACAGCTGAAGTTGAGCCACCTCTTGCCTGGAAACAGCCTGGTAGAGCTGGAGGTGATGGTCCACTTTTTTCTTTCCATCAGTGCAGAGTTAGAGCAACTCTTTTGAAATTACTTTAGAGCTTCTTTGTTCGTGGAGGCAGGTGGTGGTAAAGAACCATTCTGTCTGCCTTTGTTTGTTCATTCAGCCTGCCTAGGTAAGTACAAAGCCTGTTTTGGCAAGTATAACTTAGGGCAGCCTCATCTTGTAGGCAGTAACCTTAACATTGACCTTCCCTGCCTGACTCCTTTGTGAAAGGGAGCTCATCTGTGTCTCATGAATGATCAAAGCTCTTTTTTACTTTCTTATTTAGATACTGAATTTAGGCAGCACTGCAGAGTGAATGACATTTATGCAAAGTGATATTATTTCTCATATTTTTCCCTAAGCTTGAAATTCTGGCATTGATTCCTTGCTCACTTCCCACTGCACTAAATTGGTACTTCTCAGATACTGACAGCCATGCACATAAGGTGAATGAAGATTGAGACAATTGTCAATCTATCTGGTAAAAGTGATGGTGCTTCAAAAGTTTTTTGTGCAGACTCTATTCTGAAGCTGGTAAGCATTGCTATTACACTCAATTAAACATTTTCCTGACTGGCTGCTTTCACTTTGATTGCTTTCTATTTTGGGGAGGGGGGAAATAAAGTAAAAATAATTATAAAGTATATTTTAAAATGAACACAAGCAGCTCTATTTGCATGTGAAAATTTATATACTCGGGAGAAATAGGCTGAGGTTTGCATTGACAATCTATTTTGGAACAGATCTTGAAAAATCACATGGAAGAAGTTTGTATCTGTAAAAGAAAATTTTATAGATACACTAAACTCAAGAAATAAACCAGCCACAGGAGAGAAAAAGCTCAGTGAAAACGCAGGCTAACTGAAGCCTTTGGAAGGACACTGCAACTTCCACAACTGGAGGAACAGGAGCAGCACAAAGACATCATCAAGACCAGCAACACCAGACTTTTGAAATCCTGATTTTGGTCAACGTTTCTAAAGTGGTGGGGTCTCGCTCAGCAATCTGGAACGGCTACAGCACCTCTTAAGAGCCTGCAACATGCTATGCAGATGGATCTGCATGAAGTTAATGCTGAATTGAATTAATTTGCATAGCATTAGTTCTCACAGACTAGTAAGTGTTTTTCCGTTCCTTTGTACATTGTATTTCCAGCCAGAAACTTTTTTTCTTTTTTTCTTTTTTCTTTTTTTTAACTGCAACTTCTCTTCAACACAGTCATGGCTCAATGTCTGACCATCGTTCTCTAATGAATATCAGTATTCAGAATTTCTGTTGAGTCAGAACTCAGAATCAGAGCCCTTGACAAAATCTGGACTTTTCTGTTATTTCTACTTCCTTTACCATGTATGTCACATTGTGATTGCATTACCCTCAATAAATATCCCCCTCAACTTCAGGCTGATGTCCTTTGAATAAGACACAGCTAGGGAGCTGTATGAATCTATTCCAGGGGAGACAGAAGAGAAAGGGAAGAAGTGAGAAAAGACCAAGTGAAACTTTCTGCACAGCCCAGTAGCGAGTTACTTCCCCTCCTGCAAAACACTGGAGAAGACCCATAGCTGGCTGTGCTACACCACCAAAACTAAAGGGAAAATAGATTGAAGAGAGACCCAAGTCTCCAGACAGAATTTTCAGGGTGCTCGTCATGTAAAGGATGGGCAAGTGGTGGATAGTTAGGGAGAAGAGACCTCTGAAATGGAAGCAACCAGTGCCAAATGGAGACATCAGGCAGGCAGGACTTGAGGTTGGAAATGCAGAGATACATTGGGGTGGAGAGGATGTCGCCCAAGTGTCAGAGAGAAAACTACCTCCTCAAGAACAGAGGAAAAGTGAGAAAGCTGGTCTAAAGTCCTGGAGGTAATAGGAGTATATTTTTTAAAAAATTGCAAATGAACAGATGTTATTTTTCAAGGGAAATGGCTTTAGTATTTTCAACAATCACTCTGAAATGCTATACCTTTTCTGATACATGAGAAATAGTTATTTTTCCTGTGTGCAGCCATTGTTTTTATTAGGAGGAGGAAGAGGTATTGAGTAAATACCCTGAGGTATATGCTGCAGGCTGTGAAATAGAGATGACTTAACAGATCAGACTTAACAATAGACTGAGAAGTTGGATGCTCCTAACCAAAGCTGGACCAACACATACAGGATAACCTGGATGTATGAGGATCAGCATCTGGGGAGAGACCTACACCCTCTTTGTGCTTCCTGAGGAGACTCTGCAGTCAAGGCGCTACAGTTGCTCATAAAGATGCAAGACAGGTCAGTGAGAAAGCCTGGCTAGCAAGGTCTGTTACCAGAGCTGCAGAGAGTGTCAGACGTGGTAATGCAGGAAATGATGGCCCTTTTCTTCAAGAAAGGCAGGCATTTGAACACCACCACTTCACCACCCCTAACCACCTCCAGGAAAAAAACTGAATTAGATGTGGGAAGTCAGGGAGAGAAAGTCAAATATAAAAAAAGGAGAGAAACAGGAGGTTATACCAAGTGCCAAAGGGAAGAAAAGTCTAAGCCTTAAGCTAAGAAGGGGGGAAAGGCCTTCCTTCGCAAGGAAGAGAAAGAAAAAGGTTTGAGCACAACATCAAAGGAAGGAAAAGGACAAGCTGAAATCCAGAGAGAAAGAGAGGGCAAAAATAAAGTCAGAGAGAAGAAAGAAGTACAGCGTGTTAACAGAGAGCCTGCTGAATAGGAAGCAGGATAATTCTCTCAAAAGTTAAAAATTTGATCTCCTTGTGTTTTCAAGAAGTTCAAGTACTTCTGTAGTTAAAAATGGGAACTGGGTTAGAATGCACATAACATGCTATAATCTGCTTATTTTAGTAAAGTTGAAAGCAAAGTGGCTGTTTGTGTCACTTCCATTACATTATTATTGATACCACAGGGCTTGTATCCAGAAGCAAATCTTAGCATGTTTTGGCTCTCAGCATGGACACAAAGGGAAAGAAACCTACTTGCACCACAGATACCCAAAAGAGTGAGGAGGTGTGTTCCAAGAAAAGTGAATGGTGTTGGTTTAGTGGCAATGTCCACAAAGTAAAACAGTTTGTTGTAGTGAGTAAAATAAAATATACAAGACAGTGACAATTTAAATATTTGCAGGTGAAAAGTAATGAAGACAAAGACATTGTCAGATCCAAAGATAGAGAGTGAACTGACAATTTTAAGTAACTAACATAAAATTACAAGAGTAAATGTTCTACCTAAGAAGTCTAAAGTCTAAATTAATCTGCTGCAAAGACAGGAATATGCAAGTACTGCTGATGCTGTGTGTGAGGACACTATTTATGCCTAAGAAGAGAATACAATAATGTTCCTAGATACATACTTTATAGTGGTAGAAGACAGGAGGACACATAGCTCCCCTGGATGTTTCCTTAGAATATGTCTTTTGAAGTGGTTTGATGAAGACGTGCTATCAGTTTCATTTGCTCTCTGCTGTTTAACACAGTGGACAAGATGCAACATTAGAGAGCAACATACAGTAGCTTCACAAGAAATGTTCCTTTATTTTCAAAGTAGCAGATTTATTGACTTTAATAAGCAGAAAATATCTACATGGACATTAGACAAACACAGACTAAACACAGACTGAGTAAAAGCTGATAATTGTATTAAACTGACTGCTTTTTTGTTACATGTGTTTGGGAAATTTCCAACAACAGAGTGCCAAAAGGCCTGGTTGTGAGTCTGACAAAAATCCCACAGAACTGAAAAAGATAAATATTATATTTTTTTTCAGACAAAATTGTACTGCTTTGTATAAGGGTATGTTTCTTTAACCTTGCTTGGGCAGTGCAAGGTTTACCTTTATGGGTAGTTCTGTTATTAACCAGACTGATGTCAACACAACTGGCACTCTACCTGAACTCTTGAGAATGTACCATCTACAGAGGTGGGCAAAATGCTGTAAAGTTGTCCTTTAGGAGCAATGGCCATGGCTGCAAGGTGTTGTTTCCTTCAGGGTTCTAGCTCTGTGCCTAAAAGCAGACTTGGTAGGATTAGCATGTTATAAAGATTTGTAAGGATAGATAATGAGGATTTCTGCTCACATTTCCAGTAAGTAATAAGAGTATAACAAGGTTTATGGAGTGGAATTTTAGAAGCTTTTGCTTTAGTGCATGACCAGATGGTGGTGAGAATAAGAGTGGTTGGGCTTCCGCGGTGGAAATTGTGACTGATTGGGTGATGAAATAAAAGCATTTGGGAAAGAAGAGTGGGAAGGCACTGGACTGCGATAGCTCGGAGATGGAGGAGTAAGTCTGGGATAGAGTCTGCACCACTACAGCAAATTTCAGGAAACTGCTACGTGTAGGAGCTCTGTTTCACTGGTGGCACAGCTAGAAAGTATGCACTGCAGAAGGCACAGTTCTGAATTGTGGGAAGTGAGGGAGGCATAAGGACACATGCAGATTAAGGGAAAAACAAAATGTCAAGAGGCTCATCATTAAATAAGCACCCTTCCTCCAATTTAGTAAATGAGGTGGAAGTCACATGAAAAAAAGAAAAGTGGTCATTACATTAAGTCAGTTCCATAGCATGCCTATATATACCTGCAAGGGGATTGAATTTAATGTTCATAAGGTGCCTAAATTGTTCCAGTACCTTGTTGATGATCATTCAGTATTTTAAATATTGTGCTTTTCATGACACTTGCATGAATGCATGTGCATGGATGTGTGATTAACTGTAAAGTAAGATCTCCCAAAGATACAGAGAGATTTCTGAGGACTGATCCCATAGCTCGGTAGATCTAGTTCAAACCTCAGGAATTATACTCTTCCTGCAGAAATAAGAAGAACTATATACACGCTGGTATAGATGCACACACTTGTATACCAGTACATGCCATTGTACTGGGGTGTCTCAGTCACTGAGACTGTGGTCTGTACACCAAGGATCCTCTGCTTTTGGGGCAAATCCTGTCCCAAGAAGTTTCAGAGACATGAAGGTATGGTAGAAACAGAAGGAGGTTTAAAAACCAGACTGAGAGTGGAGGGTGACTCTAATCTTAACTCCTAGCTTTGATAGACAGAGGAGGCCAGATGGTGATTTAAGGGCAGTTAGTGTCAAGGTAATCTATAATTACCATAATTTTGCATTTCCTGAGATATTTTAGTTTTTGTTATAATGTCAATGTTATTTAAAGTGCATTAATCTGGTTTTTGTTTGTTTTAGAAAAGAGACAAAATTACAAATTTAAGAAATATATCTAAATTCTGGCAGCATTCAGGAGACTCAAGATCTGCAGCTCTGAGTTGGCCTCTGAGGAGGTAGGACCAGCAAGGAAGGCAGACTTTGAGCCAGGTCTTTACTTTGACTTTTTACCTCCTCTTTCCTTGTTTCTCTCACATAAGCCTGAGTAGTGGATAGGATTTTTTCTCTTTCTTTATTTTTTGAACCAGCTGAGTGGAAAAACACAAACTCTTAAATGCCAGCTAGTTGTTTTCCATGGCTTTTACTTTCTACACATTCTCTGTTTTGTACTTTAATGCATGCTAAAAAGTTCAACAATTACTGTAAAGTTTGACATAAGCACATCCACCTAAAATTTGAGCATGTCACATTGCTTGTTATGGAAAGTAGGTTTTCAAGCTCCTGTTTGTTAGGCACTGGTAGCTTTTTCCTTCATGATGCTGAGAACTCTGAGCAATGCTCATCCTTTGTGTGCATGTCATGCCTGATGCAGTGATCTTGTCTTTTTTGCAGGTGTTGGAGAGTGCAACAAAGTGCTGCAGACTGCAACCCACTGGTCTTACTTAGGCCAGGAAACAGGTCTGTGGGTGGAAAGTGGAAATGGTGGTGCTAGCAGTATAAAGCAGTATAAAGGAAGTCTCGCCAGAAGACACTAACCGAAAGGAAGTGCACACGGAAACATGCTGTCACCCACACCCAGCTTCAGCAAAACCTCATGCAGCTGAAAGGGGGTTTATGGGATCTCTGAAGCATAGCTGTCCACAACTGTCATTAGACCAGTCTGTGTGTGGGGGGGGGGGTTTATGGTGCTTTGGGTTTTTTTCCCTCCTTTTTTGCTTTTCTGACTTGTAGTCATAAGCTCTAAACTTCATGTATGTGTGTATATAAATGCATAAAGAGAGAGAGAAAACATGTACTTTTTGTCCTTTATCCTGTCCATGTTCTAAAATAAGATGTCCCACAAAACAATTTCATCCAGGCAAAAACTGAATGAAAAGCCCCTGAAGATATCCCACAAGTGGGACTCCTCTTAGGGTCAAACATCTAGGAGTTGAGTCACAGTCACGGTTTGGCTAATACAGAAATCATGATCTTGGTCCCTTGAAACTGATCACCTAACCACAGCTGGCATCAACAGAAATACAATCAAGATCAAGGGAGATTTCACTTTTACAGTCTGGAGCCAAATCCTCATTTGTTCTTGCTTTTTTTGGTAGTTTTTATTTAAAAGCTTGTCCTTGGATGTCTGGGTATTGGACTTGGAGGCTAAACAGCTCTAGCTGGATAATATATTTTGAGCAAAGTGTATAGCTAGCCTGCTTTAAGTTTCATTTGAAGAACACTGCTTAGATGCTATTTTCAGATCACCATAATCCCACCTTTGATGAATTTCAGTGCAGTAAGCCGAGAGCACGAGTTGACATTTCTTTGAAAAAAAATCCATCGAACTCAATGTGTTTTGCCCCCTTCCTATATGATTTTTTCTGTGTATTTGCATTCAGTGCACCTTTATTTACATAAGGTCCAGCTAAAAATGGATTTTTAAGTCATTTGCTAAGAAACTGTTCCTGTTCATTTTGAATGAGCAAGTAAGTGAATGAACAAAGTTCTTAATTCCAACAGGTTGTTACCTTTAGTTGCTTTTTAAAAGAACCATGGGCTCAAAAGCTCAGTTGCAAAGAGGATACATAGCGTGTTTCCATCCATCCAGAGACCAGGAAAGCTGCCATCTGACAGCGATGCCTAACATATGACAGCAACAGCTAACACTAACACAAGACATCCTCTTCTCCCTATCCTTTCCAAGTCCTTCTGTCTGCCACTGCACATGCCCAGATATAACCCAGCTCCTCAGTGCTGGGTCTGCTGGTTCCAAAATCTTGCTACACTCATATTATGTGCTACATGGCTTGGGCAATGAGGGAAGGCCAATGCAGTCATCTATTAAGAAATTGAAATGCATAATGTGGGAAAGATGGCAATGGTTACCAAGATTGTGCCTTAGAGATGAATGCAGAAATATACAGTCATCTCAGATGTCACAAATTGTATCTGAAGTCCTTATGACAGGACAATTCACTCCTTGGACTGCAAGGGCCAAATGACACAACCAAAGGTTCCTCTTCATTTATTTAAGGTCATGTCAATAAAAGACCAAAACAACCCAAGCCTCCCAATGTGTCATATCACTGAAGTTACCTTAAGGCAGAACACAAGCAAAGCAAGGGAAGGCAGCATGCATGCTCAGTCCCCATTCTCCAACACAGAAGTCCCCTTGCACCACAGAATCAAGCCCTGTTCACAGGAATGCATGTGAACCTGGCCCTCTCCTTGCTGCTCACTCCCTTCTCCTCCCAAAACCCACATGCATCCGTGCCAGGCACAACGCTTACAATGGATCTGATGATGCAAACAGAATGGGCAGGTTGACAGTTTGCAGCTGGGGAGGATGGGGAAAAAAAATAAGAGGAGAGAGGAAGGTCTTCCAATTGCTTATGATTTTCAGTTTGGCAAGAGGTAAACAAAACCCCCAGAGGCATCATCTCCTTCAAAATTGCCATTTTTATCTGTGCTGCTCCACCAAGCAGCTTGGAGTGGTACCCACAGTACCCTGGCACAAAACCACAGGAGGGTGAGGTTCCTGCTTCTGATGGGAGCAGAACAGGGAAGCTATTTATTTTGGGTGCAACTCTGAGCAGTGAGTCATGTTTCGACTGGAAAATTGGCCACAGCCTTCTTGCAGATCTTTGTTGCCAGCAAACTGGCATGCTACCCAATTCCTCCCAGCTCCCTTTCTGCACCCCCACCCCCTTCCTCAGCTTGGTATGCCTTTACATTATTAAAGCCCCCATTTAATAATAGTCATTGTGCCATGTTAACCTTGAGAGTCAGGGAGAAAGGACAGTGAAGGGCATAGCTCTGTGCTATAATGAGCATTTGGTGCTATAGCAGGTGGGGAAGGCTTTGGGGATCTGGGCAGATTAGAAAGAGAGGGGGCTCTAGCAGATGTTGAAGCAGGATGATGTATTGCTGCTCACTCTGGGATTCAGACAATACCAGCACAAAAGTAGAACAGGGAAACGGGGAAAAAAATTGATCCCTTCTGATGCAAACTGGGCTGGAAACCAGACATGCTTGAAAGTGAGCATTTAAAAAAGACAAATATGCTTCCAGGCCTAGCACCTTCTCCTCTCCGTTATTGCCAGATTTCTCTTTTAAAACACCATTTCAAGTTTGATTTATTTTACATTAGCTTAAGCCTTGAAGCATTACATACTTCTCCTTCCTTTCCCCTCCTCTCAGGCAGTAACTGAAAGTAAATGCATCTGAATTTCATCCTCTCCAACACACTTCACAGGCAGCCCGGTCAGGACAGCAACTGTAAATAAGGTTTCACCTACATGCCAAAGGTCAGCAACACTTAGAAATTCAGACTGCATTTTCTTCAGCTTTTGTTGCAACACTTCCAAAATATTTTAATGGTGTGATCCTTAGTCTTGTTATCCCATATAGCTTCAAAAGTAAATGACACATAATTACCTATTATCTAGGTGTGCATATATATATATATACACATATATGTACTTGTGTGTGTGTGTTTATACAAAATTTTGTCAAGAGGACTAAAAAGCAGATTTAAATGATGAAACTTTGTCCTACAGAGGGCTAACACCTCAAGAGGCAATGGTGTTTCTGTTGTAATAAATAGTCTGCAAAAGATGAAAGAAAGTCAGGCTTGGTTTTGACCTTGATTTTCTGTAATGCAAATCAAAGTGAGATACTGGGTGCACAACAAGTTGAAAGCAATTTTTTTTAAAACAGATACCTCCATATGAATACAGGACCCTAGTTTTGGAGTCCCACTAGAGCTGAAAATCTAGGCCTAATTTCTGTTTCTGTTTGCAAAAATGTTGCCAAGAAACTCACATCTTTCTGAAGTTTATTATATAATTAAAACTCTGCTCTGAGAAATAATTTCAGATCAGCAGATCATCCACTTTTGCATTCTTTATATGTGAGTAATACACAAAATCTGGGTTACTTGTTCTTGAATGCCACAGATCTATACACTAACTGATGAATGCATCTGAAATTGCTGCTGTAAAGGAATTTTTCTTCAGATTGTCCCACAGAGATGTGGGTTGCTACAGCAATTTCTGAGAAGGACCTCAGGCCAATGCTTTCCAGCATCCTGGAAATTCTTAAACCAACCCAGATTTCTGATTTCAGAAGGCTGACAACAACCCCAACAACAAACGCCTTCCCTATCAGAAAAACACAATGGAATATCACAGGATGTTACTATATGTATTATCTATTGTTATACGTATGTATTATTGCACTGGAGCTGGTTTCCCAGAGAAACTGTGGCTGCCCCATCTCTGGAAGTGTTCAAGATCAGGCTGGATGGAGCTCTGAGCAAGCTGGTCTAGTGAAAGATGTCCTTATGCGTGGCACAGGGTTGGAATAAAATGATCTTTAAAGTCCCTTCCAACCCATCCATTCTATGATCCTATGATTTTATGACCTAGAGATTGTCTGTCTAGACAGGGAAATATTCTGATTCCTATAAGAACCACTTCAATATTTAGATGGCCAAAAAATGGTGCATAACAGGAATACATAGAAATGAAAGGAAAGTGGAACCAGTTGGTGATAGTTCATAGCAGTCTCAAGCTTCTGTGAATCCAAAACTGAGCATGAGTTTGCAAGGACTTTTCTGATAGCCATCAGCCAAAGCCTTCCATCTCCTCCAGAAGCTGTCTGCTATCCTCCTCCTCTGTACTTGCTGACTGTCAGAGGTTGTGCTGATGGTCTGCTTACAGCTTCTGCCCATGAGATCTTGCAGGTGATGGCAGGGAACATTCTCTGCTCCCATATTCCTCTTGCCTGGGGACAAAGGGATGCGGTGTCACTTTCAGTGGGGGCAGGGGTTGAATGTATGAGTGAGGTTTTCTCCTTTGTTATATACGTGTTTAAATAAAATATCTTTTGTGAATTTACTCAGCAACAACATTCCCTTGCCTGAATTAGGGGATTAGAATTAATTAAAAAAAAATAGCTCAGAGAACCTGATCGCCACATTCACATCGAGTGTCCTCTTCACCCTCCTGACACTCTGGCAAGTGGTAATGCAGGGAAAAATCAAATCTTTCTGCCACTCATGTCCTTTGTGGTACAGATGCCCTTCACATCCACTTGTATTCTCTGATTTTATATGTAGGGTTTTTTTGTTCATGTCTGGGAAATGTAACCAAGCATGAAAATTAAGTCAATTATTAATGCTTAATAATGCTTTATTTATCAATCATGCTTTTATGAGCAATTGCACTGCATGATGAGCAGCACCCAGAAGCACAGTCTCCATAAGATCCTGGTCGTTCCCTGTGTCCCTGCCTTAAACATGCAGGCCCCAAAACAACATATGGAATACACACGGGGTACTTTGAAATAGCTGAGTACTTGTGACAAATTTGTGTATTCTTTCAGCATTTAGAGGCCTCAAGTTTGGGCTGTGGGTTTTGCTAGGATACAGCAAAATGATAAAAATCAGAGTAAAATGGAAATTATGTGGTTCAGGAACATAACTGCATTTTGGTTTAGGCACCAAAATAGAAATCTACAATTTTATGTTATCATATATCCACTGACCACCAGCCTCAAGAGAGGTGTTTGAAGCCAAGTGCCTTCCTTGTGGACCAGATCACCATCATTCCTGGGCTCCAGTGGGTAGGACACATCACACACAGGCACTCATGGAAATGAGTGAGCAAGCAAACCCAGGAATTCTGAAAAAAAATGACAAGAGGACAGTGATGGACTCCACTGCATGGCAGATATATGTTAGATGTACAGCTTCTTCTGGAGTCAGTGATGCTTGGATATCAGTAGAAGCTATGATTTAAGAAAGTGAAACGAGAAAGGAAAAAGGTGACTAATGGTGCTAAGTAATTAGATCTATGGACACAGCAAAAATACAAGAAAGAAATATTAGATATATAGTTTGATTTATTAGTATGCAGGATGAGCTTTGAGCAAAATAAAAATAAAAAAATCTCTGAAATGAAAGGAAAATATGTTTCACAGTGGGAAAAACCCACAAAACAATCTAGAAGTGCTGACTGGGAATAACAACAAAAGCCAGATGGCATAAAGTGGCATCTTTAGGGATTATGTGGCATAAGGAGCTGCACACAAAACCGTGCTCTGAGTCCTTAAAAATCTAACACCACTTACTGGGCATGCTCAGTGTCCTTAGGTAGCCACATTAACTTACTTAATGTGCTTTGGCCTTGAAAGCTGAACAGTCATCTCTACCATTTAAGCTCTCTGCCCTTAGTTATCCCTAGCAGTTCATTAAGCTTTGTCTGCTGTGCTGTTATATATCCTTAGCAATCCAGGATATTCTGTATTATCAGGAACTTCAAAGAGGCTCCTTTATCACAGTTAACAACATAAATCACCCTGCACGCCATGCGTAAGACTCCTCTCACTCTCTTGTTCATTTATTTGGAATAGTAATGAAGCTTTAAGGAGCTCCCTTAAGTTTCTTCTAGACAGATCTGCAATATCACTGAAATGTTTTCCCAACACATGAATATAAAGGGACAGGAAACCTATTTTCATCTACCCACCTACAATTGTGCTCTACTGGTTGGGAGTGTGAGATTGACTTATAAACACTGTAACCAGTATTGAACTTCATATTTGTCAAAACTTAAGTTCTCTGTGCATTTAATTTCAAGAAGGCCCTGCCTACTCCTTTTCATCTTTCCACCAACAAGGAAACACTCTAACTGCAATCAAAACTAAGTCCACTATCATTTACATTACAATTGTTAAAAGTGCCATCAGTAGTTCAGACATCTAGACACCATATTCCATTTTTTAATGGAGATTTACAGAAATCTTCTTAACAGCAAAGAAGATTTCTCTCCCCAGACCTTCAGCTTCTAAAATCAGCCTTTTCTCCTTTTTTTAGTGGCAGATTTATGCATATAAAAAGAAATAAATGAATCAGCTTTTTCTAGTTACAGAGTAACCTGATGCTTATTTGGATCAAATCTGTAATAGAAACACTGTCCCGTGGAAAACCTCTGCAATAAGCCTGTTGTATTTCCAGATCTTTTCTTTAAACAAGAGACAATATCTTACTTATAATAATGAGTCTGTAATACTAATTTCAGGACTTCGACTTTTATTTCTCACTCATGAACAAAATATATGTAAATATGATAATCTGGTTCAATATACAACTTTCTTCCAGACGGTTTGGATCCTATTGGACTGTGAACCACAATATTCAGGGATGGATCAGAAGTTCCCAGTATCACTGGAATTCTAGACATCCTGCTCAACCCACTTTTAATTAAAATTTAAACTGTGCTGGCCTTATTTTGAAAAGCTTAGTTCACTGTGAAAGATTACACTAGTTTTTATTTTTAAATGGTGTGTGAATTTTGTTACTCATTAAATGTGCCAGATTGACAGTCCTCAACCCTCCTGTACCCACAGAATGGGTGGAACAGCAACATAATCTCCCAAATGTTGTCTGGCATTGATGGGAATAATTTCTCTTGGCTTCTAATTTTGATAGAAATAGAGTCACTCCACAGAGCAGGAAATGAACTTTCACAAGATAAAGCCTCCCAAAATACTACTGAAAGATGTTTATTTTATTGACTGTGAGACAGGTAGGAAAAGTATCTGGGAGTGAGGGAAGGGGAAAATAAGCACTCATATTTTCTGTAAAAATTTGAAAAACGTAAAATCACTACATATCTGTCTGAGATTTCCAGTGTGAATTTTCCCAGAGTGAGAGAACACCTAATATAACAGCATATCGATCTCCTATGGATTTTCGAACACGGGGTACATTATGAATAAAAAAACCCCATAGCTGTTCTCTGCTGCTATCTATGAGTGGAAGAAGACCCTGTAGAGCAATGGTAATTTTTCTCCATTTGCAAACAGCTCAGAGCTCCCCTGTATTGCCTCAGAGTGTCAAACAATTGACCTGGAAATCACCTCTGCTGGAAAATTAGCTGTGACTAGGTCCCTTGCACCTCTTTGTTGAGAATCAGGAGCAACTGAAACATGAAAAATATTTAGATGGGGATTTATGGATTCAGACATGTCCTGACTGAGCTGAATGGAAAAAGACCAGGGAAATTTTGGGGCAGTTAATAAAAATGCCAGTTAAGAGAAATGCGGGCAAACCTAGGCAAAATGTGGTGCTAAGTATTGTCTTTGCTTCAGAGACCCTGTCTGACACAATAGATTTAGCAATAGCCACGTAAGCCACTATACTCTGAGTCCTTTACCACAAGGATACCCATTTTAACATTTTGAGGACAAAATAGTTTTAGTGAATGTCCATGAGAACACCATTACCAGAGGGAAATTATTTTAGTGCAAGCTAATGGAAACCACATTACATGAGTAAATTATTTTACTGCAAGCCTATGAAAACCACATTACAATGGTCAAACAATCTCATTTCAAGTCCACTGAGACCACATTAATAAAGCCATTATCAAAGTAAACCAATTTCAAGTTAACTCTATGGGGATTTAGTTTTAAATGGCAACAAGCTTTCAATGCATGTTGAGAAAGGCCCCTTGAAATACTATTATGGTGTAG
The DNA here is from genome assembly GCF_000691975.1 of Corvus brachyrhynchos. Taxonomy (NCBI): domain Eukaryota; kingdom Metazoa; phylum Chordata; class Aves; order Passeriformes; family Corvidae; genus Corvus; species Corvus brachyrhynchos. The sequence continues at coordinate 1,470,339 of NW_008237233.1, read as the reverse complement.
TGTCAAATGTACAATCAAAGTTACAGGGGGCCAGCTACATGATTATATAAAAAAAGGGCACAGTCTTTTCCAAATTCTGTTAATTTGACTAACAATTTGCTATTAATTACCATTTGTGTTCTATTTATTGCTTCCTTTCCAGTGTGTGACATGAGTTTTTAGAAAGCAATACATGCAAAATGAATTTTAAAGCATTTCAAGAAGTCATTATGACAACCCAAAAGGCAGTAACCTCATTCAGCCACTTGTAACAAGCATGCATACAATATTTTGGGATGGAAAAGCTGCAGTAAGTCCTTATCCCATGCACCAGGAGCAATAATCATCATGCGCTGAGGAGAGCACACGGCTTGTGTCTGAATTAATCTGCAAAGTAGACTATGTACACAAGAAGGAGGAAAATGGAGAGACTGTATGCTCCCTGTTGAAACTGGAAAAGCGGCACTCGTATCAGATGAGACGTTTGATTTTTTCCTCCAATGTCCTTGTCCTAACTACTTCTATAGAAAAATAATTTTTAGCCATCAAAAGCTGGAGAAAACATTTCTTTATGTGTTTTAGAGATGGTTCCAGACACTCATCTTTCATGGTTCAGTCGAAATGTTTGTGGGTCTTTTTCACTTTGTAGATTGACCAGCCATGAAGCTTAGGATGCAATATGCAGATCCATGAGTCTACAGCCAAACTTGATAGATATCAGCTTAGCACTCAAGCTCTGCCTAACTAAATTCAAACTTTCCTGATACAGAAGAAAAAATATTTAGGCATGAGAAGAATTCTGGCTTAAATCATAGATACCTGTGGATTTAAAACATCTATAATTTTTGCTATCAGGGTGAAATATTTTCTCTGCAACTTTAGAAATCCATTCTAATTTAACCTCAACTGCCAAAATCCTTTTGTTAGATCTAGCAGCAATTTTCATGCCCACTATACAGAGAAATGTTTTGCAAATGGTGAATAATTTCAATGTGTATCTTTAGATATCCTTCTTAATTATTAAAACTTTCTAAGCATACAATAACATACAATAATAATAAAAGTAGAGTTATCTCTGCTGGTATAGAAAACCAAGAGTTCAGGTACTATATTGATACTGATGAATTAATAAAGTGCTAACTATTTAAAAGCTTCTTCTGTTCAGATGAGAAAACAAATCATGATTACGAAGAAGTAGAAGAAAAAGGATCCCTTGGATACTCCTGAGTGGCACATTACTGATAACCAGCACAAGACTTAACCAAATAGGATCAGATAGTGTATATCATGAAAATAACTCATTCAGACAATCCTACCTCAAAGTGCCATAGAATTTTAAAATTCTAAGATTTGTTGAAGCCAACGTAAATTGTGTTCATCCTTAGAGATATACAAATATTTAAGTTATTGTTAAACTTTTCCTGCTCTGCATTATGACTTAGGGATATTAGAAAGGTGACAAATAATAGTTTTTCAAAATCATAATTTTCCTGCTCATTTGCCATCTGTTTCTATAAACCCTCCAAATTTACCAATTGTTAAGTCTAAGTACAATCCACACCAGTGAAGTTCTGGGTTTAGATTCTGCAAATCTCAAGTGAAAAAAATCTCTTTAATAGAAGCATAATTTTCTATCAAGTATAAGCTAGTTTTGTGATGGGTTTGTTTTGGTTTTTTTAAAGTATTTCCTAAGCAATCTCAAAGCACATACACATAGTACATCTATTTATGCAAATCCAAATAGCTCTGACAAAGAATTGACACTTCTGCTTGCATTTCTCCTTTTAATGTTACTGTGACTATTGCTGATGAACCCAAAATAAATTATTTGATGTTAATTAATTTAAAAGTTATATTAAGGTCTTAAGTTTGAACATGTATTTTCATGCTTCCTTACTGCAGTACATGAAGCTGAGGTGAGGATTTCAGATGCAAATACAAAATAATAATCACGGCAAAAGGAAAACTACCAAAAGACAATTATTCTGTGACAAATTAAAAATGAAATAAATACAGTCCATAGTCTTGCCCAAACTCTAGGTGTATCACAGGACAGAGAACTAATCCTTTTGCCATTTTCATGAAAGTCTTAACCTTGAGTGTGCATATTTTCATTACTTCTAAATGTTGAAAGAAACAAGAAATCAAGTCCAGTAACTACAGCAAGAACACAGCTATATTAAGTTCAGAGAGACATGAATACTTGAGTTTATGCTTAGAACCAGTTACTTCTACCCACAGAAAATTCATAACTGTTGATTTGTTGCAGGAAGAAATTTCTCCAAAACAAAGTTGACTCACTAAGCTTCTACAAAAAGAAAAAAAAATCCCCTTACTAATACAAATGAAAGTTTTTTTGGATTTGCTTTTCAGAACCTTGTTCTCTTGTAGACCTGAGTGCACATATTTCAGTGTACTGGATGAAAGCAGGCATGTTGGTGGGTGTCACTGCTGAAAACTTCTGGTATGCATTCTGTCTTTTTTTGGTTCCTATTGATGTGCAAAAACTGGCTCAACAGGTTTGTGGCAGTATGAAAAGGTTGCAAGAGATGCTGTAACCTAAAAAAATATCAAAATGGTAGAACTTCAGCACTAAAAACCATTCTGTCAGAACAGGAGGGGAGAACTTTGAGTTAGAAGCATTAGGTGTTGGATTGTCTTATTAGTAGAGAAAGCACGCACACTAAGAATGTGATTCTACTGCACACAGTAGAGCAATAGAATCAGTCTTGAAACAGTCATCTGTGGAGAGCAGTTTGCTAAAGTACTAAGATGATCCAGAAGTATTTGTAGGTCACTATTGGTAGCTGAGCTCTGTATTGAAAGCAACAATATACAAGCAACTTCTCTGGAATTTAGTATTTCTAAGCTGTCACTGAACATAATAGATACACAAATTAATTTGTTTTAAAATAAGTCCTTAGGCAGCTTTGAAGATATATGTTAGCCTTGCAGATGGCAAGACTGCAAGGACTGCTTTAAGCATGGCTGGAGAAGCCTCTGAAGCACTTCGGACCCTGCACACCCAACCATACCATCTGAGTTAGTACACTGGGTTAATAGACTCTGTGACATGGACAGAAGGTAGGTGGAAGTGATACAAGCTACATTTATGGTCAGTCTTAAGGCTGTTTCTGAGAGTGACTCTGATGCATTCAAAGAAGGGGAAAGCCAGAGATAATTTCATAATATTGAGAAGATGGAAGAAAAGTTTGTATTCAATGAAAACATAGACATAAACCTTAGTCTGAATCTCACCAAGCTCTTTATCATCATCGGTTGCAATTAGAAACTGGGATATATTTATTTCTCTTGATTTCAGTCTCGGTACTGATATCCCATTCTTAGGACTGACTTTAAAAGTCAACGAATTTCTACTAAGACAAGGAAATATCTTTAGCAGCTTTGATATATTTGCACATTTGCAGGTGCTGTGGTCTCTAGGCATGCCACATACCTAGTCGAGTCATAAGATGTGGCTCTGACAGTTGTCATGAGCTCAACAAACATAAATCAAAGTGTGGCAGCAGCATGAGTGAATGGAGGTTTGTCAGGACAGGAAAAACAAACAAAATGTTATTGTACCCAAGAACCAGTGTTGAATCATTTATTTGGGCCTCGTTTCAAAGTGTTTGAATAAAAAAAGAGGATGAATGAGGCAAATCCAATAAGAATTAGAGAAAACTTGAGGACAACTGTAACATTTCATGGTAGTCTAAATCAGCTGTGGTGTCACTGGAAATTGTCTTTGCTAAGGATGCAGGCAAAGAATCCAGACATAGCTGTTCTTGCATGCAGAGTTCAAATAACAGCTCCTGCAGTGCAGTGTACCTGATATATTCACCGCCGTGTAAAAAAGTATCAAATGATCCATAAAAGAAATCTGAGAATAAATATTAATTCTAAAAGGTAGGAGTAATTCAGTGTTCATGGTCTTGCCAAGCTCTTATCTGCATTGACAGACCAAACATACCTCATCTGTTAGAGTTATACAGGTATTTATCAGTATGGTTGAGGCTTTAGAAGCTCATTGTAGGCCCTTTGGTTGCAATAACTTGAAAAAAAAGATGAATTGAAATTTAGAATAACCTTTCACCAGCTTCTCATTTCTTGGCACATGGATTAAATGTATAAAATGGGCTTGGCAATATCAAGTTGTTTTGCAGTCTACCATACCTGGATCAGTTTGCTTACAAAGATAGACAAAAATCAAGAATAATCATACCAGAGAAATGGTGCCTGTTTAGTTCTGTTGGTGAGTTCATTTATTTTTTGCTCTATAAACATTTCATATGATACTTTAAAGGTTCTGTTCTATGAATAAGATTAATGCAGTGTACCCCTGTTTTCAGTGATTGATGAAGAGATTTCTCAATTAACAAATTCTAGTCTGATGATTTGGGGATTTTTGTCTAATTTCTCATTTTCCTTTATTTTCTGGTGAGTTACATATTCATAAAAGCTACAGAATCTGAAACATTTGGTGAGATTTTACAGATTTACTTTTTAAACTCTATCACTTACAATAAATTGCTGTCTGAACCCTTGTTTTTTCTGGTATTTTTTTGGATGTGTTTTTTCTTCCTAAGAATGGAAAAGATCTGCAAGAGAGTGTTCCCTTTTAAAATTTTCCTCTTCCTTCAGAGAGATTGAGCTGCTTTCTTCTGAATGTCTCTTGTTCTGCCCCAGCCAGTTGTTCCATAGTCTAGTGTTTGAAATCAAGACCCTTGTTTTCTTCCACTCATCTTATGACCTATAGTATGTGATGAACTTTGAGCTTCAAGGATTTGCCCAAGCAAAGTGGAGAGCTCTAACTAATACAAAAGTTACAGAGAAAAAAAACCCAACAAGAAAAAACCCAACTTTGTTTAAAAATGGAGATCTTGCTGAAGCACATAAAAGTCAGGTATTCTGGTTCACCACATCACCTACGCCATTGGTGATATTCCCATTGCAAAGCACATCATGAATGTCTCTGAATTAAAAATTGAATTTTGCAGGATAGGCTCCAGAAATTCCCATCTGCTCTGATTTGCTGCAGTAATTGGAGTTTTAGAAACATGACATCTGAAAAGTTAAAAGAGCATATATCAAGTTAATTTAACTTTTTAAGTGGAGTGTTTTGTAGAACGATGTATTTGATGATAGTGAGTAAAACTGGCACCAGGTACCTTAGATAATTCCTCAAATTTTCTGGAAACTAAGCATTTTAATACTCTGCAATAGTGAGGATAAAAATGGTTTCTTTAGTTTCCTTAGCAGAGAAAAATAATAACTTTTTAAGAGAGCTCAGTTATTTTGAAATAAAACAAAACAATATAATTTCAGTAAATAGAAGGTATCAAATACCTTTATGTAGGTGTACAAGCTAGCTGCAGCACCTTCTATCCAAGTGTGGGCAACTTCAGGCAGAGTTGTGATGTAATGTGAATCTGTTTTAAAAACCGCTCTCAAACCTTCAAACCAGAGCATGCAATTCACACAACCGTAGAATCATCAAGGCTGGAAAAGCCCTATAAGATCATTGACTCCAACCATTAACCTAGCACTCCCACCATGTCCACTGACAAATCATGCCCTCAAGCGTCCATATTTTTTGAACACTTATAGGGGTGGTGACTCCACCTTTCCCCCATTTCTTCTCTCTTTCTAGGGACAGCAATTTACTTCAGTACTTCAGTACTTCAGTACTTCATGCACCTAAACAGTAGGAAAAGACAATGTTCAGGTCTGTAAATAAAAAATACCTTAAATTTTCTAATTGACGGTCCTTATCTCAGCCTGACACCTTTAAGAGTAGTGGAATCATGGATTTCATTTGCCTCAGCAGATTCCGCATCACCCGCATGTCTATTTTTTTGGTGCAGCTGCCCAGACAACAGTACATGGATGCAATAGTTCTTCTCAAGCTTTTTTTTAACCTTACATGCACCCCACTAGGATTTGCAATGCTCTTGTTCTCCTGCCTTGGGATAAAGACAGGCAAAACACACACTTGGTGTTTTCCCAAATGTGGTTCTTTATTCCATTAAACGGATAGAAAATAGAATTGAAGTTGAACCCTTCAACAGATAAATTTTAGACTATTTCAATTTCAGTTAACGGAAGCTGCAGAGTATATCTAAACCACAATAATTTTACCTATGCAGTAGCAAAAAATAAAACTTGAAAATGAAAAATATGCTTAATAGTATTGATGTAGAAAAGCATATTTATAAATGGTATCCTAGGTCGGATTTAACTGAGAGCAAAATCTGACCTGCATTTGACTTCAAGGCACAAGGACTATGTGTTACTCTGTTCAGGTTATTTCAACTCCTTGCTTACAATCAATTTTATAAAACACCCTCTGCTACCAAGCTGCCTTTAAACTGAATACAGCAATAAAAAAAATATGATAAAACTCCTACATGTAGTTACCTACCTGGGTAAAATTTTTAAAACTAATTCCTTGTCAGAAACAGGTAGAAACTTGCAATTCACACCATGCATTATCAGTATTCTGTGTATTTAAATATCTGAGTATTTAGATATGTAACCTAAGGAAATTTACAGCTTTTTAACAATACGACCCATAGATTCAGGTTAATTGCAAATGGGTCAAAGACTGCAACACAATGCACAAATTCCACCACTGGAGTCTCTTCCCAGTTTGAACTTGTCAGCAATTCGTAGTCCCTGCTTTTTTTTTTTTTTCCAGACATGCACTTATCTGTTCTTCTCAAGCCTCCTATTTTAATTTTAAAAAAAAAAAAATTAAAAAAAATCCAAGCAAAATCCCCTATGTTTTCCTTTAGTGACCACTCCAGCACACATACTTTTTGGACACAAAACTCTTGTTTTTTTCATCTTCAGTATTTTACAAATCATAATCCATTTAAAGCTATAATGCCTGCAAGTTTTGCCAAGATATTTGTCCCTTCATACTGTTGACTTAACCTCTTTGGAAATACATTACTGATGCTTTTTATTGTATACTATGAATTTAAGCTTCTTCTCCAAACAAAGACTAGATCTTTGACTGCATGTTCAGGGCAAGGCATAATATCCTGTTTCTCTCTATGTCTGCATGCAGGTGGTATGAGAAGTGACATGATGCCATTTCTTCTTCACTATCTATTCACTAGCATAGAAACCCTCTATGCTTCCACTGAGCCCGTTCCTTTTGCTCCCTGATCAAGTGAGTGCCTAAGAAATACACCCTGTCTTTAAAAATGCACACACAATAGTTCTTATCCAAACGAAAAATACCTTCTTTGTATTTCTTGCTTAAAATGTGTTTAGATTTGTTCCTGGAATGGATAGCTTCTTCTTAAATAATAGTCATGAATCACACCTACTTAGAGGTTAATTATCTGTTCACTGAACTTTCTCATTATAAAAGTATATATATGTTCTGACCCAAATATACAAGAGGAAAAAATGTTATTTTATATATGCTAAAATTTGGCATGAGAAGACATTGCAATAAATATCCTCACCCCTGAGATATTTGATAAAATATAGGCACTTCTTCAACATTTGGTTGGGGTTTTTTTGTTTAGTTGTACACGTATCAAGTAACAGATCCATAGCTGTTACTAATGTGATATTTATTAATTAATGTGACTGCACATGATTTATGCATTAGAGATTACCTAGAATTTTGGCAGGATTCTTGTTTTCTTCTTGAAAATCAAATGGCATTCATAATATGCAAAAAAAGGAGGTAAAAAAATTACAAATATATCAGATCACATCTATACCATCATTAGTAGTCATGTTTAAGCATATACTTAATTATAAATTATAAATTATAAATTTCTTGTCTATAAGGACGATAAAATTGAACTACCACTCATGTATAGCCTTAGAGGAAAGGGTTGGTGCCAACTGCTTTTGTTTTCACTATCAGATATAGAGTCGGAAACAGGCTTATACATACAGAATCTCTCATACTACAGCTCAGAGTTCTGCTTTTAACCACAGACAGAATTCCTGGATCAGATAAAAAAAAAAAAACAATGAAGCATGTTTTTCAAATAATTCATAATCTCAAAAAATGATGGTTCCAGAGAAGATCTGAAAATGAGCACAGGATGAAGTTTGTGAGTTACACCCCAATAAAAACCTTAGAAAGTGTGAATTCATCAGTACAGTCAGATTGCTGCCCCTTCACATAAGCTATGTGTTTATGGAGAACTGATCCTTCAGAATATGTTTCCTACCTTGCCTGCTCCAGTGGGGATAAACAGCTCATTAAGGGAATAAGGCTTCTTCCTACAAGCCAATATTTTCAGAAATGGAACCTGTACAGAGACAGCTTGACAAGCATTGGAAGTTGTTTCCTCTTTTGATTGAGTACATTTTCTTCATTATATGAGGAAGGAATTTGTTCTCAAGCATTTTTATGTGGTGCAAATGTTGAGATACTCTGTCACAGTTTTCAAGGTTTGGACAGACTGAAACCTTGTTTGAATTTTCTGGTAGAAAAAAGGCAGTTACAAGCACCCAGCTATAAAAATGTGTAGCCCATCTGAAGAGTATAAATTAAAAGCATAATTACTTTTACAAAGGTGTAGCGGTGTGTCTCTGCTCAAGGAAATGCTTCAGGAAACACCTTGGGATCATGACTCTAGTTTCCACTTCATCCCAGGAGTATTTTAGTGGGGGTATTGACCAAAGAAGTTTCTAGGCCAGTGCAAGCACATTTATGGTGGACATCAGTAATCAGGTGGACAAGAAGATGCTTTCAGTTTAGACTTCTGTGACTTCAGAAAGGACGTGTCTTGGTAAAGATATGCATAAAAATGCCCAGGTCTTCGTTGAGGAAACTGATGTGCTGCTTAGCTGGAGGTAGACAGCTTTATCCTGGTACTAACATGAGGATCTGTAAGTACTACATTTCTCTTTTTGACAGTGTCTCTGAGTCTGCCTGTCACCCACTGGCTAACAAAACCTACTTCCCAGACCCATTTCAGATTGTCTTATCTCCAATACCTTAGGATTAAGTGCACGTATTTTTGGACTCTGAAATTTTAAATTACTTCATATCTACTTCTAAGTGTTACAGCTATTAATGTAGGGGATGTATGGAGTTAAATCGGTACTGCAAGAAGCATGAATTTTATGATGTATTTTAAACTCCACATTTGTGAATTGTTTTCTTCTGAGTGGGTGAATAGTGCTATAAAAAGATACATTATGTTTCAAGGTCTGTCTCAGCTTGGAAAAATATATATTTATTTACAGTATATAAACACTAAAAAAATGTCTTGAAAAGATGGAAAGGGGATAATATTACCACAAAAGATATTTCTCTAGAGGACAATACTGAACATTATTGAAATAAATTGTTCATGGCTAACAAAAGCGTGAAGCTTTGTTTCATATAAAACTATTTTTTTGTCATGATATGTTAATATTATTCCCATCATTTCCCTTATTACGTTTGTGTTTGGCACAAGCTACCCTGTCTGAACTGTAGCGGCTGCTAACCAGGCCACTAGCACTCGTGTTAAATTTAGATTGGCAAAGTTGTGTAAAAATATTATTTGTTTGTGGAGTTACAGAAAAAAAACATTTTCTGTTCTGGGCTGTATAATAAACAAAAGCTGTTTTTTCAGTCCAGCAGCAGAAGCTGGGATCTCTCTGACCACCACAGTACACCTGCTGTCATATTTTGCATTTAGTAGTTTTTACTTGTATGGGAGTCATCCTGACTTGTTACTGTATTTAGAGTAGTTTTCAAGATATGTTGGGCGCACGTTTTTGTCCCAACTTATATGAATGTGTACCATGAACAAAATATGCAGTGGTGCATAAATCCTGTTCTGTTACATGACAGAACAATTTGGTAGTTCTTTTTTTTCTCTCTACATCTAAAAATCCTTGAAAAATCTTGACATTCAAATACAATCCTTTCACTCATTTGCAAAGGTACAAATCTCAAAATTAAAAGGGAAAACCATAATGAAACAAGCTTTATTTAAAAAATAAACCTAGGTTTTAAAATGTGAAATGTTTTGTCATCATAGTTCATTAAAATTTATTCTTGCATTTTTTATGGGCAGGCTTGAAACTACCTACACTGGGAAGAGACATTATCAGTTACAAAATTATTATCCCCCAAAACAAGCCAGCTCCATGTGACTTCTCAGTTCCTCCTGTTCCTGTAAGATTTGGCCTCTACTTACAAGTCTTGCAGAGCATCCTCACCTCTGTAAACCAGACACCCCCCAGGAAATGTTCCTGGGCACAGAACCTTGAATATCTATACTGGAAAAGCAGTGGGCTTCCCAAACAATAGCTAGGTATTGCTGCTGAGATAGAAGGGGAAGGAAAAATTTTAGGAAGCAATTTTTACACAATTTACCTCTTTTGGAGGCTTGAAGAGTTTAAGCAAAAGGATGAGGATTTTTTTCTTCCTCCTGGCTTCAGTGGATTGTCCCAACCATCTTAAGTCTACAAGTGTAAATAAATCTACACTATTCATCTGACCCCACAACATGGCCCATCATGGTAATTTGACAGAGTAGTTCAAAGAGACTTACCTGGCTCCTGATGGTGTCACAAAAGGTTTGTATGGATGGGAATCCAGATTCTTCCACTTCCAGTCTTATTTCTAGTCTGGTGCTTTTCATCTGCTGAACAATCAGCCTCAGTTTAAAAAACAAAACAAAACAAACAAATATCTAAAAATATTATTTCAGTAAATTGTTTGGCATTGATAAAATTACGGTCTCTGAGGCACAAATAACATTTTTCTGTGTAGGTTCCGACAGCAGAAATAGAAATTTCCCCACCAGTGGTTTCATTTAAAGTGTAATATTTTGCACAATTCTAATGCAAATGGTAAGTTTCCACTATACAGATCATATCATGGTACTTGCAAAATATTTCTTCTAAATTTTTCTTGACAGTCATAAATATTTCACATGCTCCTCCAAAGGGACTGGGTAATACATAAATTGCTGAGATTGTAGCAAACAAAGTGGTGCACCAAACAGGAGATAAAAGCAATCTGTGGAATGGTGTTATTGGACATTTGTGATATCACAAATGGCTGTTTCTTACAATCACCCCTTGGCAAGCTACTTAGGACCTATCTGCTTCATGAGATATGTGCCTGGGCAAGACCATGAGTTAAGGATCTGCCCTGCTCTGGATGTCAGCTGGGCTGCAGGATTCACCCTCCAACACACAGCAGTGCGCCTTGTCCTTGGGCTGGGCAGAGACCAGGCTGTGGGAGGACCACCATGCTCTTCTGCCATGCTTTGTTTATGAGGCTATAGCATGTTCTAAAATAAGGAGCATACCCTCAAGAACTGCTTGTGATTATCAGGCTCCTATCTGTCCTTTCCAAGTGATCTGCTGCCACTGGAGACAGTTTCTGCTGAGAAACAGGTCAAGTAATTCTGTATTCATCTCCCCCAACAGCAGTATTTAAGTCAGAGGATTTGAGCATTTATTTTATTAACAAGGAAGTATTTTATTAATTCCCTTTTTTTTTCTTTTAGTTTGTGTTGGAATCACACTTTGTAGTAAACATTTAGGAATGCAACTGTTAACTAGCCCACAAGCACAAAATTTATAAAGTCAGTGTGATAAGCTCTGAATATTTTATTGTAAAGTAGCCATAGGCTTGCTGGGGAAGAGAACAGTAGTTCAAGATGTAAAACAAACAGTATCATAGTCACAACTGCTCACTTGAGAAAGTAAGATATGAAGAATAAAAATGAAATACAGCCAGTACCAAATTCTCTAGTCCTGCAAAAATTACCATAAGCTCTTATATAGACTGTGGAGCTGATGAACAATTCACAGAACATGTACAGTAACATTTATACAGAGAACTACTAATCTAAGAAAAAAAATGTGGAAGAAGAAAGATATGGGCAGATATGAGAAAAAGCAATTTCTACAAATTAGTGAATTTGAATTAAATGAATCTCAGAAGGCCAAGGGAATTAGATATTAGTCATCTGAACTCTGAAATTTGGTTTTGAGAAGTCACAGAGAAAAGGGAAATGACAGAAAAGTGGAATAAAAAAGGTATAAGTTCATTTACTCTTGAAGACAAAAGTTTCAAGGTAGCTGAATAATACTAAAAGGGAAAAATATGTTTTAGCAGTCGCATGATGAAATAAACAAGACAAACACACTTATGAACACGGATGAGGACTATCCTGAACACACTAAATACTTTCATACTGGTGCATTACTCACCCATTTTTTCCACTATTAATATCAAAATGAGAAAAAAACATATTGGAGATCTACACTGAGGATTAAATTTTCTTTGACTAAATGTCAGATGTATCCCAAGCTGATAAGTATGGTCCAAAGTCAAGTATATTACTGGATCCATGGTGATCCTGCTATAGCTGAATTTTTTAGTATACGATGGTGAAGACAAGAGTGGGAATTCTGTCATGACCACAAAAATGGTCTTTGAGACTTTTTTTCTTCATTTATACACACAAAAACAATTAAAGGACACTATTTACAGAAAAAAAACATCGAGAACAACAAGAATCTACCGAAACAAAGTATTCTGCTACAGGGCAATTCTCCCAATAGGTCTGAATGGGGCTTTTTAATGACTATTTCATGAAATATGAAGAGGAATAAAAATACCAAACAAACAGCCAAAAAACCCAAGAAATTAATCCTGGAGTTTGAAATATAGATTACATTAGGAAGTTTATATAATAATGCACTAGCAACCTCTCTATACAATATTTTAATAAAGTTTTGACAGCAGGTTTAGAATATGAAGTAAATATTCCTGAATGCCATTATGCATGTTGAAATTTTAAATTAAAAAAAAAGGAAATACCACATTATGTAAAGTTTATGTAAGGATCTCAGCAATACAATGGCAGAAGACATGACTTTTATGCAGGTGTTATTGGGTGAAAATCTTTGATTTTGCATTAAAAAGACAGTCACTTTGGTAGATTTTTCTGGTGTGAAAACAGAATCTGCAGATCTACTTAAAACTTTATTGCTACCTTTGTAAATATAGAGTAAAATAAGACTCTGTTTCCTAAACCAGAATAAAGATTATATGGACTTCTTGGAGCTTCTAAATATAATTGCCAAGTAGTATGCAGCTGATACATAGTTGCATGTGAACCAGTGTTAAGGAGAAATAATCAAGGTATTTCCACCATGCAATAATAAGTACTGATCAGTTTTGTGTCTTTATATTCAGATGCATGGAATAAGAGCCCAAAATATTGCTCTTCAGAGTTCACCATACTTGTAAAAATCAGTTATTTCACATACACATAGGAATCTTTCAGCTGGAAAGAGGCAGACACTGACTGTTTGAAATACATTGCTTTTTGTCTGTGTGGAAAAGGTGTGACATAATATTTCCTATGTAAGAATACCCTATGGTACTTTTAGTAGCTCTGAGCAATAATTAGGAAAAAAAAAACCAAAACAGTTTAGGGCTAGGAATGCACTAACAATATGTCTCCTATCTTATCTTGTACAAGAACCTCAGGTTGTGCTGTTTCCTGTGTAGTTTTAGTATTGCAAATAAATTTTGCAGACAGTGCTAATAATTATGGCAGCATGAGATCGTAATAACCTACATTTGCACTTTCAAGTGGGAACATTTTACTGTTATTCTATTCACTCTCAAAATTACAAGCCTTTGATTATTGACAGATGTTGCAGAAATAGCATTGCATTGTTATCCTAAACACAGTTTTGAGAAGACTATTGCACAGAGAAGATGAGATCAAGCATACGCCTTAGACAACCTATTTTTATGCAACATTTTGTCGGTAAATAAGATAGCAATTGTAATAAGAATTAGAAATAGGGTCCTGGACAGTAAGATTGTTTATTAATTGAGCAGATAGGAAGAAAATAGAAGCTAGAAAACTGCTTATCAACATGTGTCAATCTTGTCTTAACAGACAAGAAAAATCGGTCTTTGAGGTCGTATAATTCATGGCATTACTATCCCAAAATTGTTGTTAACTTTTTTTGTGTCTATAAAGAAAGATGATGAATGGCCACTATGTACCTAAAGTTTGGTCTTCCTTGCCTTTTTGGTGCAAGACTTTTCACTGCTTGATTAGAATCTGAGTTCTCTCAGTATTTCTCCAGTCCCAGTACCTAGAAGATTGTAGTTTTCACTGTCAAAGAAGAGATTATCTCCAACATAGAGTACACATGGAATGCAATTGCTACTTCTATAACATCCTCCTTTTGTTCACTTTCCCAAGCTCAAACTTTAATCACACTCTATAATGTCTATGATGTTCATATTGATGATACAGTGCCTGTGGAGCTGCTTCTGCACAATGCTCTAATGGTATTATGTCACTAACTGCACTTCTTTTTCCCAGAAGGACCTTCTAAATGAGAAACCAAAGGCAAACAGCTTTCTCTCAATCTTTCCTTTACTTCCTTTTTGTGGGATACTCTCTTTCTTCTGCTCTTTGGACAGCAAGTGTAAAGGATCTTGATTTCCGTTCTTTAGCACCTGACTTTGGGAGCATCCAGTCTTAAAACCAAACCCCTAGCATAACTGAAACTGCTCCTGGCTTTTATTGCTCTGTCATTTTAAGCTGTTTATGCACTTTTCAAGCCAGAAATACAGTCTGTTTTTCTCTGTTCAGCTTGAGATGGGCCAGGATTCTAGTTATCTATTCCATCTTCAAGAACAACAATTTTAGAGATTTCTAGTCTAACTTACAGGCTATGACAATGGATGCTTGCATACTGTAGCACAACTTTACATTGTCAGATTTCTTGTGTTTTTTTCCCTTCATTCTTCCATCTTGTTTATTGTCAAAGGAGACTTTCTCGTCATTTGCCTCTTCGTTATAGAGAAAATTCTAAACCTACAGTTTTCATGTAATTTATTCCATATTCAAAATGCTTCATAGTTACTTGCTAACTATTCCATAGAACATTTCTGTAAAGTGCAGTAGTCAAAGAGAAGTGATCTGATTATGGATATGCAGAAACTCAGTGGCAAGAAAAGACCTGAAAATAGAAGATTACTATCCACAGCTCTGCAGGCTTTGCACCACACTATATCTCTTACAAAGATAAGAAGAGAAAGTGAAAGATATTACTGAACTAATGAACATGAAGCTCATATCTTCTAATTTAGATAAAGTTTCTAAAAAATTACTGTAACTCAATCCAGTGAGTTTTTTTACATTTAAGATTTTATAGATGGTACCAGTACGCTGTGATACTCAAAACTCTACGTTTTCAAGCAGGCATCTGCTGAAACAAACTTTGTAGACTATCTTCAGAAAGCCTTTGCTTATAGATGATGAGGGAACTTAGAACAAAACCTAGGGTCCTAACCAAGTAGCTTTTGTAAAGTACCAGTTCTTTCCAAAGGGTTGCCTTTGGAGGAGCTCATGGACACCTTCATGGCTGAAACATATCCTGATATGTCCAGCTTTGCTCTAGATGACATCTCACTGTGGTCTTTGGAGGTAGAAGACAATGGAGAGACCAGGATGTAGTTCTTCAGGAGATAAAACACTCCTGCCATGTTGTCTGGCTGCAATCTCTCAGATAATATATATTGCTTAGTGTAATCCTTTTTCCTCAAGGCAGTCTCTGCAAAGGCAGGGAGATCTCCTTTGGAATCAAAGCTATTATCTTTGGACACATGCTGTGTAATTTTTACGGTTTTCTACCCTCTGTCATTTCCTCAGCATCATGAGTTGCGTGTCTCCAATCAACAGGTTTCAAAATCAATCCATTTTTCATGTCTGGAGTGGCTGGGCTATTTTTGAGACCATGCCAAAATAATCCAAAAACCCTCTTTCTTCTAACGACATAATCTTACTGTGGAGTCACTCTCCATGTGCAGTCACTACCACCAAGCACCTCTTTTTCCCACTCTAAAAAGTTTTCTGAACCTCATCACCTCAGAAAGGAAACTACAGTTTTTTCAGTTTTGGGATTTTTAAATTTAGATAAGCTTCCAAGTTAATCTCCAGACTGTTTCTAATCACCCATATTATTAAAACATGTTTTATATTTTACAGTGTCAGCTAATGTAATGTAATCCAGCTAATGCAAGAAATTTTCCATTAATCCTACTTGCTGAGGAGTAGGGGTGCAATTAACTATGAAGAGGGGAAGTTGGCTTTCTGAGATATAGAAACAAGAACTGTCAGGTAAGATGAAGGAAGAAAATGAAAAAAAAAGCATAAAATGACTTATGGAAGGACACACAGAGAGCATATTGGTAAAAGTATCTGTATGTTTTCCTCTCTTTTTTTAATGCATATCTCATAAAAATAGTATTTGCTGGCAACAAAAGCAGTTATTTTTCTTAGTAGATATGCAATTCCTTTCTAGGTTCACATTTATCTTTAGGTGTTGTGTTTCTAACTTTCCAGCCTAGCTTATTTCCCAGAAACAAAAAGAAAAAGAAATACACGCTCAGTATTTACATTTTGTGCTTGTGAATTAGGGTAGCTGTCTTAGAAATACTCAAGGGAGCTGGAAGACACATATAGACACATAATGCAGTAACAATTTTAAGCTGAATATCTGTTCTCCACTTTTACAGAGACACATTCTGCTTTCAGTTAAGACCTCTTATTAAAGAGTATTCAAACATGTGAAAGCGAAGATAAAGTCTGACAGACCTTCAACAGGTGGTGGTGCATTCATACTGTACTGTCTATATCACTTTTTAATTAGCAGTCCAAATGCAGTGAACAGATTGTACAGTGTACTACATCAGCCTGGCTCCTACATTTTCTATTTACTCATATTCATGCTTGAAGGACCCTCTTCCAAGCAGGATTTTTCTCCTCTCTCTATTCTCCCCAAAAACCAAGGTAATCAAGTAAATATCACTTCACTAGCTGGCAGCTGCTGGCTTTACCAGGTAACTGAAAAGACACAAGTCTACTGTTCAATGCGTTTTTTCTACACTTGGGAAGAGAAACCAAATTGTGGCTAGTGAAAATGCCTTAGTCATTAACTGAAAGTAAGTTTTAAAAGCATTCAATTACTCACCCAGTGAGAAATTTCTGACTTTATTATCATCTTTTGAATCTGTATTAGAAGTACCTAAGTACTGAAATCCTAGTGGACAAAGGGCTTGCTTTATTATATGGATTTAACTGGACATTCTTCCTCGTGTTGAAGTGAAAAAAAGAGGGAAAATAATTTAATTTATAGTCAAGATACTGCGAGTAAATCTTATTTGGTTCTGAATTCAATGTTAAAACAAACAAACAAAAAGTTTGTGTTATTGCACATTTCTGACTTGCTTAAAAATGAATGGGTTGATGTGTTTGCTTTTGCATAGAACAGAAGGGCAAATATTCCCCAAAAGTATGGTCAAACTACTTTTTCCTGGTGAGAAGAGAAGGGCTAATTATGTGATCCTTTGCTGTTATACAGTAAAAATTTTGTTATACAGTAAAAGCCAATTTTTGCCCAACAGATTTATAGTTTGATTTATCATATACTGGGACATTTGTAGCTGAGAAGTTCAGAATACGCATTTTGAAAATCTTTTCAGAAGACTACTTTTATTATTACTTATTACTTTTTGACTTCATTTTTAAGGTGATTTAACTTAAATCTTGTAAGAATTTTAAAAGAAAAGTCAAATTAGATATGTTTAGAGTTACAGTCAGATTGAGTAATTCCATTTCTCTCCCTAATCCTCAACAGATTCTCAGACTTGCAGCATCTCATTAGGTCTGCAAATTGGCTGACTGGAGTTTGAAAATTAGATTATGACTTTTAGATATATCCCTTCATTACCTTCTATGGAACCACGTTCCCCTAGAGAAACTCATGAAGGATTTATGAATTATAGGAGTCATGGTCCCTCTGTATTTCTGATCTAAGGGAGCACATTTAGGCTGCTCTCTCTTCTTCAGGGTCCATTGCTTTTGGTGAGAACTACCTGTTCAGAACTAGATACAAATGTCACCCATTTCTAGGACCGAGTGTCATCCTCATTTAAAGTTACATCCCTTGGGCTTACTGGTAACAGAATCAATAAAGTGAATCCATAACTAATCTAACTAGCTAATTAGTTGTTAAACAGCCTTCTCAGTAGTCTTTGCAAACCCAGTTCCACAAAAATCCTTCCTAATAATTTTTCACATATACTGTATTCCTTTACCCAATTTGGGACAAAAAGAATTAACAGACGCTTTTTATTTGCTGTGAAGAATGCAAATATGTCAAAAGACCTGTAAGAGAGCAATATCTCACTGTAGTATCACTAATTCAATCAAATGTAAGAATAAATCCGTACTAAATGCCAGGAACAAAGATTTTTTTCAAAACTGCGTTATGATGTTCTCTTAATTAGAGTCTTTTTAATAAAAGTTGGATAAACCAATATTTCAGAATTTCACACTACCTACTAATGTAACATTTCTATGGTTTTCCTCGTTTACCATGGTGTTTATTTTCCAGAGGATGTAGGAATTGTCCTGTGCTTCCAGGAAGGCATGAACTCTGTTCAAGACAGATGACAATGATTATACACATGGTCAACAATGATAAAACTATCACTAAAAAAATGCAAGTACCAATTGTCACCCTAACAACTGATATTGTATACTTCCATTCCGTGTGTGACCACATTTGATCTTTCCAGCGACATTCCATTGAGCAAGAAAGGCCTATGTCATATTACATTCAGAGAATTGGCAAGCACATTTCTGGTGTTTTGTACAGTCAGGTAGATGGAAAGGGGGAAAGATGGCTAGGTTTTGTGGTGGAAACAGACTCAAAATGGCACCAAAAAAAAGTGTCACTGTACCTCCCAAAAGCTCATATAAAGCACTTTGATTCAAAACTAAAAAAGTAGGTCCCCTCGATCTGAGATGTATGTAAAAGGTGATGTCCTTTGAAACTGAGCTCCAGGAACCCCCTGAGACTACAGAGATGCAAAGCAGGTTGCAATGGTGCTTGCACTTCAGTCCTGTAGCAAAGAAAGATAGAAGCAACTGTGCTAGCAGCTCAGCAACTACCCCAATGAGCTGTTTGAAAAGCCAGCCAAAAACTGTATAGTTCATAAATGCAGCATTCTTCCCCAGATATCTTAACCCCCAAATACTGGTGACTGGCAGAAATATCTTAGGAGATAGCAACACTCCATACTAGTGTTTAGAGACTGTAGGACAAATCTATGTATCCCTATGACTTAAGTTAGGATATTGTACAACTGTGTCTAAGGAGGGATTTTTGAAAATAGCTCCAGTGGGATTCCAAAACCAAGATCTTTTTGTTAAACATCTGTACGAGTCTATTTGCATATCTAGGCAGGAGGGTTCTTTATTAGCTGTTGTAATCAGGCCACTCTAGTTGCACTGCACTGTATATACTCGCTGGTGAAATCTCTGGGAAATTAACTTCAAATAGAGAGAAGGTATTAAATCTATACACTGAGTAAGGATTAGAAATTGCTCAATCTTCTCATTTGTAACAGATGTAATTAATAATTTCAGAGTTCTGATAAAAACATTTAGAACTATGCATATCAGAAAGCAAAGCTACTGCAATAGCACTTAGTGCACTTTTACAAATCAGATGAAACCAAGTGCTGTGTCTCTGAGGCAGTAAGTCTAAAATCAGAGCACAGTTTTTTTAGTATATTGAATGAGCAAATTAAAGTTACGGAGAGGAGGAATAATTAATTAATTGGGTAATTCCATCATTTGACTTCTGCTGTCCTATAAATCCTCTGTGCAAATTGCCATTTTAAAAACGTTGTTTAGGTTGAATGTTTTTCACACCTTAGTACAGACATTATATGATGTTCCTGCATGCTGTCATTACATTAAAAAGCAGGAATTAAATGTATTGCACCAATTGCAGGCAGGTTCTTTGCTTCAGTCACAGTGAGCATACCTTCTCATTGATCATTCACTATGCTAATGTAAAGTCAAATGTAGTAGAAGGTGCAAATCTGGTATTCTTCCTTACAATTAAACTTTGTAAAAGCAAGTGCAAATGATGAAAAGAACGAGGAGGGTAACCTTTGCTAAAAGAGGGTTCCAAGCCATATAAAAAAGCCCGAGTGTGGAGAAGCTATTACAGCTTCCTGGGGTGACAGTATTCTTGAAGAGACTGTGGGGAAGGACAAGTCCTGCCTGTCCTGCCTCTTGACAGAGGAAATAAATCACCCTGCACACTTGAGGATACCTTTCCAGGCTGCATGCTGGGAACTTCATTACACAAGCTGTGCCACATATTACTATGCATATTGCCGCTGATTGGACATAGCCTCAAATCCGTAGCCTATTTCTGTCATAGTCTTAGGGGGAAGGAATCTGTTTTCTGCTTAAACAGATAGTGTCTTGGAAAGGATAGAAGGAAAAGACACTGAGCAGCCAGGAGTTCTCAGTGGAAAAAGAACTCCTTGACTAACAATATGTCTAATCTACACTAACTCTGCCTCATGGTGCATAAAATACAGTCATATTGTCATGGTTTTCATATCTCCTTTGATCTTAATGCAATTGTTGTCAACATGAACAGCTACTTGCAGGAATCCTGGCTTCATTAGGAAGATAGGAAGTCCTTCCTCCAAGAGAGCTTTCTGATTTGTCCTTATTTTCATATTTCTATAAGTTTATAGAACTTCTGCATGCCTGTCAATAACTGCAGTAAAATATTAAAATATTTGCAAACAAAGAGTTCATTAGCATTACATGTGCTTCTAACATATTATTCTACTACTAATATAACTTGGTGGTGTTGAGTTAAATTTCGCAATATACATGGAGGTGAGGCTGAGACAGGAATATATGACTGTGATTAACGTTGAAAAGAGAGAAAGGCTGCCAACAAACCGACCAACACAAGGAGATAAAGAGAGGTTTCCTTGTGATACCTGCCCTTTAAGGCATTGACTCACCTGGCATAATAAACTAAACTGAAGAATATGAGGAAGCTCCCAGCTCCAGCTGCCTTTGTAACCCTTTTCCTAAAGGTTACTCTCTTGCCAAAACCAAAGTGTTTCATGAAAGGCAGTGCTGACCAGTCAGTATACCTCCCCTTCTGATGTTCCTCCTCATTTAGACACTAAATACCAGCCAACACCTCTACTTGTATCTTTGCCCACCATCCCACCCTCTTGCTTCCCAACTCAAATTGGAGGTGATTTTACTAATGGACAATTTTTACCTTTTATTAAGTGCCGAACAAATTTTGTCCACTCTGTTAATGAAAAGAACTGTAAATGGTTGTTTCTTATCAATGGGTTGGAATCACAGTGGTCACTACAGTGTCATCTGTATAGCCACAAGGTAAAAATAATGAACTAAAGGAAAAAAAAAAAAAAAAGAAGCAGGCAGCCTGTGGACTGAACACACAATTCAAGATACATTAGGAAGAGAATGGTGAAAAAACATAAACAGTAAAAAACTATGACATTTCTTCCATTACAAAAGTAAACCATGCTTTTTTTGCCTGTAATAAAGATACTTCTACTAAAAAGGCCCTTATTATCTCAATACAAGTTGTTCCAGTGTGACAGGTGTTAAATATATGTATATATACATGTACATGTACACGTACATGTATATGTATATGTACAGGTATATGTATATCTTAGAGTGTGTAATATAGGTACACATACTTTTGAAGATTCTTTGCTGTCGGAACTGATTTTCACGAAAAATTCCCCTCTACAGCAAATGTATGGATAAATAGGATTCTGTTTTACACAATCCCAGGAGTAAAATTTACCATATCTTGCAACAGAGTAAGAGTTTAAATAAAATACTGTTAATGTTTTCTTTTATTGTACAGCAAAATAATCTTAAATGATTTAAAGTTTTGTGTGGGACTCCTGCAAATAAGGAAAAAGGTCCAGATGTGTCAAATACAGCATAATTGTTCCTTCCTCCTAAGAAGGTTATAGCAATTGTGCCCAAGATGGCTTTGCTGAAGCTTTTGGTAAATACCAGAAAAACCTGCAATGTAGTGGGAGACTTTCAGGATATTTCCATGATATCCTAGTTCATGTTAGGAACCTCTACATTAAAATAGTTCAAGTCTGTCAATAGAAGTTAAAAAATCAAATCTAGAAAAATTATTTATATCACTAATACAAGGTTGACTCATAAATCATGCACATTTGCAAGGGGATTGCTGCAAACTTGCCTACTAGAGAAAGGGTGGAGTTCTAAGTGTCATTAGGTATATCATGCAGAAACTTCCTCTTTACTAAGTTGCCACAGAATAATAGTAGCTAAAAACACATAAATTGATTTACATCCTCTGCTTGAGAGGAAGAATTAATTAGGCTAGCCTTATTGAAGTTTGTTAAACAGAATGGTTTGTAGGCAGAAATGTTACATTTCTTCTAGTTTCCTGAAAGAAAGTTATCTGTTCTAAGATAATTCTCTATTTCTAATGAGTATGGCATATTTAGAACACCTGAGTATCCCAGGTGCTGTTTCCACCCAAAGTGTTCATCATTTTGCTGATGTCTGTGGATGCATGTCCTACGTTATTCACTAGACTAAGAAAAACCTGAATTCTGCTGTATGCTCTTTCCTCATTAGCATCAAAAGATAGATGTTCTAAGAAGCCTCTTTGTCACACAGTATTCCACCCATTGCTGTCTACCTCTCAAGTAGAAAGTCATCCTCTTTTGATATGAATTAAGTAAGGAAACAGCTGAGCACAGGTAATTCCACCGGTCTATAAATGAATCTTAAGTGCTAAAAAAAGGTGATTTCTGTTAACTTTCTCTGAGTGCCACAACGTGGAAAGTCTTTAGATTCAAAAAGTGACATCTGTTTCACTGGTTTGTCAGAATTCCCAGCCACAGGTGTATCCATAGAACAGATGCAGACTCATCTCTTTAGCCTAACAAACTTCTGAACTAAAGGTTCTGAAGGAACATTTATTGATGCAAATTGATTAACTACAAACATTTATTGATACAAATTGATTTGCTACAAACATGCTTGAATTGTGCTTACTTGTTCTAAATTGGTAAGTAGACATTAACTCACACAGGTGCAGTTTTCCACATGCACCAGCTCTTCAAATGTGACCCCTGTTCAATTATTTGAGTTCCACACTTTTATTCAAACTGTATGTTCACTGAAATAGAACTGAAGTAATAACAAATTTAAAATTAAAAATAATTTGTGCAAGAGAAGGATAAAGAGAAGAATAAAAGCTACAGAGAAGCTGTAAACAAAATAAAAATTAATAGAAGAAAAATTCTTGCCCTAATAGCAATGAATCATGTTGTGCTATCACAAAAAGGTGACTCAGTATGGTTTAGTGTTGATCTCTCATGACTCAGCCATGAAATTGTGACAGTAACACAGTTGATTCTGAACACTGAATCACACGAGAGCAAATAACAATGCAAACTTTATGCAAGAATCCAACTACAAAGTGAATTTAAGAAAAATATCTTGTACTCTTGAAAATAAGTATTTGCAAATCAATTCCATACGTATATGCAAACAGTGCTCTGTCAGCTCTAAATTTAAGGTTAACCTTAAATTAATTTATTCTAAATTCCTAAGAATATATTTTCTTCCCAAAACTTCTGCAGAAGTGTCATGATTCTTTTTAGTGGCACTCATCACTATATACATAAACTTATTGTGCAGCCTTTATTTGTCATAGTAGAAAATAACAAACACTAGGCTGTCTTCAGTTTCAAAGGGATTCTTGCATGAAGTATTGCAAGTGTAGTATAAATAAAGTGGAGCAAATTACATAATCTTAGTAGATTTGGTGTATCATGACTCTCTCAGTGCTTTGGAGAAAAACTGCAGACTGATTTTTTTCTTTAAGAAATGTATCATGTCACACTTTGTAAGAACAAGTATTTTCTTCAGTCCTGGCATACCTCAATTAATACTAATTTGTTAAAGAAGGAAATGTTTTCAGCTTTACATTGAGGTAACAAAGAAGGGAAGGCAAACAATCATGAAGAGCTTTGTAACAACATGTGAGAAAGAGGGATGTAATATGCTACAAATGCCATTGCAGATAATATGTTGCAGAAAGTAAACAAGTTTTTGAGTGCTTGTTTCACTGAAAAATAACAATGCTTATATGTACCAGAAGCTAAATATACATGACTCAGCTAGAATAATCATAGTTTTAGAATTGTCCTTTCTACATAGAAGTACGGATGGAATACTGTTCCAATTGGAAGGTAGTTTTGAAGGTCTGTACTCCAGTCTCTTGCTCAAGGTATCATGAGTAGTCAATCAGCTTGAATGTGAATTTCCCTCGTTAGGTCTTGAAAATTTCAAAGGACAAAGATTCCTCAGGCTCTCTGTGTTACACTGTCAATACTTCCCCATGAAGAAGTTCTTCCTGATGTCCAATATGTGTATCTCAGACTACAAATTTTGTGTCATTTCAACAAGTTAGTTTTGTACTACCTAGTTGAGTTGAAAATGTCTGTGAAGCAGCATTTTGCATTAACAGTTTTCTGGGACTATTAGACCATCCCTTTGCATCCTTTCCACCAGACTAAACAAGCCCAGCTCAGCATCCCACCAAGCAATCTTCCCAGGAATTGAGGAAAGGACCTCTGCTTTTGGGCCCACCACTCCTCCTCATTATGTATGGTCTACAAACTTACTAACTGTGAACTCCATCATCAAGTGCAACTAATCATTCTTAAGAAGACCTCTTGAATACTGTCTTTTTTCTGTCTGCTAGCTGGATCTCAGTTCATTGCTATGATTTATACCTGACAGGCCAGCAAAATTTTAATACACCTGTGTCTTATCAATTTTCCTTTTACAAATGAATGCTTTGGGAGGTGATGTACAGGTAGAGATCATCCAGTACTTTCCACCTTGTTCATACAGCTACTTGACTGCAGAAGGCCATCAGATTGAAGTAGCACAATTTGTCCTTGTTAAATGCATGCTGACTATCCCTGATTACTTTTCTTGTATATCACATTCTTGGAAATTATTTTAAGAGGACATGCTTCCTCTCACAGGTCTGAGGTGAAGCTCTCTTCCTCTCCTCTATTTCTGGAGACAGAAGCTAACACTAACTTTTTCATTGAGAACTTCATTTAACCACCATGGTGAATCCCAGGTGTCCCCATGGATTTCAAAGTATGCAACCTGTGTAAGCAGCCCTTAAACCTTTATTGCCCTACTGCTGCCTGCCCTTTCCTTCTTAACTGTGCTGTGTGTGCACAGGTGGAGGAGAATATGTTGACTGCAAAGACAGTGCAAAAAAGGCAGAAAAAGTGGAAAACTACCACGGGGGGTGAAAAGTGAAAGGGAGAGCATAGTTTTTGAGTTCTAAAAACTTACAGTTTCTTTACTCTTTTTAGTACATTTTGTTTGACTTTGCATTTATAATGACCAAGAGCAAATTTATAAATAATATGTTTGAAAAACTTGGTCTGGTCTCTTTCACAAATTTATACACACTAAAGATGAAGCATTCCATGCATATGTTTTAAATTGTTTTACTCACCTATGAATGACGGTTCAAGAAAGACCAAGGACTTCTCTTTGAAGGCTGCTCAAAAAGCCCTTCCTTGCATTTTCTGCTACATTTAGACATATTGACTCCCTTCTGTTTTTAACTGAAAGCTTTTGCAATCTCACAAGTAATAAACACTCGATATTACCAAAAAATGGGGAAAGGAATTAAATTACCAGTCTTGTATGACTGGTTTTTTGTTAAGAACAGAATTGATTTATTTTTCTCAGCATGACACAAATGTCATTGTCTAAGACACATCTTTCACAATTTTGGCTAATAAAGAAAATCTTCTGGTGAAGTTTTTCCTAGAACTAAATGGTGGTGTAACTAAACCCCGCAAAAATACGGGGAAATACTGACATTTACAAAATCCTCTTATAGATATTGTTCAAGTATACCATTGAGATAGAATATTTCATTACAACATTACAGGAATATTTCCTTTACATATGCAAGATGTAACAAAAGTCCTTCCCTTTGCACAGCTTGAGTGCTGAACTACATGAAGGAAAGGTGCTAAATGTTATTTTGATTGTGCTGAAAATCTATTTCACTACCTATATGAATATGCTGAAACCCATGGACAAAATCTTCTATCCATGAAAGAGAGAGATCTCTAGGACAAAAAAAACAAACCTGAAAAAACCCAACAAAAACCCCACACAACCCTCCTCCCCCCCCCAATAAAACACAAAACATCCCAACCCCCTTAAGTCTAATTAATAAAAAACATGTGACTGATGTGATGCGTGATTGGTGGGGGTGGAAAGAGAGTCTCATCCATCCGGATCGCATCTCGGAGCAGCTTGGGAGGTGTCGCACAAATGCACTTGGACACACTCTGACACACCAGAGTTGGTGGATACTCACAGCAACTCACACACACACAGAGTCAGATAGCTCCTGCAGTGTCGCCGAGGACAAAGAGGCGGGAGGGGTCCTTTGTATGGAGTTCCGAGGGGTTTATTGGGGTCCCCGCTTGAAGGGATCCAGGGACAAAGAACAAAGAACACTGAGGGGTCCGGGGTTTTATCCAGATCGGTACTGGGGGTGGGAACCTATCATTTGGGGGCCGGGGGTCGGAGAGGATGTGAGGTGACAGGACAGTGACCACTGGGGAAAGAGAGGGGTGGAACGGAACCAGGAACCAGTGGGGTATCAAGGAAAGGAGAACTATCTAGAACATGGACTTAAAAAGGGTAAAAGGGGGTGGTCTTAGACGTCTGAGCCTGCCCACCAGCAGACCTCAAATGTTTTGGGGCTCTGTGGCTTCTTGGTCATTCCTGCAGCGGACTCAACCACTGCAACCTGTGAGTAAAAGAACTAGTCATTAAAATATGTTAGGCTTCAAAGTTGAAACATGTACCCAATGGATTCTTCCTCTATAACTGCAAAAAAACCCAAAAAAAATCTGAGATACATGTCATACATTCACTTTTGATCTACCCATTAACAGTCCCATACCTTGGTGGTGCAGTCCCAAGAAAACTCATTTCTCTTAGTACAATGACTCTTGCAACACTCATCCAGAGTGTAGACTGGAATTTCTCCATGAGTAAATTGACATGGGTAGAGAAGTTCCCACTTCACCGTATCTGGTGATCTGATTTCAGCTGTGATTATCCCCATTGTTAGCACTCTCTACAGCCCTTCTTCCTTCTAACACACATGCACTGGTCTCAATATTTGTCAGTTATGGCCCAATATGCTAAAAGAAAGGCACATCGCCTCTCAAGATATCAACCCACGCAGGCATGAGAAACAATGACACAAGACATAGCTGTTACTTTAATTCTAAGAGAATCAGTTTGACTTCTGTTCAGCTTCTGTGTTCTTCCTAAAATAGTCCAGAAGAGGAAAAGAAAGGATGATAGCAACTAAATGCTTTTGCAACTGTGTGCATACTGCTTGGAGATGTACAAAAGTATCCATCCCAGCAAATCCCACACTTGGTGTTGACTTGAAAAGTAATAGTTGGGAGGATTACAATAGCCATCCTGTTTGGGCTATAATCTGTTTTACATTGAAATTGTTCTATCTCAGACCCTCAGCACTTTCCCTCCCTTCTACCCCCCTCTCTCCCCCCTGAAAAACTGTGACAAAACAGTGACAGGAAATACATGACTGGTGCTGTTGCCTAAAGATTTTTGCTTTTTGTATATCTGTAGCTTTATAGATTTTGATATATAGCTGTATAGTTTCTAATGATTTGTCACTTTAATATAGTAGTTGCACTTTCTCACATATTTTGCTACCTTCTTGGAATTCTGTTTAGTCTTGCTTTTTAGTCTGGTGAAGACACTTTTTTTTGCACCACACATTGTAGACATTAAAATGTAGGGCTAAAAGACTGGCGGGGGGAGCTCCAGTGGGGTGGAACCTGGGGGAAATTACCTAGCCAACTACTCTTCTAATTGGACAATATTTGTTAAATATACTAATTAATTAACCTAATAAAAATTGTACAAATCAGATTCCACATGTGCCCACAGCCACGGGGACACCTGCAAGCTTCCTTTAAAGACCTGATTTTTATATTATCTATATTAATATTATCTGAAAAGGGTTTTTTCTTTCTTGATTCAGGCAACAGTGCCTTCCTGAGTTAAATAATTATTATTAGTAATAGTAGCAGTAGTAGTAGTCAGTAGTAGTATTACTTACAATATCTCACATATTACTTACAATATGTCACATAATGATTAATAAATAATTGTTATTCAGAACCTTGTGATAATATTTCTGCACATCATGGCAGGGTCTGTTAGTAAATATATTTATTTAATTTTTTCACTTCAGCTATTAATACTGCTCCAATTCCTTCCTAAATAGAGTAATAACCTATACAGATTTAATCACTTTCAGTTGCTGTGACTGATCCCATAATTAAGCAGGAGGTGACCAAATTTTAAATATGAGTTAATAATTAAAGGTTACTGTTATAAAAAAATGACTGTGTCATCCTGTAAGTACAAAAAATTTTGATTTTTATAAAAAAGTGTACCTTCTGGATCTGACTTTCAGTAATGATTTTCATATATGACTGAAAGATGACACAAAATGATCCATCATTTGCTGCATTTCTGACATCTGACTGTAAAATACATAGAAGATTAGGAAGAGTTTAAGGCTACAGTATCTATTAAAAGACATTTGTTAAGATGCTTGGATAGTCTGATAGACTACAGTATCTGTGAAGTGCTTTACATCCATATTCTTTGTTTCTAATAGCATTATCCTTGGTATCAAAAGCAAAACACCAAAAGGCAGATTTTTGATAGACACATAGAGCCACAAATGCATTTTTTTTCTCAGAAAGACAGAAAGCTTTAATAAATTCAGCTAAAGTGAGCCAGTCACTGCATTTCATTGTAAATTAACCTTGCAGTGTAGGCTATCACACTTCAAAGTTGCCCAAAAATTACTTCCATATAAAATGAACATAAACATTTTAGAGAGAGTTACTTTTACAAAAGTCATAAGTGTGATTTCAGAGAGAACCTTACGCACCAGCAAGAGATGAACTAATCTGATGATTCCTGAATTGCTGCAGGGATCCACTAAACCATTACTTCAGAAAGTGTTGTAAGAATGGATGAATCAGTTGGTGCTCAGTCTTGTTTTCCTGCCTTAGGATCTCTTTGGACATCAGATAACTGGAAAATTCTCTTAAATAATATTGGATAATTCCTTAAATGAGTTCTCTTCATAGACACTCTCCACATTTATGTCAGGTAAACCCTCGCACTAGGGTTAAACTACTATGGTAGCTTAGAATAAAGCATGCAAATATACACTTTTTACTGCAAGTGTAGCTCCTCAATGTTTTTTTTTTTTTTTGGAAAATCTCTCAACAGGTCCCCCACTATCAATTTTTTGACCATAAGACTGAGTGTGCCTTCACAATCAAAGTTAAGGACCTCATTTTTCACTGTTCTACTCAGGAGTATTGGTCACACTTTACCATACCACATCAAAATTACCACCAGTAATTCAGTATCTATTACCTCAAACCTTCCAGGCAAAGTGAAAAAAATAAAGAAATCTGTTGGTAATCACCAGAACAGTCATGTGAAAGTAACAAGACTAATTACCATATCAACATTTAACGAAAGAGTTTCATAGCAGAACTGGATATCATTACAGCTTTTTTTTAAGACATTAGTTCCCCCACAAATGCATTCTTTTTTGCTGTATGTAAGCCTTATTCATCAGAGCTGAGCATGCTTTCAGCTTTCGAACTGTTGCTGTGATCAGAGAACAGCCATAAGGCAATGGCAAAACAAAACCTCCACATGCTGCTTCCATATTCCTCAAGGATATTCTTCAGGACCTGCTTTTACAGCTGAAAGTCTGTCCAGTATTTTGCAACTAATGACTTGGAAATTCTAGCTTGGATGAAGCTCCAAAATTTATTAGCCAGTGGTGGATCAACAGCCCTGAGCTCCAGAGAAAAGTTTTGGAGACCTGCAAGTTTAAGTGAAATATGTTCAGAAATCCCTTGACCCTTAGATGGGATGGAAACTGGATGTCCACCAGATTGCATTCCCAAAGCTTGCTGCTGCACTCTCTGTCCATGATGTTCAGAGCAGGCTTTTTGAGGATCACACAGCATAGTTGAGCCAGCATTGTGCTGATGAGCTTTATACCTGTTAGACTATAAAGCACTTCCAGATTTAATTTTGGAGGAACATGCTAAAACCCAACTAGGGATTCCTTTTCTTAAAGAAAATAAGTGTTGCTTGGGATGAACTCTTCTAAGTAAAGCAGGACACTGAAGGGACCGATCTGTCTACAGGCAATGAAAGAGTTTCTTCTTATTTACATGTTCTTATTCCTGTCCCTGAAATGGCTTGGAATTTTTGCTTCCTCCTATATAAAAAACATTCAAAAGTTGTACAGTGCTGTGTGAAGAGCAACTGCTTTGTGCTGAAACATGCTGGAATCTTTAATTTTCTAGAACCAATTATCTTTCTGCCACAATACTGCATAAAAGCACTAAAAATGATCACTTCATGAGAGTAAGTGGATGAGTATATTATTTACTTTAAATAGGTAAGAAAGAAATTTCCTCAAAATAAGGAGGAGGTACTTATTAGCTCAAGTCTACTTAAAATGGTCAGCAACAGAACTACTTCCTTCCACTGATTTTGTGGAAGCAAAACATTCAGATGCTGTCTCTAAAAATCAAGGCATGAAAGATTACAGAAGGGATATGATTTGATAAAATAGTTCCCTCAGTGCTTTATAATCTGGGATTATAAAATGTCACTTGGAAATATTCTAAGAACAAGGACAGATAGAGTGTTTGGTGAAAATCTAAAATCTGATGTGAAACAATCTACATTGTCAATGACCAGAAGAATTTTTTTCATTACAACCTGGAGGGAAGGGAGAGATTAACAAAATGAAGAAAGGGAATATAATTTCCTGAGTGAAACTCCCAGAGCACTAGTTAGCAAATGTGACTGTCTCCAAAACACTCAGTCTGGAATCTCAGAGTCTTTGCAGACTTTTTTGCCAAGCTTTATGAGTTTGTCTGCAGGAAGCAGCACACAGATTCAAGCACTTTAGGACTTTTAAAAAGATGTAAAATTGTTCCCATAACTGGATGCCCAATTTGTAATTTGGCAATGATTTATTTCTGTCTCACATCTTCTTGGATCATAATATCTTCCAGGTCATTACAGTGAAAAGCATGGTGGAGTCCTTTGCCAAATGGATGATAACTCGGTCAACAGAAAGCACAAGGCAGTTAAACATTTCTACAGCTTTAGAACCTGACAAGTTTAACTCTTAAATATAATGCCTAAAATGTTAGGGCTGGCATTATGGTTTTCCAAAAGACCATATTTCTCTATTAGCTTTACCCTCTTCAGTACTTACTGGTATCCAATCCAACCCTGGAAGTGTTGCTAAAACTGTAGGTACGGGCCTGACCCAATTGGCTCAAAACTCCTCTTGTTTTTCCATACATTTGGCATGTCTTTATCTGGATTTATAATCTCACAGTTCACTGTCCCTGGCTTTGTCCCCCAGTTTTCCTACCTCATGCTCATACGTAAGGGCAGGCCTGCAAAGAGAAATAAATCGTTCAGAAACCAGTCTGCAAAAATGGTTTGCTTTGGAAATGAGATGCACAGTGTAGATGTAAGTATCTAGGAGCTACAACATGTGGAAAAGCTTACATTAAGGTAAAATCTCATTGAAAGAAACCTGGAACATGCATGTAGAAGACTGCAAAATGAACTTGGGATTCTAAAAAAAAGTTTCAACAGAATTTATAAAATCTTTGCTCAATAATTAATGTGACAGAATTCAGAGAACCCACAAAATAAATAGAAAATAAATTTTAAGATTTCTGCTATTAATTTGTATATTGTGTTTCATACAAACACATTTTTTCGGTATCACTGATCAGGTGAACTGACAGAAATGCCCTGAAGGCATTTGAGGTCCCTATATCAGAGACAGCAACTTCACAACCTCTTCCACCTGTTAACAGGAATTATTTCAAATGTCCTCCAGAGATGTCATCAGAGACGATTTGCCCAATGAAATACATTCCTTAAGGTTCCTGGAGAACTGTGTCATGTATTCAGTAGCTTCAAGCAAGTACCAGTAAATAGGTATTTTTCCCTGGCAAAATTCTGTTTTCACACACCACAGTGGCTTGGGCAGTAACAGAATAATCTAAGAGACCAAAAATTTGTACTGATAAGAAATGTACCTGATCTTTTTCAAACCATCACCATGGATGCAGGATTTACTTCACATGGTAACCAAATTATATTTGAAAAGGCTTAAGTCACATTCCTGAAGTTTTCATATTGTCAAAACATTACTAATAATAGAAGTTACACATTATAAAATATCTGTGAGTTACAAAATCATGTGTATCTTACAGCATATATACTGCTGGATGTAATAACCTCTCCCAAAATTTGATACGAGGGTATTATGGTCTATCTGTGCCAGATAATCCAAAATAATCAGAATGGTACTATCACTGGCAGTAAACTGAAAAATACTTCCTATAACTTTTAACCTATGCTTATTTTTTCCCATCTTGCCTGTTTCTGACAGTTTACTAAAGCATTATAATAATTTTTCCCTCTCTGTGAATCTGGGGGCTAACACTCATTGATGAAAGCCAGAGTCTGCCTTCAAGCAAGGTGTGAGTGAAGACCAAGGCACAAGCAGTTCCATCCAAAAGTATACATTAGAAGTGGTGTGATTCGTATCTCTTCTTCACAGGTCTTTCCTTGAAGGTTCTTCGTTTCTGTGGGCCAATGCTTTTCTGACCTTTTGTTTCACGTTAGGGTGTTGGAAAAGTCCGATGACTGTGGCGGGGGGAGACATTGCAGAACAACCAATATGATTTATAAAAGCAAGCTCCGTTTATT
The DNA here is from genome assembly GCF_000691975.1 of Corvus brachyrhynchos. Classification (NCBI taxonomy): domain Eukaryota; kingdom Metazoa; phylum Chordata; class Aves; order Passeriformes; family Corvidae; genus Corvus; species Corvus brachyrhynchos. The sequence goes on along the minus strand of NW_008237233.1, from coordinate 1,437,487 downwards.
AGCCATCCAGAGGCTCTTATATAGTCTACAAGCTTGTTAACTCTTAATTGGCTTAAACCTATCACAGCACATTTCTGCTTCTACATAATTAGATTATATTGGTAAGCTTCTACTAGTTATGTTATGATTTAAAAGAACTCAGAGTTCACCCTCCCTTCTCATGGTCAGTACATCTTATCTGCACAGCTGCACATCCTCAAAACTCCCTTTTTGTTCTCAGGCCTGTTTCTCACACAGGCACTTCTCATGGAGGGTTTTTCTCATGCAGGCCTTTTGCTTGCAGGCTTTTGCTTGTACAGTTCTTTTATTGATCCCATAATTCTATCAATGACCCATGCCCCTGATCCTCTAACCATTCTTCAAGATTAGGGCTTTATAGGATCAATTATTTCCCCTTCTCCTTCACACAGATACAGGGTGCTTTAGAGTCCAACCCCAAAGCAGTGTAGGGCAATGCAACTGATAATTCTCTGTGAGTAGTTCTAAAAGATAAGGACTAAAAGAGAAACTGAATGGAGACACTTGTTTAAATTTAACAGAACCATTGGAGAGTTTTATGGTTATTTTATTTAAAAAATGGCTTCATCAGTTAAATACGAAGTTAAATGCTATATCACTGTAGAACATCCATTCTTGCATAGAATTAAGGCATCTCTCCTCAGTTTGTCTCCTTAGAAAGTATGATTTTCTTTGCTTCTGTAGCAGTCATTACTGAAGCTCTAAATGTCACATCATAGAGATGTTGTCACATGTGTTCTTGTCATTAACAAGAAGCAGTTATCTCCTTACTTGCAAAACAGCAGGGCAATAACATGCTGGATAGCATCAGGCAGTAGTGTTCAGCACTGTTGAGGTACATCTGAGGTTCTGGGTCGGGTGCTGTACTTACCAGTACAAGGAAGATATGCACATACTGAGGAGAGTCCAGTTCAGAGCCATCAAACAAATGGACAGGCTTTTCTCAGTGTTTTCCACTGATGGAATGAGAGACAATGGCCACACACTGAAACATAAGAAATTTCACCTTAGCATAAGAAAAACTTTTTTACTAGGAATGTGGTAAAACACTGGCATGGGTTGGGGATTCTGGAGTCTCTTCTCTTTGGAGAGTTTTAAAAATTCAATTGATAGTCATGGGCAGCCAGCTCTACTGAGTCCAACTGAATCCAAGGCATTGGACAGGATGATCTCCTTAGGTCCCTCCCCGTCTCAACTATTATGTCACCCTGTGGGATCAGCAGGCCATAGCCCTGCCTAGACACCTCAGGAATCTCTTTCTCTCCATCAGAAAAGAAAAACAACCCTGCTGATGGTAATCCACTGATGTAGAAACTGTCCATATCAATCTCCTTAGTCCCTGTTGGTAACAGCTCATCTTATCAACTTCAGAGGATAGACATGTTGTTACCTACTTGTCTGCCATGCCACTTTCAGCATTTTGGAGTGTTTCTTTGGCATTAGGAAGTACTTGTCTTTCAGAGAGACAGAGAGGCTGAGGCATTCCACACCATCTTTTTTTATGCTGCTTTGCCACTCATTAGGAAACACAGCTATCTAAATTCCTGTCAGAAGCAGACTGTTAAGCACAGACTCTAAAACCTTGTGGCTTAATTTGCTGCAGAAATAAACCTAATTGGCCAGTTCTACATCCTGCTAATGACCATCAGCACCGCAACACCAAGTGCTTAGGCTGGAAAAATCATGCTAAGGGGCCTTTTTTTATTAAGTGAAAAGAACAGTGTAAGTGACATACAAGGGAGAATACTCTTACTTTTATTTATTTGTCCATTTTCAAAAACTATTATTTTCTACTGTTGTGCACTGTGATGGACATCCTTCTAAAAAGGAACTGCTTTCTAATTGCTAGTTTCATGTGCTCTGCTAAAATACATTATTTCCAACACAAGAAAATCAGAAAGGGACTCAGCCTCAAATGTGATAACCTCAAAAATATCCTAGACCATATCTAAGACAATGAACATTCACATATTGCAGAAGATTTTCTCCTTTTTGCTCTAAAAGTTCATATGTTATAGAAGATTTATCACTGCATATTTATACAAAGTGCTCCAGTTTGGGGCTCAAACTCATGAAAATTTCTCATTTCAACTGTGCACACACAGAAAGAGATTTAAACTTGGCCCAAATCTCCCAATTGCCAGACTTTGGGTTCTGAGTGTGCATACTGCATACTAAGAGCAATGAATTCAAACCAAAGCAGCATCCAGACTGATTTTCATCCACAAATGCAGCAAAAGAGAAACATGTTTAGAATAGTCATGACCTAAAAGCATTAGAAATATAGACTTTTCTCACACTGAGAAAATTCCACTTAACCATCTTCATTGTCAGATGATAATATAATTTTAACATTTTAACATAAGCAAACATTTAGAATAGTTTACATGGGAAATTAAAAAACCCAAACAACTCAAACAACCAACCAAAAAAGTTTCCCAGGAAGCGTTATTCTCCTTGATATAGACGTGTTTTCTCCTGCGCTTCTTTTGCAAATACATTGTACATGACAGTCAAGCCTAAATTATTAAATACCTTGTAAGAAGAAAAAATATCAATATCTACATACTACTACTGAAATACGCTTATGCCCTTGGATAAATTATTTGATATGTCCATGCTACAAATATTTTTTTGTAATATGAGGGTAATACTACAAATCCAGACATTTTAAAGTGATGTGCCAGTGATAAGCACTATGTAATGACTTCCTAAACAGAAATAATACTGTATGAGTCATTGCCTTTCGTAGCCTAAGTGGAAATAGGAAATCTTCTTACTCATACATAAAAAAATCAAGAGGTATGACTACATTTTTCTAGAGAACAAGTTACTGAATCTCATTTTCATTAAAATTTTTTTAGGTTCATTTACAAGATGTCAAAGTTTTTGAGCACAAACATGCTCATCCCTCACAACGTTGCTATGTGAAGTTCTGCAAAGCTAGGGAATGAGCACTTTATCTATTCCCTTCTCCCTTGCCAGTGGGCAGATCAGGCCTCCTGAGCTCAAATGGCATGGAAACAAAACACTCTATAAAGCAGCCTTGGGTCTCCTTCAGCTTAGTGTAGAGGGTGGGAAATTCAAATTATGGATAGTATAAGCCTTTTTGTATCTGTCTCTGACCCGAAACCAGAATTAAAATTCATGTGACTCAAGCTTAAACAATAAGAGATTTGCTTTTAAAAAGAAAAGTTTTCAGTAGCAGCACAAGCTTTCCAAGCTAGAGAATTACAAAAGACTGTAAGGCAAGTGCAAAAGGCTGTTGCTCAAGGCTTACTTGTAATAGACTTGCACTCTAAACAAGGGTAGATATAGGATCACTTCTAGATGCTCTGCACTTCTTTCTCCCAGAGACTTCGACAGGTTGTCCTTGTTCCTGCTCAGCTGATTGATTTAGTTGTCTTTATTGTTGCAATAAGAGTATAACAAAAAAATATTTATTCGTAATAATTTTTCTTTCTGAATATCAAGTTGGTAATTTTTAAATTTTAAAAAATATATTTAAAGAATAAAGAAGAGTTAGGTTCTCTTTCATTCTGTTTGTATGTTTGTTTTGGAGTTTTTTGCTGTTTCTTCTTTGTATATTTTTTTTGCTTGGGGTTTATTTATTTGTTGCTGTTTCTTTTTCTGAACAAAATGGTCATATGGTTTTGCACTGAAACAGTTTCTGCAAAGTGCTTGAACCAGTTCTGTTCTAGCTAGATGTTCTTCTTTGAAGTGCTACCACCTCTGAGACTGTTGTACTCATGAAACCCAAATGGTAAATAGTGCACTGGCCACGATGGAGAGAATCAGTTTTTCTAAAAATTCAGAGCAGATAAGCCAGAAGGAAGAACAAACTTGTTGGTAAATGATCCTTGTTGGTAAATGACAACAGTCATGTCCTGCTTTTTGCAGTTACTCCTGATCTCCTTGTACACTCACCGTGTTCCCCTGTCTTTGACAGTATATTCAACAAGAAACATGCTTCGTGAGACTACCTAGAGTTACAACAACATTGAGGTGCTTGATATACGGATATATTTATCTCCTAATAGAAGTCCACCAGACTATCCAAAAGGGATGTGTTGGCAGATAATTTGAAGACTCTTGTTAAAACAGAAGCTGTGTAATATCTTACCTGAATTACCTTTATACCTAGGAATTCACTCATGGATTGCCATCCTGGTTCTAGGTGCTGTACCAGCACAGAACTTCATGGAGTGTAAAGGGAAGGCCAGAAGGACAGAACTGGCAGTCAGATATGGATCAAGGACAATGGCGACTAGATGCCACGATCCTTGAGGTAGGTTCCCCTTTGGGAAAAAATACATTTCTGATAAAAAAGGAAATACCAAGTTTAGGCAACTGACATTATGGGCAACTGGAGGGCAATCTGGACACAAAGTTATATTTACTTGGAAGAACTTTGGAAAAGTTGATTGATTTGTATCTGCCCTCTAAAACGGAAAGCAGTTAAGTGTCTTCAAACAAGAAATTCTTTCATGTGCAGGTGAAAACTTAAAGCAGAATTTCATTATTTGAAAATTTATAGCCAGTGCCTGCTATCAATCAATGAAAAATCTGCAAATCTTTTTTTTAAGCATATTTTTGGCTCACATTTCTAAATCACATATTGTTTGTATTTATGTACTTTTTTCTAAAGAATATTTTCACTAATCTGGAGTTTTATTTAATCATTGTCTTGGTTCTTTCCATTTGTTTCAAAATGGGAACACACAGCAGGAGAACTATTATTTTTGTCCCGCTAAACATTCTACTTTTTTTTTTTTTTTTTTTCAGGCTAAGAAGATGTATGGTTCGAATAAAATCAACCTCTCCTCTTTGAAAGGCTCTCTGTAGGATTATGTGCTATGTGTTTCTGGCTGTAGCATTTCTTGCTAAAAGGTAATAGGTGTAAATGATATTTACACCTCTTAACTGGAGTCATTTAGAGTTCTCTGGGTTATCTTCCAGCGTAAGACCTTGGGTTTCCTAAGAAACAACTAGAAGTCAGAGTCAGGAGTCTCTGCAAACTTTTGCTCATATAGGAATGTCAGTTAAGAGTGTGGGTTTTGTGTTTGTTTCTTTTTCTTGCAAGATTTCTTTTCTGTCAACATTTCTACCATAGACAAGGTTTCATAAGCAAGAATGGGCTTTTGTTGCTATGGCTGTTACATAGGTGCTGATACAAATAAGACCATCACGTATGCTTTTTTCCTTGTACATTCTGTATCTATTAGGAGATTTTCCAAGTGTAGCTACATGAGCTGCAGGCAGGAGTTTGTTTTTCTTTGTGATGCAAATTCTTAAAAGTTTTTTTTGGGGCTTTTTTTCCTGTTTAGTACTATGCAAATCATTTTGAGAGTATGGAGAAAAAAATTTGGTTATTTACCTTGTTTTACAGAACAGACATTGAATTGATGGAAGCACTATTCTCTCAACAGCTTGATAAAATACACTAACAATTCATGAAAAATTTAGGTACAAGCCAAATATAGTTTATTCATGAAACTGAACCAATTTACACTACTTAACTTCAGTGTACATCAAAATGTCCTTCCATGGCCTCTTAAAAAGCATGCAACATCTCTGAATGTTTTTCTTGTATTTTCCCTTGACTGTAACTGTCTGAAAGTAAATCTGATTTCACATTCTGCACTAACGTGCTTTCCTGTAGTGTCCACAGGTATAAATGCAGCAAACGCCAGGCTCAGGTTTTGTCCCTAAACTCCAGTCTAGGCAGAAGAAATCACTACTACCACAACAAAAATCACCATTATTTTTGCAGTCTACAGTTAAGTAGGAAGCTTGCTGACGAACCTAAACTGTCATTTGCATTCAATCTGACTGTAAGGTTAGTTTGAACCCGTGAAATCACCTAAGTAATAGTCTTATGAAATAACAATAATAAAAATAATTGAAAACCAATAAATCAACAGTTAGGAAAGACTACATGTAAAGCTGGCATGTACCTCTGTTGTATTGCCTAGAGTGACCATAAAAACTCTTTAGATTTTTTTGAAATCTGGACAAACTTAAATACTAAATAAAATCAGCCCAGAGTGGGTAATTTGTCATCTAGAGTGACTGTCATCTAGAGTGGAGACACATTCTCTGTACTTAGAAATAAAATTAGGAATTTTTTCTTTCTGGATAGAGACTGGCCATCACAAAATGTGCAGGGCTGGGTTTTCAAATGAGGTAGACTCAAATGTTGAGAACCTCAAAGTCTTGCAAACATAAATTTCACAGGAACCGTCTGGGATCCTAGATGACCCTAAAGGATGCATAAAGCAGAGTTCAAAGATAAGACAAGTAAACCATCATTCTTAGCTGACAATTATCTTAGATCATAATAGGGAAGTGCTGAGCAGAGACCACAATATAATTTTGTCTGACAGAGGGTCTGCAGTATAATTGCGGGTCACAGCTTTGATTACGATTATTGTTCATCAGTGCCATTGATCTCCAACTCCCAAGTTAACTTCCTCTTCTCCATTAAAAATAGTATGAAAGGAAGTTATGGTATAGTCCTCCCCCAGCTCTATGAATAAACACCCCTTCATATAAAATGTTCCCAGGTAAATATCTTGTAATATGAAGTTGCTGGAGATTTTGATGAAAGATTTTCTCAAATTATTCTCTCTGGCCCCTTTTATATTAAAAGCACAGCTATAAATGGGGGAAAGAACTTGGATATAGGCTTTTAAAGGGAATGCCCCAATCCTTTTGAGCTTTTAATCTAGTTTGATACACATTTTAAAGTTGAGCCTCAATTAACTCCAAAACCACAAGTCTATCCATCTTCTCAGATTTTGTTCGATTCCTTTTTATTTTAGTAGAACTAGAGCTTTTTTTATTTAAAGAGCTTTTTTCTTTTTAGTTTATTTTTTTCTTCTTCTTTTTCCTTTATTATTTTTTTTCTTATTTTTTTCAATCTGAGAACATAATGTGCTTTGAGGACCCATGGAGCTATACAAACCAAATAAACCTTTCAATGACATTTTAAAAGTTGCTTTGCATTAGTATATCCTGGTTGTGGTTCTGTGTCCTGAAATTCACCACATAATCACTTATTAATTATTGAACTGTATTATTTATAAAGTCCATTCAGATGTGGAACTCATATATGTTCAAAATTTAGTGAATCTTTCTCGCCCCAGTCCATGGAACAGACAGAAAAGGTGAAGTCAAGATGAACTGTCCTGGGAAAAGGAGGTTGAGGCAATGCAAGGAGAATCAGTGCTTCAGGAAATGTTTTTAAATATAGCTAACCTATGTTTCAAAATTATAATTCTCTCTTTTGGTAAGTGCAGTAATACACAGTGATGATCACACATCAATACCTAATACCATAGTACTACAAGACAGACTGAAAAATTAAGAAATGCAACAAAAACCCTTACTTCTTTAAAAACATGCATGTCACTGTGGGGAAACAAAAGGTGGAAAGGATTTTAGGTGTGAGAAATAAAAGCTGGCTTCAGAAAATAAAGCGAAGGATTTAAAACTCAGCTTTGCTTGTGAAAAACTAGAAGAAGATGCAGTTATGCAGCACTAAGGACATTAAAACAATGGTTAGGGTTTCTAAGTTTGGTCTAGATAAATTTTAGAGTTGCAAAAAATATGCTTAGTAAGATAAGTTTAAGCCTTATAATGAAGATATTGTGCATTGTTAAAACATAATAGGCCAGGATTGCATATAGCAGAGGTACATACGCTGTTTATGAATTGGTTAAGACAGCTGTCTGTAACTTTTGGAAGCATGCTGATTGGCTAAAAGTCTTTTAAGAATGCTTTGCAATTAGGAAGTTGTTAGATATCTCAGATGCGTGAGCCCACTACCATCTCTTGTGAGACTGATGCAGAAATAGAAGAATTAAAAGCTTGTCTGGGCTCCCCGTCCATTTGTCGGAGATTGCCGACATAATGGTGCCCCATGTGAAGCCAAAGATACGTTTTAAGCATCCTTTGAGATCGTCAACATGTCACCTGTATTTCCCCATTCTGTTCCAGTTGGTTTTCCACAATACTGGCTACTACTGGTTTAAATGCACAAGAAATTAACTCCTGATATCTCATATTTGTTGTGTAAAAGCTAAATCTGACTTCTTGCTGTCTGCCTATTTTTACTTTCCTATATAAATAAAAGTTATGTAAGAAGATATTTTTGTACTTGGTTTAGAAAACTTCAGCAATGTTCAGCTCACAGTCGTAAGCTATCTTTCTAAGTGCAAGTACTATTTTTCCTATGATTTTGTTGTCTCTTATGAATTTTTTAAAAATCTAATTTATTCATGAGCAGAAGTGAATAGAATCACTAGTTCCCCAGTGGAGTCATATTGTTAACATGAATCACAACTTTCCTGACCTTGCTGTTTTAGGGGTTGGACTCCATAATTGGTCCAATTACAAATACATTTGTCAATCAGTTAGTTTTCCTGGAACTTTAGAATAACACCAATGTGTTTGATTTTATTCAGTCCCAAGTCTCAATTGCAACTGACCAAAAAATTACATGCCAGCTGAACCTATCAGACCTTTCATGCCATTCTCTTCCACACAAATTGAAATGAGGTTCTTTGCTGAAGCCAAAATCTTCCAACATGCTTGTCATGAGCTGCTGAATTTACTGTTCACATCTTTCTTTTACAATACAGATTAAATGTGGGTCCAGAGCTCAACCTCAAAGGGGCCTTCCACATGCCATATTTTCATCATAGCATGCATTCGCAATGTAAATATAATGTCCATCTGGGCCTTTTATAAGCTTAATTTATCCCTGCTTATTTATCATAAGGAAGTGCACTGTGTGATAAGAATCCATGTGGTATCTCTACTGATCTGAAGTGGGGAAGAGATTACTAACCTTACTTAAGAAATCTAGCAAATAAATTACATGATATCGCTCATCACAAAAAACATATCCTCTACTAATGACATAAATGTGTTGGACTAACCAGTTCTCTCCTAGCATATATGTAAAATAATAGGGCAAGGGGATTGACAGAACATCAAACATCATCTCTTTATCAAAGATGAGAGAGCCCTGTAGAAGCCCCCAGGAAATTTCCAAACCACTGGATTTGAACGTATAGTACACCATGGATTAGTTCTGCAGCAATAGAGATGTAACTAGGGGATGAGCTGTGAAGAACCCTAGGTCAGGGGGTTTGGAGAAGCTCTTCTGAAATCAAAGTTGCATCACTCCAGGGAAATTGTTTTAAGACACTGCAAGTGCAGTATGATTTGGGGCTGATCCACCTTCCCATCTCTTCCCATGAAACCAATAAACACACACACACACACACACCTATTTTTACAAATAATAATATTTTTTAAATAAGAGGTTCTTTCACAGCCTCCTGAAACAACATACAGTTGAAGTATTTAAGGCAATCAGTCATATATAGTGTCACTTAAGGTGTCGTGTAGATTTTATTCAGAGTCCACAATGGGGTGCAATGCAAAATGTTGAGCTAATGTACAACAGCAGCGAAGTACTGTGCAGATAAATTAAGTCATCTCCAAATGCAGATACACAGCAATGCTGTTGCAACAAGAGGAGAGGGACTGCTGTACATCCTAGACTCCAGATGGACAGTCCTATATCACCCTCCCTTATAGCCATAACGTTAGATATGTAAAGCTGGATTTGTTCAAACAAGCCAGAAATAAGTTTCTCCTACTGAAGGAGATCTTTAAGAGTTGCAAGGTCTCTTACTCCTTTTGAAACTGGTTTAAAATCTCTGCATAATCAGGAGAGGTCACAAGAGCCAGACAAAAAAAAAAGGTGAAGAATATCCAAATTTATGTCTGGAAGAGCTGCACATCAGTGGTTCTTCCAAGACACAGCAGCAGGGTAATGCTGCTTCCTCAGACCAGACTACGGCTTTAAAAACCTTGTATGTGAAGAAATCACATCAAGAATCACCCTCTTTTCCCTCTTTTGATAGGCTCCCCAGTCCCTGCACGGTACATGGAAGATCTTGAGGTACTCTCATTGCAAATTTTCTACTCAGGACAAGACAAAATGGAAGACGTAATTAGAAAGGTCAGGTCTGTCTTTTGGTCAGTTGTCATCTCTCTCATGCTCTTCTGTGGTTTTGATCCAAAGGTTCCTGACTGCAAAATAGTCATAATCTGCCAAGGCAGACTCTTCAGCCCCTCAGAAGGCAAGTAGGACTGGAATCTGGGGTGATCTAACAATGTGCCAAAAGAGAAATTTTGGGTGTGAAAGAATTTTCAGTTTAAACCGGGAAACTCACAGTGGCATTAAACAGCCAGGAGCCAGAGGCTTTTATTTGTTTAAATGCATTTAGCTGGCTAAAGTATTTATCTGTTTTCTATACAGGGATCCTATCCTTGTGGGATTTCCCAAAGTGCCTAAGAATTTCATTTACCTAATTCCCACTGAAATTTGGACCTTAAAAGTCTCTGACTTTCAGTAAGATTTACAGAAATCTTACAATGTTTTTAATGAACTTGCAAGTTTTAATGAATAGTAATGCAATTTTGGAGTCTTCTTGTCTGGAAGCAAAGCTGGCCTGTAAATCATTAGAACATTAATAGCTGTTCCTTTGCCTTTCATTCTAAGTATGGTAGTAATTATCTATTTTGCAAAGCATAATAAAATATGTGTCATCATATTCAGAATATTCATGTAGTGACAATTCTAAAGTTACCATAGATGATATATAGACAGCAGTGTGTTCATAGTGAACCAGATTTCTAAGAGAGCTTATTTTCCAAGCCCAGAATCATAAACTTTGGTAGGGGAAACTACAGTGGCCTGCAAGTCACCAGAAATGAAAGGGATAGATTTCTCCAGTGCTGGAAAAATCCTAGATCCTTGCTGAATTGCAGATCCTTAAAACTTTACATGATTTAAAATTCTTGACCAATGTTGTTTCTATATGCTCAGTTAAAAAATGGTTTTGTTGTTGCAGTTGAATATGCTTGAGAATTAAGGTTCTTGCAATATTTGAAGAAAAAAATGCTAAAACCCATAGAATTATTTTAGGTAAGCTGTAGTTATTTACTGTTGGTAATAATTTTGTGACTCATCTTGTTGCCATGGGAGACTGACCCTACAGATGCAGAGGCCTAGGGTGACTGCTGCTTTCTAGGCAGCAGAAGGATAGTGTACAGCGTGTGCCTATTGCTTCCCTCCAGCTCTGTGCTCCCCCTCTCATGGTGAAAAATAGCTCTGGGTAAGGTCTTGGTACGACTGCTCTGCTTGCTCTCCCTCTGCCTCCTTGTCCTGACTATGTGACTCATCACCTCCCGCATTTCCCCTTGTGGCTCCTCAAACACGGAGTGATGGTTTTATTTGAGCCTGCGTCCCTGCTGTTTTAAGTCATCCTAAACTCTATCTCCATCTTTGCGCTAGTTGATGTAGCAGAACACATTCAAACCATAGATTTGACATTTGGTCTTGCTAGAGATTTTTTTAGGAGTGTGAATAGTAAAATATTTATGAAACTCTTACGGTCTGAAAACTACATTTGGAATTAAAGCAGAAGCTAATAGAGAAAAAAAAATCACAATAGAGAAAAAAAATCACAGCAGAAATGGTTTTCACCTTTAACTGTGAACATCCTCTGACACCAGGAACTGGTTAGATTGTTTTCTCCACCATAATTCCATAGAGTTGTGCATTTAAGAGGCTACTTAAAATGTTGCAGTAAAATTACATGGGAAGTTAGAGGCACAAGAGGTATGAGCAGTCATTTCAAGAAAGGCTAGAAACCGCTGCATTTCTCTAGCACAACTGGAATGTGAACATTATAGCACATTTCAAAAATATAAACAACAGAAAAAAAACCCAAAACCAACTCCCCCAAAAAACTCCAAAATGAAGAACCCTCAAAATCTTAAAGTAAGTACAAACCTGAAAAATTTCTATTGCCATGATAAGCAAATTCATCAGACTTTTTCAGACTGAATGTATAATACTATCAAAAGAACAGTTTTCCTGACAGCAGTTACAAGGTCATTTTTTATCTTTGCTGGGATCTGTCAGACAAATGCCAGCTGGGAATGCAAGAGGCTGGGGCAAAGCAGGAACTCTGTATCCTAATATATGTAAGGAGTTAGAGTTTGTAGTGTAAATCTATCCTCCAGCACGCTTCATTGAGAAATGACCTCATAGTGGTGGTAAAATCTACAAAAATCTCAGGTTCTTTCATAGATCCAAGAACCAGAAAGCCTGTGTAAACTGTGTCCTACTCCAGCAGGATGTTTGACTAATCGTCTTGGGTTGCAGTGTATTCCATTACCATCCTCATGAGCTGTTGAAATCAGGTGGGGCAGTGTTTCCTTGCCTCCTCCCCCCAGACTATCTTTCTGTTAATGGCCCATCATTATCTTGCCACATGACTCAGAGATAACTCCCTCCAGACTATCTTCTGTTAATGAGCCTAATCAACACTTGGCCTCATGACTCATCATCCCATTGTGAGATGCTCCACCCAGAGGGAGGAACCAAGCATCCCTGTGGATATAAGCTGGGACTCTGAACACCAGAGACAACCCTTTCCACTGGATTTCCAGAGGACAGGAGCTACACAGCCACCAGTGGACCTTCTGAGGAAGAGCAGACCCTTTTTCTACAGGATCACCGCTTCAGAGGACTGCAGCCACCATTCTATCAGACTGCTACCACCACCCTGCCTAACAGGGACTCAGGTTGTATCTTGACTCTGTCAGTTTGAACCAGTGTTTTCTTTTAGTTTTTTTCTTTTTTTTAACTTCCCCATTAAATTGTTATTCTGACTTGGTGCCTCCCACTGGTTTGTTTTCAAACTAGTACACTAATTGAATACACTTTATCTGTGTATTGTCACTTCTGTTCATTTACTAGGTTCTTGATTGATTAATTCCAATTATCTGTGAGTTTCTTCTTCAAGGTGGAGGTAGGTGTGGAGGTGAGCAAGTTGTTAGGTGTTTTTGGTTTACAACTGCTAAACTGCATTTAAGTATGTATCTTGGCTTTGTGAATTAACTAGAGTCTTCCTTTTTTTCCCAAAATTCATTTCAGAATGCTTTTCAGATATTTGTAAGAAACAGCAACACCTCTTTCTCACCAAATCATGACAATCTGTGATGGGGTACATTTTGCATTTCCTTTTAGTTTTACAACCCTGAAAATAAGCTTGCAGGAAGACTGGGTATGCTCAATGAATACAGAAGAATATTAAGCCATCAAAAATCAATCATATTGAAAGGGCAGGATGGCTTTCAACAGTAAATCTCCCAGGGCTGAAAATGGTAAGCCAATGCTCTCTGGGTTCATTTTCATCTAATCTTGAGTAATTCTAAGCTTAAAACAGCAATTTTGGCCCCTGCTTTTTTCTGAAAACAAGTATTTTTTTTTTAATTTCAAAATTTTTCTTGTGTGTATATGAAAGCAATGGTCATAAATTTTCGTTCTTCCATTTGTATCCACCAAAATTTCCTTTTTCTCTCATATCCATCTTTACATTGCATGGGCTTCCTCCAGAAATCTTCCAGTACATGGGAATAAAATCAGTAGACTTTTGAACAGGTTTATGGTTACAAAAAGACAGTGCTCAGAGAAATATATCTGACCAGAGAAACTAAAGATTCACTTTCTTCACCTGCTGAATGGATAGTGGTGAACAGTAAATCCTTGTTGTTGGGATTTTATCAAAGAAGGTCATTTTATGCATGTCACTTCAAAGAAAATGACTGTGCAAGGATATTTACTGACCTGTAATTTAGTGTTTCCGAATAGACCATATTAACTGGAATCCTACTCCTGGTTTGCTGCTCCTAAGCCTGTGAGACAGCTTGCCCATCTCCCAAAGGTTAGTACCTTCAAAAATAAGTTGGGTGAGCCCTGTCCACACACAGGCTGTTAGAGGCTGCCCTCCAGAGCAGCCCTGCCTAATTTTAACAGACAAAATCACAGAATCACAGAATGATTTGGGTTGGAGACTTTAAAGCGCGTCCAGTTCCAACCTCCTGCCATGTGCAGGGACACCTTTCAGGCAGACAAAATTGCTCCCAGTCCCATACAGCTTGGCCTTGGAAACTTTCAGAGAAGGGGCAGCCACAGCTTCTCTAGACAACCTGTGCTTCACCAATGAAGAATTCTTTCCTAATATCCAAACATGACATGATCAAGCTGAAACCTATCTTGATATTAGACCTTAGACAGGTGACTGTAAGCATATACCGTTGTCCCGCAAATCCTGAGATTTACAGTTCAGCCAAGACAGTTAGGAGTCCTAGTGAATCTCTTTCTCCCATATACAATTATACTGTGGATGTGAAGGATGGTAAAATCACTTTTCTCTGGGGATTTTGATTTTGCCCCTTGGAAATGTGGAATGCTCTGAGGTATCAGAGAGGAATTTCTCTCTATCTTCGTCTTGAATGTGTTTAGGGCTCAGCTTATTTCTCTAAAGGCATTGCAGCAGACTTTCTATGTCACACAAAATCCAAAAAGACCAGGATGTCTCCAAAAGAGATAAAAATAACAATTAAATTGACATCATTATAAAAAATATGAGCCAGCTGCTTTTCAAAGGGGCTTTTATGTGATCTGAAGTTTTGAAGAGAAAGGAAGTAACAACACATGAAAAAAGTTGAGAAGCAATAAATGGCCTTCTACAGAACTGATCTTCAGGAGCCTTGGTTAGTTGAGGGAGATTGTGGTAGTCTAACTGTTAACTATTGATTATTGTGAAGAATGCTGAAATTAATTCAATTTCAGATCTCCTTTTCCTGCAGGCACAAAGAATTAGATATTTTTTCCTTCTGTTTATGCTTCCTCTTTGCTCTGTATTCTCTCCTTCCTTTTGCAGCAGAACCTCTCTGAAAACAGTGTTAAGTGATTCCTGTGAGCCTGCTCCCTGTTTTCTTTCCCTGGAAAGAAAATTACAGGATTTAACAAGGGCAAGGAAAACTGGCACTCTGGGATCAACATGTGGACAGACTGTTCATCTGCATCATGTGGTCTACACAGAAGTCCTTGTTTTGCGTGCCAACAGATTTTGATTAAAGCACTGAGAGTACAAAGAATTTAAAGGAAGGAGAGTGTATCTAGGAAACCATCATTAATTAAGCCCTACTTAATCCAATAAAAGTTTGAAAATTGAATTTGTTCCACAGTATTTATAATTTACCTAAAAGATTTATGACTGCATAACTATCTGAGCCATTTTTCCATAACTATTGCTAAAAGGTAGGAAAACCTTTACCTAAAGCACTGAGATTAGAATATTATCTCCCATAAGTGAATAAAATTCCACCATGACTTTGCCTTCTGCTGCTTACCTTGATCTTGTTTGTAGTCCTAAAAAGGTACAAAGAATGTGTCTTTTTATAGAAAGCCAGGGGGTAGGAAAACTTTTATTTCAAAGTTCTAATCCCCTGAATACAGTCCTTGATGGATGTGTTAAGTATGTTGACAGAAGACCCTCTACATTAAGTCTCAGAGCCTAATATAGTTGCCAAGAGCTGAGAATTTCACAAGATTTAGTTCATCTGCTTTCAAGCAGTGGCTGTGTGAGTTGAAACTTGGTTTTCTTGTGGGTTTTCTTTCAAAAG
>NW_008237233.1:1411055-1421877 GCF_000691975.1 Corvus brachyrhynchos | reverse complement strand
TCCCTCCTCCACATGCAAATGGCTCAGTGCGAAGTGTTGAAAAACCAAACTTATAGCCTCAAAGGAGGACACTTCAATCTAAATATTGTATAGCCAAATTCCAAAGATAAGTTGACAAGAATGCTCAGGTGCCATACCTGATGAGAAACACCATACACAAAGAAGTGGTACTAGGAAGGGACAATTTTCCATGTGAAAAAGCTCTTTCTGGTGTTTCAGTTCCTTCCATAAGGGTCCAGTGATGTTTGCAAATCTGCCATATTGAATATTCTCTAATTTCAATACTGAGTATCTATGAGTTACCTTACTTTTCTTTCAAAAAATATAAACTGTTTATTCAACCATCCAGCGGTTAAAAGCCCTTTCTCAGCAAAGGGGAGTTACCACGGTCCTTTTCTTCAGCCACAAACATCTTCAGTGGTGCCTGAAGAATACCAGAGGAGTCAGTCCACTCCAAGAGGGACATGTCCTACCTGGACTGTCACCACTACTACCATGACAGAATATACTTAAAAAACATCCTGCATCAGAGAAGGTGAGAGTGGGAGTCCCTCTCCTAATTGTCAAAATTATGTATTTTCCATGTTAACCTGTTGCCCGTGCTGGTTAGAATTCCTGGTCACAATTAGCATGAGCAGAGGAGTACCATGATATGAAACTGGCTTTTTTTTTTTTTTTTCTTTCTTCTTCCTATTAATATAAGGATAAATAAAGAAGACTGGAAAATCTTCTGGAGGTCAGATGTCTAGGCATTTAAATTTGTGTTCAGGACATGATTTTTGCAAAAATTTTAATCTTGTTTTTCCTCTCCTGTCTCTGGATTACCACGGTGTATTTTCTATTGTTGCAGGAAAAGCAGGTACAAAAGAAAAGAAACCTCACAAATAGTCTCAAATCACTCAGTTTTCTCTTCATTTCTGGGGAAGGGGATTCTTTGCTCCTAAGATAGTCTGTTTTCCAACATGCCCAAATGGCTGATTGATTGATTGATTGATTGATGATATGACTGAGAAAGAAAGGTTATGATACAAATGGGTCAGCCAAACACCTTCTGCTGACAGAATTGTAGCGAGCTAAATACTCTGTGAATGCCCTTTGGAGAGGTTCACAAGTTCGGAAGTGGAACTGTAAAGTGAACAGAGACAAATAAACAAACGCCAAGCCTAGAGCCAAAACATCAGTTCTACCTTTTGTCTGAAACCTCTCCCAAGCGACAGTTTGTAAACACAAGGTATTAAAAAGTTCTCCAGTTCAAAATTGTCAATAATAAATTCATGCTGTCAGTAACATAACGTTTTCTGCTCTGGTACCACAGCTGTTTCCCATGCTACATACCCAACTCCTCAGATAAGAAAAATAAGTGGTGCCTAAAAAATTATGGCTTGTAAAATCTCTGATTTTTCCATCATACATCTACTGAGTTCCTCAAAAATGAGGAAAAACAAGCAAACAAGCAAAAACTATTGCGAGTGTAAAATTTTAGGCTTCCTTTGATGTGTAAAATTGGACCATCATAGGGAATGCCTTACACTTGTTGGTTTGTTGGTTTCGGGTTTTTTTTCAATAATTTGAGTCCAAATTTTTATTCGCTTTGCACACTTGAAGCTATACAAGTGAATTGTCATGAGAGCCCTGTTGACCTTCAGTGATATGCAGATGAAATCCAAAGGATTATACGTACAAAACAGGCTACAGGATTACAACCTATCATGTCATTTGTGAATTGCCAGCTGTTAAGAAGCAATTGTCTAGCAAAAAGAAATGTATGCCTTTATAGGTGAACAATCGTGTGTTAGGAGACTCAGAAAAGCAAAAAGGCACCAACTGTTTTATTGTCTTCTAAAACAAAGCCAGTGTTTACTTAGCAGTTATTGATGCACCAAAAAGAGAAGAGAACAAGACAATAGGAAAGTCCCATCCAAATTATAACTGAAAAAAAATGAAAAACCAGACATCTGTTTAATTATGTCACTGATTTTCAGAAACAGTGGAGAGATGCAATGGCTACCAGATTTTCACAAACCAACTAGGCCTCTTGGGCATACAGTGGGTGCTAATGTGCTTGGAAAAACTAGCCAGTGGTTTCATTATGGAAACTGCCCAGTTATTAGAAAGTTTGTAAATATGGTCCTTACTTAACAAGGTTCAGAATGCAGTTCATAATCAAGTTCCACTTTGGGCTTCCAAGAACTTAAAATTCTTATTACAGGACCTTTTTAACATAATGGAAAAATATCAGAATTTAGGGCCCACCATCAAGACCAATTATCTCAGCTCAAAGCTGCAAAGTTTTTGGCAGTGTTTATCAGGTCAATCTGAGGAAGAGGTGGATCATTTGTCCTGAAGGATTTCTCCCTTCTGGTGCTATCTTAGGGTCTCAGGGGCTATGTCCTATGACATGATATGGAGGTCTTACCATGGCTTGACAGCCCTTGCTAATTTCTTTGTGGGGTTGGAACACATTTCCATTTTGTTCACACAACAACCATACAATACGATGAAGAACTCAATATTCAAAGTCCTCCAGGAATCATTAAAAAATTACAAGAACAAAGCTGTTATAAATACTTGAAATTTTGAAAGCTTTGGCTACAGTGTCTGCTCTGACATGTTTTGATTGTGCTTCCTCTCTGCTTGTTTGTACCTGAGTTTTGTTCCACGTGAGCAGACACTCAAACAGGTAAAAGTGATAGCCCATTTAAAAGGCTACACATAGCCTTGTTACTTCAACAAGCATTCACATATCAGCTTCAAGAAGCGTTCACAGGTCAAATCATTTGGCAGCTCCTTTGAAGTCATTCAGTGTAGGTTCAGCCTTGAAAAATGACACCTTTTTAGTCAAGGTTCCCTATGGTTCAATGGATATCTACTGCTTTTGATATGTGAAAATAACATCTTCCCTTTAAAGGATAATGATTATTTTCTATCAGAATTCATAAAAATACTGAGAGATTATTCAATGAAAACTTCAAATTAAAATAACAAGATTTTTTTCTAAAAATTTATGAGATATTCCAAGAAATACTGGATCACTATCCTTAGCAAATCTGCCATTGGTTGGATACTAAAAATAACTTACATGGCATAAGGATCCTGCCTTAGATAAAAGTGTAAGAGAATCTAGATGACAAGACTGCAATCATGACCAGAAAAATAAAGCAAAACCCTAAAATGCTCACAGAAAAAGTAAAAGAAGTTGGCTTCCAGTAGAAGGACTAAGAGATTTTGATCATGTGGATTTACCACAGAAATTTCCAAATCTACCTTCTTAAAGGACTGTGAGTTCTCTGGTCATTATTTTAATTATCAACACACACACCCACAGACATGCACACACACACACACACACAAACTACTAAATCTGAATGTGTTAGCCTCAAGGGAAAGTGATAACTGAGAGCTAAGCTGGAAGACAAGGCAGATTTACTACTTTGATGGAATCTGTGTTTTAGTTAAAGTACGATATTCAAAACTTTATCCTTGAAACTGTCCACAAGCAAATAACATCAGCTTCAACTGTAATCCTTTTGAATCACTGTCTGAAAGACCAGGGTCAGCAAAGGAAGAGAAATCCGTAGGCTAAGCCTGCAGTGTTATTTGGTCACTATTATCAATTCAGCGCAGTGGCATGCTGCCTGGCAAGCTCCTCTTGTGCTTGTGGTATAGTGTTGTCACTTCAGCAACATAGCTTCTTAAGAACAAACCAAAACAAAAGAAAACCCCGTGTATTTAATCAAAACTTGCATTTTGTATATCATTGACCATACTCTGGAGAGATACTTGCAAAACATGATCTGGCCATATTTGTGTTTAGCATGGAAAGATATTTAACAAAGGTTTTAATAACTGGCACCAAAAGGTGTTTTGGAATCTGATTTTCTTTCTTTTGCTATTTTTTTCTGATCAAACCTCATAATCAACTAATCAGCTAATAGAGTTGCCACAGACTTTATTCATGCCAGGGGCATGTGTGGAAGATGGTTTCTAAAAATGAAACCAAATACCTCTTAGAGTGCAGCATACTTAGTGTCTCTCTTCTACCCTTTACATGAAATCCTGCTTAAAACATCTCACAGCGGAAGGGGGGAGAGAGAAGACACAATCCAATGGATTATTTTAATAGTCATCTATGCTTATTTAAAAACAGGAAAAATCTATCTAAAAATTCTACTAATTTGAATGTGCTTTTTTTTAAAAAGTAGTTGGGTTTTTTTTCCAAAAGTTCTAAAACCACACAAAACCCAAACTCAGAATACATAAATCAAATAAAAATAGTAAATCATCGATCTCGTTCCTCTGAAGAAAAAACCCTTTTTTAACCAGTTTCCAATCAGATTCCTTATTGCTTTGGTGGTATCTTTGCAGAATTCTTTGTTAGCCATTTTATTTCATTATTTGTTCAACATAGATCTCTGTGAAAATTTCTTAACATGACTAAATTCCTATTTCTTGATTGACAATCAAATCTTACTACAGCCAGTTTCTATGTCTTCCTAACAAAATATTACATCTCTTCCTAAGCTGACTTTAATACAAGGAGGGTTACGAAACTAACCCAGTTAAAGTGAGCAGAGCTGCAAGTTGAGATGACTGTTACTGCTGTCCATGAGAGCTGGGATTAAGAATGATGGATTGCAGGCCATAGAATTGATAATCCATCTAAGAAACATCCAGGATCCCATCCTGGATTATCTTGAATTAGCCTACCTGAAGGTTTTGTGATGCAAATTGGAGACTCTGGGCACAGTAACAACCTGCAGAATATATGACATTCTTCTGTCTAGTAGTGCCTGGAAGGCTCTCAACTGTGATGTTCCAGCCTCATTAATCAGCCCTGTGTTGTACATCTCTGCCTGATATGAAGCTGCCATGCCTTGTCACCAATTACAGGCTCTGCAAAGACCCATCTCATTATAGTACTGATATTGCTTGTTCCTGAAGGTGATACTTGATGTGCCGCATCCTCATCTTGCCAGTAGGAAAATCACCCTTGAAGTGAAGACATGTCATTCATGAGGCACAAAAAAGCAGCAAAAATTTTTATGAAATGCTGCCTTGAATATTAATCACAACACTGTGTAAAACCTGGTACATAAAATTGAAACAGGGGAAGAGAGGTTTCTGAGTAGTCCAACCAAACTGGTTATCTCCTCGACAGATCCAGGGCTGGGCAAGGTTTTGGTGAGGCACCAGTCAGAATAGGAATGTGGTTGTTTACTTTGGTGTGGTTTCATAATTAAAGAAAAAGTCCCAAATGCCACTCCCCTGCAAACGTCTTCTGCATCTACCAGAATTCAGAAAAAATACATCTCTCCTGCAGACATCGCACATGTGTGTCCTCATTTGTGTCACTAATTGTAAAACCAGTGTCAGTCAGAAATATCTGCAATACATTCAAAGTGCTGCAGTGATGTGACAATCCACAGTGTGACCTGCTTTCTCATTACACTCATACCTTCCATGTGATAACTTGATCTGCCAAGTGACATGAGTAAACCCTAAAATTTGACATGTCCAATGAATATACAAACACTAAATTTATTTTTTTACAATACAGTATAATTTATGCTGTTGGTGCATTTTTACCCTTATTACTTTTTCTCAGTTTATCAGCAGGTTTTATTTGATAGTCCTGATCTGTTGGTATGACCTCCTCTGGCTGCACAGGTTCTCTCCAACAATATAAACCCCACACATGAACGATATATAAGGACAAGTCAAAATTTGAACATTTCGTGGAAAGTATTGTTAAAATGACCCAGCATTTTGTTCTCTACACAAAACATGGTAAAAACACAAGGATGATTATCATGATAGAGAGAGACATTTAAGCACCTCACATTTAAAGATAATATGGTAAAATATATATGCTTTTAAGGCAAGAGAAATTCATATTTATTTTTGGCTACAATCTGTCCTGATGGCAGTTAAGTTTAGAGCTTAAGTGAGGGGGAGAATTTTTCTCTGCATGTCATTCTTTCACCATTTTGAAAGCAGAAGTATTTGTTCTTAAGCAAAGGATGTGTCCTTATGCAATTTTTCAGAAGCTATTTCAAGAAAAATAGATAAGATAAAGAAAGATCAATCAATGTCAATAAAAAAAAAAAAGCCAAAGATGTTCTGAAGTCCTCGATTATTTTTCTCTTTTCAATACCTGTACACATTTATGGGAAATGGAAGAGAAAACAATAATGTACCTTTATAAGGAAAAGAAAATAATACCATTAAGTCACAAAAAACCTAAAACACTTAATAGCAACATAAATCTCTCTGTCTAGATGGCAATTTCCAACCCACAGTATTGTGAAACAGGAAATACAAGTTCATCCTCTGGAAAGAATTGCAAACAGCATTATCTTAAGAATCTTGTATCAAAAATGCCTTTCATCATGATGTCTAAGCAGTTTCAGAACTAAAGGCTGTTACACCTTAAAGCCAAAATGCTGCATCAAAATGTTTCCAAACAAGCCAAAACTTTACCTTCAAATTACAGGTTAAACAAAAAAACAAAAACAAAAAACCAAAACCAAAAAATGTGCCCCAACCAACCAAACAGAAAACCCCAAACAAACAAAAAACAGAAAAAACCCCCAAAAAACAAGCAAACAAAAAAATTTAAAAAAAAACCCAAAAGACCCCAAAAAAACCAAAAAACACCCCCACAAAAAACCCCAAAACCCCAAAACCCAAAACCATGACTTCACAATATAATGCTGTGCAACAAGAAGGAATAATGAATCATCATTTTCTGTGTGTAACAAATTGGAAACTGCAGCACAGAGAGTTTCTTCAGCTTTCCAGGTGTTTAAGTATAAGGTATGGCATTTTAAAAAATGTTGCTTCTACTCCATATTGACAGCAGCCCTGTTATTCTGCAAAATGAGTCTTTACATAACTGACGGATCATCTGAGGGTACATATTATACACATACTGCTATGACATTTTAATGCCTTTCCAAAGAAATACAGCAAGACTATCAAGCTATCTATTTTTCCCCAACCAGATGCTCCTTTCCTTCTCACACTGATAAAGAGAAAGCTGCAGGAAATTGCAGACTTCTGAAAAAGTGAAGATGAGAATACTTTGGACATTGAAAAAAACACAAGACTCAGCAAAGGTCTGGGAGCACTGTTAAATATATATCAGAAAGATACTGAAAGAGATATTTTTCTCACTTTCCTGTTTGATTCAGAGTACCAGAGCATTCAGAAGTCAGTTTAAACTTTTCCATGCACTAAACGCATATACATAATGTGCAGTCTTCTACAGAGGGGCTTTTTTGTTTTCTAACATATATGTAGCAGTCTATTTGCACGAATACGTGTTTTGCCTAATCAATACGCCAAACACTACAAACTAAAAGTAAGTGGTAGGGAAAATACTGAACGCTAGTAAACTGATGAGAAAATTCACTACTCAATGTATCTTTTCCATCACCTTTTTCCACGATCATAAAAACAATCTCGGGGTTATAATTTTGAATCAGAAGTGAGAAGCATTCAGCATCTAAGGACTAAACTAATACTTGCAGTTAAAACAGCTGAGAAGTCAGAGGGACATTGTAGCAATACAATAGTATTGCTATTTTATGAATGTCTTCAACACCTTTTGGGTCTAAAACTATGGTAAGCTCAGCACTAAGCAATTTTTTTTCTTAAAAGTACAAGTGGTGAAGAAACAGCACAATTGTCTTTTTCTTTAAATCCAAAGGCATAACCTCTGCTCCCAGATGAGAAGCCCCTTCCCTTGGGAATGTCAAACAGTCAGAGGAAAGATGGCAGTGGGAGAACCTGCTCTGCCACTTCTGAGATAACTGGCACATGGAAGAGGAAGTATGGCAACACAAAAGTTTCTCATCAAGAAGTAACAGATGAAACCAAGTCAATGTTTTACACCAGGGTTATAGCCATTTTACAGTTTCTTGGAGGTTTCCTGACCTGTGCAGCTTCATTCTTCATTCATGCCTACTGTCAACATTGACCTGTGCTTTGAATGGGAGCAAAGCATCATCTACGTCATTCTTCTGTGTGCCATTTGTGTCAGAAACTGGTCCTAATCCCTTTAGCATAACCTCTAACCAAGATTTCTAGGACCTTTCTTAAACACTTATTTTAAAAATAATTGGGGTAAATAAAGATTGTTCATTTGCGGGTTTTTTTTAACATTTCTTTGTGACTTTCATTGCTTCAGCACATGTTCAGTTGTGTCTTTGCGAGAGCCGAAAAATTCATTACCACAGTTCTGTCTTTCACTTTTTTTTGTCCTAAATATAATTGAAATTGACACTTTTAAAAATTTTTCAATATGGGGAAATCAACATCCTTTGCCAAGAAAATCATCAAGAAAATAAATTATAAAAGTAATAAATTAGAATGAAAATTATGACCAGTTGTACTCTGATCTATGAACATCATTAGGTCATGCTGAAGAAGGCTCAGTGACTGAAGATTGTCAGATAGCACTTCTAAGACATTCAAAGTATAATTTGAAGACTCAAGCTTGCATTAAATTGTTTGAAAGGCTGGATTTCCAGCTAAACAAAGAACCAATGGATTCATCAAATATACTGCCATCATTCCCATTCATCTCAGCTATACGCACTACAGCTATGAATTTGGTCTAGACCTAGTATGAGCAAACATTAACATCAAAAGAGTTACAAAACCAGTTTCTTAACCTTTCATTGTTAATTTGTTAGGCTACAGAAGCCTCTGATATACATAATTCTTAGCAAAACCGAGTTGTCTTACAAAAAAATAACACATCGATTAATTTAAGACAGAGAATAATACTTCCATTCTGTCTTCAGAGAAGGAAAAGAGCCATCAGATAAGGCTTGGGGTATTTTGGTAGAGTTTCTTTTAATCTCTTAATATCAGATTTATTGATTAGTACCAGACTAGAGCCTTTACCAAGAACGAAAGAGTGAACACAAAAGGGGAAACACAGAAACAGCCAAAGCTAAGTGGTGATAAATTAGCTGACTCATTTCTTCACCTTGCATGAGCAGCAGATTAGAAATGTTTGGTAGCTTTGGCCACTGAAAGTTGTGGTCCTTTCTCTTCCACTCACCAGTTTTCAGGGAGGCAGCCAAAGTGGTCATGTACTGCTTCAGCCCAACACTCCTGGGACACAGTCTGTACTTGTTATGCTTTCTTGTCACAGACATAGCAGAGAGTTTTCTAATAGTTCTCATAGCTGGAACTCATTGATTTTCATCTGGCATTACCATAGGTTCAGGGATAAAATAGCATCATACTAGTATTTGGGTATTCTCTGCCTTTTATTACTGCTTAGGCCTTTTCTGCATCAGGGAAGGGACTACTTCATGGTAGAATGAAGTGGACATTATCAGATTAAGAGCCTAAAGAATTTAGCATGGCAGACAAATATTCCATGATCCAAAAAAGCATCTTCAGGTAGGTTAAAATTTTAAACAATCCCAGTACAAATCTCGTGGAAATTCTGTGTCCAACAAACATTTAAGAATATATTTCACTCCAAAATATAAGTTTCACTGACATCAGTGGGCATGGTACCACTTTTGCTTTTTTGGGGCAAAGGTTTAAGGTTCCAGTAAAGGTTCAAGAATGTAAAGTAGGGCGTTATCTATACAACACAAACAAATATTGCTTTAATAAGCACTTCCAAACACTGTCCACAATAATGAATTTTACTCAAAATACATTTTTCATTACTTTACAAATAAGACACAAAAATCAGCAGCACTGTGTGTTTTGGACTGCAGTGGAGCTCTTCTGACAGCTATGACTGCTTATCTTCATGGATTATTTGAATATATTCAGAGGAATTTATCCACAGAACATCAGGTAGTCCTGAACAATGATGCTTGTCAAATTTAAGAATAGCGTGATAAGAGGAAAAGGCATAACAGAAAATTGAACACAGCAAGATTGGTGAAAGGAATTTGGTGTGCTCTTCCATTTAAGTCCAGTGTTTTCAGAACACTCCAGAGAAGGATGAAACATTAATAACAGGGAAATAAAATTTTGGAAAAGTTGTTTCTGCTGGTATCTCTCATGCAGAAGCTTTAAAAGAATGAAAAACACTCTTGAGAAAGTAGGTGAATTATTGTTAAGGTTCTTCCAGTATTTCCAATATTCCTAGGTTTGTAGTTGCAAGTGGAACATCCTGTGTGTGTGACACTCATTATTTGTGCATAGAGAGGTCATGATGATGAAAGTTTTGTAGCAGCTAAATTTTGCCCTCTTTAAGGGAGTATTTTGTAAAATCTATGCTTTTCACATGCTTACTTGTAATGGAATTCAGTCCTCAAGCCCTACCAAATTCCACCTGACTTCATGTAGCCTTTCCAATGACCACTATCAAGCTGAAAGGTTTCATCAAGTTGCTTAACTCTGCAGTGGGATTTTCTTCCTATGATGCATAAGAAGGCAATTATCTACTGAAGTCTCTCCACCAACAGCTGTCAGAACCCTGCAGACTCACTCACATTGTTGACATATAAGTAGAGCAACTTGGAAATCTGACAGCATCATTGCAGGAAAATACTGATTTGGAGAAACTGGTGTATCGTTTTGAACAGAAGGCGGCAAGATTCATTGAATTCAGCACAGTTCATCAAGCCCATCTCCTGCCCCATTAAATGTTTAGAACCTGGGCACTGAAACATCAGAGAAGGTTTTTTAACTCCTCTGTGTATAATTGGAATTATCTTTCAGAGTTTCACTGCTCTGATAGTTACATACCTTCTGCCACCAAAATTAATTATTTATATAGTTACCCCTATCTACAGATGTACTCAAATTTTCTTTGGTTTCAGTAGATCTACTTAGCCTC
>NW_008237233.1:1402976-1410973 GCF_000691975.1 Corvus brachyrhynchos | reverse complement strand
ATGGAATTATGCATTTCTAAAAGTCAGTAGATGCTGGACTCCTTTCAACCCACAAAACCCTTGGCCTTAAATAATGATAGCTTTTATGCGCTTCCAAACAGCTTGCCTGAAAGGGAGCTCTGAAGTTCTGGCTCCTCATTTCCAAGGACATTCGCCAAATTTCCAATGTCTCCCAGATCCCAGTGCCTTGTCAGGTCAGCGTGTGGGAGAACACAGAGGTTAGCGAGCCTAAGAAACATTTATTTTCAAAACCACCAGATGGTTTTTGATCTTTCCATTTTTCAGAGGGAATACTATGGAATCTCTGTTTGGGAAACAAAATTTTTTTGTGTTTTGCTTTAATTCAAGGAATTGAAACTGTTTTTACAAAAAATAATCATGGATTTTTTCTGATATTGAAATACATAATTCCCTCAAACATTAAAAAAAAAGAAAAAAAATTCTTACAGGTCTTAAGTTTAAAATAAATGGTTTGCTAGACACAAAGACCTAAACTAAAAGAGGTGTTCTGACATGATTAATGTACTGTATCTTCTGTGTAGAGAAACTACTAAATACATAACTTTCACTGCAGAGAAGTAGTAATTTTCTCTCATTGTGTGGACAGGGACCTTTCCAATAACTTAAAATTTATTTAAGACCTATTCAATTTCTCCTCTTTGTGTCTTGAGCAAAGTCTTTTATGTTTGTTTGTTTGGCTTTTTCTAAAATAAAATGCTAGAAACCAAAGCAATCTGATATTTATTGGAATTAAATTAAGAAAGTTCAACATTTGGACAGTTATGGATAACATCCCATGGCTCTTTCTGATGTAGTTCTTGTTTCCCTTGAATTCTGTCTGGTTACAGAGTGAATAAGTTTAGGTTTGGTGAATGCTGGGTTTGATTAATTGGGAAAAGTAACACAGAGGATGTGTCATACCTAGTGCTTTAATGAGAGCACATGGGCTTTCTGCAAAGAGGGATGTGTCTTGCTGACCACGTCTTCGGGAGGTTGTTGCTGCTGAATAGCTGTTAGACTAAGATGGAGCCTTGCACAGAGGGGAAAGACAACTGTCTCTGCCTTTGCCTCAGAAGAGGAAAACCAGTGAAGAGTATAAGAAATGAATTACCAGACTTGTCTCTTCCTGTCCCTTTAGATGAATGGAATAATTACTTTTTAATTCCACAAGGACCAAGTATCTTTTTAGAACCCTGTGATTCACAAGGTTGGATAAATCAAGATGTGCAAAAATAGGTTCCATACTGAAAAGGAAACGATAATGTTTAATACTGAGCATGGAAAACCAAGCTTGGATTATCCCCATCTGCTGGAGAAATTAATTCTGTAATGGAATTCAATGCTTTGTACTAGAAATTTCAAGTTGTTCATCTTGAAGCAACTATACATCTAACTTCCTAGTGAGTATGCCTTTTGGTGGCTCCAAAACCAGCAGAGAGTCAGGAAAGAAAGCTTAGTCAGATGTTGAGCTTGGATGGGATACCCTTCTTTCTCAGACCAGGATAAGAGACCAGAGGAGGCTGCTGTTCTGCTAAGTTCTTTATTTCATAGTCTCATAGCTTTCTTGAAGGCAGAGTTCAAAGGGGGTTACATGATAAATCCAAGCAGCAACAGCAAACAGCAGGCAGAAAACAGCTTCTTCTTCTAATTCTAGTTTCTTCTATATGCTTTATATTTTTTCTTACAGAAGTGTGGATTATATTTGTTAATTGACCAATAAGATTAACACACAATTCTAGTTTTTCTTTTCTTAACCTATCCTGGTCTAATTCTAACAGTCGTAAGTCTTACACAAGTGTTACATAGGTATTACACAGATTTGTGTATACAGTTTCTATCAGCTCTTACTGTTTATGTGAACACTCTATCTAAAAAATGTGAGCAGTGTAATTTTATCTATATTTTGTCTAAAGTAAAGAATTCTGTGAAAAAACAACACTGCTGCAGTAAGAACTGTGTTTAAGGTCTCTGCTGCAGCTTTTTAATGTTTAAGGCACTTTTAAAGGCACTTAGCATATATTTCTACTAAAAGTTAAAAATCTGTATTTCTATTTCACTTAGGTGTGACTTCATGTATCTCAGCTTGTCCAAAGGTTTTAATTAAATCCCTGTGCTTTGGCTTTACTCTGGGCCTGAGTCCAGAGAAGCTTTCACTTCAACAGTCAGACCCTGAAGGAAGCAGAAATGTACCTTTAGCACTTAGACAAAATGTAAAAATTCTGTTTATAATTGATGTCTTCCTGGGAAGGTGGTTAACTTCAGCTACCACACACATAGATGAGACTGCTTTTTACAGCTGCTCCTTGATGAGTGTTGCCTCCTTTTTGTGCTGTTTCATCGGCAGAGACATCCAACAGTATCTGGAAGCATAAGATGTTCTTCAAGAGCTAAATGATAAGGCTTTGGGGTGGCTGACCCCAATTTTTTTGCCTGAGGTTTGCCTGATAAAAACCCAATGGTGCAAAATGCATGTTTCAGAGCACAAGACTTATGAGGAGTGGCCGAGGTTGTTTAGCCTGGGGAAATGGAGTCTCCAGGGACACCTAATCCCTCTTTATCTCTATGTGAAAGGAAGTTGTAACCAGGTAGAGGTCAGTCTCTCCTCTCAGGGAACAAGGGACAGGAGCAGAGAAGAAGGCCTCAAGTGGTGCCAGAAAAACTTTAGGCTGGATATCAGAAAAAAATTTTTCACTGAAAGGGTGATAAGGCATTGGAAAAGGCTGTCTGGGGATGTGGTAAAGTGTTCAACACTTGCGCGAATATGACACTTGGTGATATGGTTTAGTGGTGAACACCATGGTGCTGGCTTAATGGTTGAACTCAGTGATTTTTAAGGTCTTTGGAATCTTAATGATTCTGTGATTCTGTGATTCTATGATTGAACATTAGTACCCAGGTCTAACACTCAGTGACTTTGCACACTGATGTGTTCTGACTGGGTTCTGGGTGACTCTAGAGCTGTTCTTACAAATATCTCAACTTTGTGAGAGTGGGTTTCTCAGCCTTACTGTAAGAGAAAAGAACACAGAGGTCTCTTCTAACAAACAATGAGCTTCAAACAAATGTGTATCCATGGCTTCTAGACTAATGAAATACTGAGAGGAAAGCTGGTTTCAGCTTTCCCCCCACAGTAGTTTTAGAAGAAGAAGGAGCACAGTGAGTACTTTTAATGCCATCCAAATCCTCAGCCCAGTCCTGACACTGACCAGACTGCAATTCCCTGAAAAAAAAGCCCCAGTGAGACTTGATTAGCTAAGAAATTCTGAACTACAATTTTGTAAAGGAGAGAAATGCAAATATGATAGTCTTTCCATCAGGCCTTCTTTCTCCATAGGTTGATCCAAAAGGAAAAACACCATAATATACTTAACAGCAGGGAGTTGTGTTCATTCCAGGTGGGGTCTTCCTCTTTCCATGTGCTTCCACCTAAACTAGGTACAATGTCCTAGCATTGAACATGCAGGACACCACTTAAGTATCCTTCTAATAAAACAAGATAGGCAAGAGGTTGATCTTTCCGTGTACTCACATATGTATATACATATTCGCATCTACAAACACACACCTCTCAGTCCAGATTTGAGAAGAGTACACTGAAGACAAGAAATGGTGGTTGAATGGCAAATCTTATAAACTTGAAGCTGTATTTCACAATGGTGAGACTGATGCTGATGTCTTAAGATTTGAAAATACTTCTCCCCCTCCACCATTTCAAACTACTGTTGGTAGGTTTGTCCCACCTGTCATTGTTTCCAGAGATATCTCTACTCCTACATAATTTAATCATTCCAGCTGATGTGTCAAGCAGTTAAATGTATTATTAGTCTAAAATGGATAGGACAGTTTACACTGAAATAGAAGACTTAGGTTTAGGTGTTTTAATTGTTACACACAGGAAAAAAATTGAAAATGGTTGTTCAATTTAAATAGTCACGTTTCCTTATCTACTGCTTTAGTTCTATTCAGAAAGATGTTCAAGTATCCACCAGCTTGTTAGTAATGCTCACAACATGTATCTAAAATGCAAGAAATGTACATTGAATAAAGGCAAATGGAAAAAATATGTTTCTCTGCATTTCTGACAAAGTCTTATTTGAAGCCTAGATGACAAATTCAAATATAAATAGCAGGGTGCAAAACAGCCACACAAGACTTTTCAATTAATTAATCAAGTGCAGTAGTGCAAAGAAAACCGTTTTAGGAGTGAGCTAAGGCAAACAGTGCTATCCAGGTGTTTCAGACTTGTTCAATGTATATGCTCCATGAGGTTCCTTGAGAAAGAGGCTCTGGGAGTAATATTTTGGAGTGGTGCCTAGTGATTTAGTGATTTAAAGTAATAGGAGTCATGTGGCTAAATCACTAAGCAGCACTCTGAAAATGCACCCTTAAGACCTCGCTTGGCTGATCTCCTCCAAGGTTGAGTCCACCCTAATGCAGCTGTTTCTGATACCAAGTATGAGATTAAAAACTATTCTAAATTGTGATTTCCTGCTGTGCTATGAAATCACATCAACCTCTGCACCAAGGCTACTGTTTAATTCTTAAAAAAATATCCCTGCAGGATATCTTAGAAAATTCTATACCTTGAGTAAGTATCTGAATTTCCCAGGTGGTGGATTTGCTCTCATCTTCTGAAAGTACCATCCATTCCTGTGAAAAAATAAAAGGAAAAAAAAACCCCAAAAGAGAAAAAGACAAAAAGAAAAAAAGAAAATGAAAAAATGAAAAAATGAAAAGTGAAAAAAAGAAAATTAAAATGAAACCATGAAGTGGCCATTTTTTAAAAATATGCTTTATTAAGGTGTACTTTTCCAGTGCAGAATAAAGTAAATCCCTCAGCCTCTTTTGTTATGCCAATCCAGCAGGGAGAAAATATGATCTTTCCTGTAGAAGATAGATGCTTTACCAGGAGGCAGCTAAGAAGAAATGTTCATTCCAGCCTAAGAGGTGCTTATACGTGGAAGTGGTACCACTATAGTATAAATGATTCAAAATGAAACTACTGCATTGGGATGTGCACAGATCCCTGAGGAACACTCCTCCTCCTATGCAAAGATATGTCCTGTTTCATATTACAAGCTGAAGTTTGATGGGGGCTGTAATTGGTTTCTGCCCTCCTCCTCAAATTCCACACCCTAAAAAGGCACACCTACACAGCTACACACAAACAGGTCGCAGCTATGTACCTTGCTCACTATCTTTCTAGATTTGTGCTCCATTAGCCCTGATTTGCACTGCTGTGGAAATGGCTTAAAGTACACAAAGAAAAGCTGCTCTTGTTTCAGAAATAGAAAGGGCTTAATAAAGAAATATATGCAGTTAAATACATAATTTTAATTACAGAAACATTATTTGTTATACAATGCAGAGACAAGTGTATCCCGTTGTTTAAACATGACCCTGACCAAACACTGACCCCTTGCTGCTGTCTACTGCAGCTTCTAAAATTTTCTCCTTCACCTTTCCTCTCACAAATCCTCTGTACAATCTTCTGCAGATGGAAATACTGTGATCTAAAATTTTATATGACCTTAGCCCTCATGCCTATAATCTCTTACCTTCCAAAAAAGCATAGATGTTAACGCACAGTTTTCATCATCTAGCAATTTTCTCAGCCATACATTCTTCTAATAAATTACCTCATTTTGGGATCTGAGAGGTTGCATGATGTGGATGCACACTGGATTAATCACAGAACATATCTCAAGGAGTAACTGCTGTTACTGATACCTTTCACCCAGGACACCCTTGAGTCTTGAACTAACAAAAGCGAACCAGAGCACACTTTCCATTTACCTTTGTAGTCTTTTGGTTTTGGTACCATATTTGTCTTTGGTAAGCTGCAACCAGCCCCAGAAACAAGTCTATGTGAGATTCTAAGAGTATGTCTAGGAACATTTCACAGAACGTAACAGCTTCTGTAGAAGACTCTCATGCTTATGGTAGCAAGGCTGTGCTGATTGAAAAAACATGTTTACCCAGGTACTGACAGCAAAGATTATTGGCTACCAAAAGCAGAAAGGCAGCTGAAGAGCTGCAGAAGAAATTGCCTTGATAACTAAAACCAAGGTGGCTGTGTAATGCAGCATCCACTAAAGCTCAGAAATAGCAGTATCGACAAATGTCTGATAAGGCAGGATCACTTTTCACTCTGTAAAGAAGTCACACACCCTGGTCTGCACTCAAGATATGATTTGTATATACAGCAATTGTGGGATGAGATATTTAATAATTATTAACTTTCATCAAAAGATCAAAATAGGTTTATGTTCTATGCATGCTGAACAGAAATCAGATGCATTCAGGAAGTAGGATGCAGATGCAGGTCTCAGATATTACCTTAAATTTGCAGTTAATGAGTGTGACATGCCAAATGGTAAGAAAAAAGCTTAATGGTAGTTTCTTTTCCATAGTCTACATGTTTATCCTGTCTCTGAGGGAACTGTATCACTTTGGTCCTTCAAAGAGCGATGTCTCTCTAAAAGAATAACAGAAAAAGTCTGAGGAAGCAGAAATCATATGATTGCAACCAGAATAACTCTTGTTCCCGGGTAGGTGTGTAGCCCATCTGTAGATGATACCTGCACACTCAGCAGTTGACTCTATGTTCTGGTTTCCATTAAAGAAACTCTTAGTTTGCAACGTATCAGGTGGGTGCTCAGGTTATGGAGGAACCAGAAATTCAGAAGGTGACAAAGGGCACAAGAAGAAGTGCACTTATGGGTATGACTATGAGACCGCATTGGACGGTGAGAGCTTCTCGTCTTTCCAAGGGCTCCATTAGATTATGTGCTGGCTTCCTGGGCAAGGCTGGGTAGAAATTTCCCTTTCATTACCCCTCCAGAAAAGAGGATATCTTTAATCTTAGTCATTTTAGAGATCCAGTTTACAGTAAAAAGACATAAATAGTTGCATTGTCAGAGCAAAGTTAGGCAGGAAGAGAGAGCAAGAGTATTGTTTTGTCTTCTCTGCAGCTGCCAGCAGAATGAGCTACATCAGTTTATCACAGCTCTTCTAATCCTTTGCCATCAAATTCTCACTTAGCTTCATCCTTAGAATCAGCTATACAACAAAGGAATTACAATGATATCCCATCAGGTTTCATTTATGGTATATGCAAACAAATCCAGCAAAAAAGGAAGGTTGGGCTTGTGTGTGTTTATAAGAACATAACATCACAGCTGACACAGAGAGACCACCTCACACAGAAGCAGGTCCCAGGAGCAGAAATGGAGTAAAGACTGAAAAATAAGTCAAAACTAGTGAGAATATACCATTTTCTCCTGACAATAATCATATCAGAGGAGGTTTCTTATCTACTCCCAAGCACCCAGAGGTCTCTTGGCTTGGTCAGGTGCTGAGCGATGGAGGTCTATAGTGCTCAGTAGGAGCTAACCCCGAAGGGAATCCTGCTGGCCTGGAACAGGGAGATAAATGTTAATTGAATAAGGCATGGTTCATAAGACTTTTGTCTTCACTCTTCGTTGTGGAATGGTTGGTTTTGTTATAAAACTAATTAGCATACATGTGGAAGTACTTTGTGGAAGCAGCTTAATCCCAAGCAAATGTGAAAATAAGCCTGTATTGTTTCTAGTGACTGATTTACATTAATTATCTTCTACTTTAAAAAAACTCACAGACTCTTTTTTTTGATCATTGTTTCTTTGTGGAAAAATGAAGAACAGAACACATCTGTAAAACACTGTACATACAAATTTCTAGCATTTCCAGCAAGGATGTATTCTCCAAGGGCAGAAAGGCTTGGGTTTAAGTCAAAAATGCTGCTTCACTACCAGCTAAATTCAGAGACCTCAGTTTACGTCTAGCTGCCCAAATTACTAGCTTCCTTCTCAAAAAATTATGACCTTCTGAGAACCAGAGTTAATTTTAGGAACCTATATATGGATTTAGGTGACTAAACTTAGCTACACTGTGTCACTTTTTTTTTTTTTTTTTTTTTTTTATTTGTTTAATACCGCCGCTGCTATTTTCCCCAC
>NW_008237233.1:1391247-1402788 GCF_000691975.1 Corvus brachyrhynchos | reverse complement strand
TTTACTTGGTTAACTACAGCACTGCTCATTTGCCCACATGAAAGGTTTCAGGACAGTTGTTTGTGATCTCAAAAAAAGACTGACTCACAAAAATTTAACCAGCAACGATGAAGCAACTTCAGACTGCAAATATCCATAATGAAAGCATATGGATTTTCAGGGTGTATGTCTGCTTAACTTCTGCTTTGGGCATGGCCCTTTGCCAGATCCCAGTCCTTTACTCATTCTGCAAGGGATGAAATGCACCCTTGCTGTCTTCTGAGGCATGCACTGGAGCTTTTTTATACACTAGCCTGAACCAGTGGAGGGGATGACCTATGTCTCAGCCCGGCATGGAGCAGGGGCTCAGCTGCAGCAGAGAGATGGACCCAGGAGTCTGCACTTGGTCCCAGCTATAGAGATCCACTTGCACCCAACAAGGATCCAGTCTATCCTTCATGCTTTTAAAGCAAGGCTCTCATCCTTCCCAAAAAAATGAAAAAAAGAAGCTGAATTATCCACCTAAGTCAATATTATCTCATGGAACATGTTCCCACAAAGTGATCACTGAGTAAACATCCCAGATTGTTCCATTTTGAAGAATTCCAGGCACTGTGCCTGAAATTCAGGCATAGCAGAATATTATAAATTCATAAACCTGCCTGATGCACCTCCTTCCATCTCTCCTGTGAAGAAGAGGTAGGAGTGTCCCACAGGACTTCTCCTGCCTGTGTCCCTCCACCTCCAGCAGCTAGGGATAGGCAAAGAGAGTGGAGATGCATTTGTTGATCTAAACATTGCCTCTCCCTCCTAGTGTGAAAGGACAGAGAGCCAAGATTCCTTTCCCCCAGGTAGCTCTGACCAGAGTGTATATCTGGCTCCTTCATGTTGGGGGAAAAAAAGCTCCTTTTGTTTCATGACTACTGTCTGTCTCTTAAGTTGGAGGTCACGGGTTAAGGAGGAAGGTGTACATTGGCAGGCTTGCCTTGCAAGAAGAGAAGTGTAAGAAATAAGATGTGAAGCAAACAGACGATTCTGGTGAGGAAGATGTGTTTAGCCTTACAAATCTGTGACAATGTGCACCTGGATGTCCAGGGATCATCACAGCTGTCTGTGCCTCTAGGTCCCATTAGGGACACATACTGCTGGCTTCTCTGGAGTCTGCTAGCCAGACCAGCCTGGTTTGGCCACTGCTAGTGTCACAAAATAAATAAACTCATGAATCTCTTTCGTTTTTAGCAAATTCCTAAACTGAGCTGTGGAAGGAGGTCAAATTGAAACACAACATGCAAACTAAGCTTTCAGATCCTTGAAGTAAAATATCCTCAGACCTAAGACAAGTACTATTTGCCTCTATCCAGATCCTGTAGGAATTGCCATAGCATAAAACCTTCAGATTTTTTGCAGAACATACCCTTGTTGACAATCTAATTGTTTTCTCTGTGACACATATTTACAGCAAGACCATGTTGGGCTCAGCCTCAGTGGGTCTGTAAATTTACTTTGTTGGAGAAAGTGCATTTTGCGCAGAGATGCTGTTATTTCTTTTGAGAAAACAAAACAAAACAAAAAAACCCCTAACATATGACACAAGGAATAAACATGAATAAAGACTTTTCTCTCCCAAAAGGAATATTGTGCAAAATCTTTTCTTCCCCTCCCCTGGGCTACTTTATAAAATCCAGTTCTACCTTTGACTTAATTACCTTAAATATTTTATTTAAAACCAGAGCATAGTGTCTATCCTTGTAATTTTCACTAAGGAAATATCTATATTTTCCTCACTCATATTTTACCAGTCCTGAGTACAGAACCAACATTCTTGCCCATTTCTATCAAAACCTCAGTTGTTAATGGATTTTTGTGTATATTTCATTTAAAGCCCTACTGTGTTTAAACACTTAGAGTGCTGAATGTAAAAATAGCTGGCAATCTCAGAAGTGAACATTTTATTTGTAATACGGGTGATTTTGTCATGCACCACAACATTTTTTTACTCATCATTTATTAATGTTTTATATAGCTCATCAAAAATGAAGGTTGAGGTCAATAACTGCTGACACATAAAAGAACAAGGAAAAGGACAAGCAAGGGCATTACCCAGAGGATTGTGGACTAGCAAAAACAGTCTCAGATTTCCTTTGCACACCTTGAAATACAGTAATCATCTAAATGGCCCCAGTCAAGGAAAAAGAAAACTTTTTTTAAAAAAATCAACATGGTTTCCAGTTTCATGTATACTCACGTGCACCTCAGAAAGCCTCTGTATTTTTATTGTCATCCGTTTTTACTTATCAGTTTCATTTTGTAGCCTCTATCTTTGCTTTGGTGTTGGGGAGCCTCATATCCTCTGAGCAGACTGGTGAGCACAAGACAGTTTTCCACTTGGCCCACATTCTGTTGTGGAAAAACTTACTCTTCATAAGTTGACTAGATTGTGGTGCCAGTGCATCTGTGTATAATTTTTTTTTCTCTTTTTAAGGG
Organism: Corvus brachyrhynchos; assembly: GCF_000691975.1. Taxonomy (NCBI): domain Eukaryota; kingdom Metazoa; phylum Chordata; class Aves; order Passeriformes; family Corvidae; genus Corvus; species Corvus brachyrhynchos. The sequence continues at coordinate 1,400,325 of NW_008237233.1, read as the reverse complement.
ACTTGGGCCCTGGTTTAGAAAAGACTGCTTAAGCATGTGTAAAAAACATATTAGTTCCCACCTTTATTTAGCAAAGCACTTAAGTATGTATTGCATCTGGCTGGCTTCGGAGGGACTTATATGCATGCTGAAGTGCTTGTTGATTCAGAGCCTCAGCTCTCAGGAGCAAATTCTAGCTCAGATACTCTCTCAAGCCCACCTACATCTCCCTCCCCAACACTATTTATGCCTTTCACTACAATAGACTTATCAATTTACAAGTTATCACATTTCCCCTGGGTGAATACATTGTGTATTTCAGAAAACTATACTAAAAATATGATCAGAGCTACCTCTCCAGAGCAGTCAATGATTCACTTAATCTATATTTCTGTGTCACTTCATAATACAGCAGGAGGGAGGAAAGAAAACCTATTAAATGAGTCCATAATTATTTTGCAAAGGATGTCAATGGTTCCATTTCAATTACATCACAGTTTTCCTCTAATAGATACCCTCTCCCTAAATAATAAAGGTGTTACCACCTTCAATAAAAATACAGGCACAAGAACCATGCTTCTATATGGCATGGAGTTTAACACATACCTTTTAAAGTACTGTATGCTACTGAAATATTAAAATACGATAATCCTCATCATAACTTCTTCAAAATCTTCATCAGCTCTTTATAAAAATAAACAAATATAAAACCTGATGGGGTCTAGAAGGATGAGTCAGAAGTGGGAATTGGGTCAATTCAACCACAAGAATTATTTAGGGTAGTAGGCAAACTTAAACTGCAACAAATATTTTCAAATTACTTGCTTCCTCTGTCTGCAGAAGAAGGACTTATTTCAAGCAAACAACAAAAGTAGACTGTACTACATTTCCTTAGTTCATAAGCCCTTAGCATCATTTTAGAGTGCCAAACTATTAGGACGGATTTTCAAAAACTGTAGCTGGATTTTCAAAAACTCCAGCATTGTAGCTGGAGCTGTTGGGGCATGCAGTGGAAGCATATAATTTTTTTACTCTAGGAAATATGATTTGGCAAAGAGCAATAGGCAGTAAAGCAGCAAACTTATCTAATAATTCCTTTTTTTAAAAAGTACTGATTTACGTACACACACCATACCAAACTATTTCTCTTTGATTTTTACATCTCTTTAGACTGTTACATCTGTTTTGCAAACACTAGGTACATGGATTTATGGTTGGAACACCTGAGCATGTAACACAGCTGTCTCACACCATCCCCTGAATACTAGCACAGGTATCAAATACAGGCTTAAAATCCACAAAAAGACACCAGGTAACTTGCAATCATGACAGAATCTATAGCTCCACAAAGGTTTCTAGGTTCTCTATAAAATGTGAGAGAACAAAAAGGGCAGGTTGCAATTTCAATGAGCCAGTAGGAAAGCTTCTTCTCTCAAAAAAAAAAAAAAAAAGAAGGATAAGAAAGTAACTTAAATCCTGTTCCTTTTTTTGCCTTAAACCGTCTTCCCAAGTTGTTGTTTGGCTGCTCTCCTAGGATGGCTGGAAATATTGCTGTGAGCCTGGGCATCCTGCTTGCTGACCAAGACAGTAACAGCTATCATATAACATGGGAATCTTCCCTACCACCATCACTGTACTCACTTCGCTTATTAACTGTGTTGGTGCTTTGCAAAAAGAGACAATCTGAGGGTGGTCAGATTCAAATCTACTGAGCATCAATTTTTATGTGCCTGTTTATCCATGTTGTACAGTATGAAAAATTGTGTATTGTCGCCTTTTTGACCACTTCAGTCTACCCACTCAATTTCAGAAATTTGACCTTAGTTTCCAGATCTCCTTAAGGAAACAAATCACCTACAACTGAGCCATTAGATTGCACAACCATCAGACACTTCACTACCTGACTGATTCCAGCCCAGGATCTTTGCAGAGAATGGATGGCTCAGTATCAGCACCAACATCCATCTGCCTCCCTGGTACCTGGGCCAGCAAAACTTGACCAACTTTTATTTTTGTTTTTTTTCGTCAGCTTCTTACAAAATTCCAGCACTTGTTAACAGGGTAGGTCGGTGACAAAAACTTCACTGGTATAGAGATAGTGGAAGAAATAAATACAACAGTGATATTTTTGCCTGCACATGTGTACTTTGGTGCATGTAGTTTATAGTAAGATGATCCTGCCACTAAAGAGCTATCTGTAAAACATTTACATATACCAAACTGATTAATTATTAATTTACTTCCAAGCTATTTTCCTGAAAAGACTATTTACTTCCCTTCCCCATTAATAGAAGGGACCTAATTGAAAGCTAAGTTTGTGGCCCTGTGTTTTCTAGGTTTAGAAACAAATCCTCCCATCCCCCTGCTAAATCAAACATCACAATGTCAAATGCTCTGCAGACATTTCTCTCAGGAATCTGAAAGGCTAATTAGGGTGAGCTTCACCATAAAGCATACAGTTGTTAAAACAGCTTTTGTACACACTGGAGTAATGATCATTCTCTTACAGAGGCAGTGATTTGTTGCTGCAATTTGCAGCCATATATCTCTCAGGAGCTAATTCGGATGTTGTTATTTATTGCATGTATGATTATTAATGATATCTTAGCAACTGCTGGAAGTGACTGGTTTCACCTCAGGATGTGAAGTATTTTAGCTGAATCAAAAGAGACATCAGTTTCTGTAGAAAATCAGATTTTCTACAGAAAATTTGACCTCTCCCACATCTAACTGTAAGATCTGTATCATCATTGCTTACAGATATTTTCCTCATGCTGTAAAAATATTTGTTATTATGAATTAAGAAAAAAACCCTGTCAGGTCTTCTTCATATTGAAAACAGGTTTTTTCCAGGAAAAAAAATGAAGAGGTTTTTTTAAAGACCTCTGAAAAGGAGAGAAAAAGTTGTATTTTATACAAATGTATATACATAAATAAATGACTACCTGTGTAGAATATAGGACCAAGTTCTCAGATCACTTGTAATTTTTGGTAGGGGAAAAACAAAATGAAAGTACTTATTTTTAAATTAAAAATGTTGCTGATCTTCAGAAGAACTTGCAGAAATTAAAACCTTGCAAGATCACTTACCTATTTCACAGTACTCTTACTTTCAATGGCTTATGCTTTTGTGTTTCATGCATCAAAAATCAGTAGTTTTCTATTCCGTGATATTCTATCAAGTTGCTGCTACCTACATTTAAACTGAGATCTTCTCTCTGTGTGTCTGAGGGAAAAAATGAGTGTAATCAAGAAAATCAGATGAACTCCTTCTGACTAATTTTGATCACATTTGAAAACTGAGTTTCAAAGAGTGACTATAGCACATCCTTTACTGGAGATGTGTTCCCCTTAGAAGAGATTGTGAAAAATTCATGGGAGTTCAGATGACTCCTAATAAAACAAAGAGTGAATGGATCAGTCTCTTTCACTCTTGCCTGGAGTCATCTTGTTTGCAGCTCAGTCTGGTCCAGAAATTTCCCTGTGTAGGTAGTGGGAAAGGACAGAAAACATGAGTTCTGAACAAGAGCTTTTTGTAAATGTACTGAGAGTAAAGTGATAAAACAAGAAAAGATACGATAATGGTAGATTTTTCAATGGCGGCAAAAAGCCAAAGAATTTTACATACTACACAAGGTACACCCTTTCGTAACCACAGGTGTTAAAAGTATAATTGAAATATTATATTTTACAATTATCTAATAACTAAAATTAGCAACAAATAACTAGATATTAGTGTATCTAAAACATATAGTATTATAAAATTTAAAATTATCCTGATTTTTTTAGTAAACCTTTCATGATCAATGTCATATAACAATACAAGAACAAAGAGAAAAAAGAGAAGAAATCCAATGTTCAGTGTGCATTAATATATTAATAAAACATACAGTGCTCTCTAATTAACACCAGATTTGCTGTAACAAAATATCTAAAAATACTAAAAATACAACACTACTGATTATTTCCTTTGGTCTATAAATATTATCAGCCAACAATAACCTGAGTTATATTAATCTAAATTGATAGTAATGATCCCTGAGACTACAGAATCTGGTTTAGGGTCTAGGATGGTTTAGATCTTTAAGTATCTGACCTTTTCTTAAAATAAAAAAACTGAATTTAGTTTTATGTTTGCATGCTCATGGGTTCTACCTTGTTTGCATGCTCATGGGTTTTTAACAATTTGCATGAATGATGGAAGTTAGCTCACAAATATATAATTGCATAAATGTGCAGTCAGGCAGCATCACAGAAATTCACATACATTTATTCCTGTATCATACACACGTTGACAAAAATTGCTTATCAACCCATCTTCCTGTTCTGCAAAAAGCTGAAATACTTTGTAGTCAGTTATGGTGTTTGTGGTTATTAAAAAAACTGTAAACATTAACAATTTTCACAAATAATACTCAGAAGATTCACAGGGTGAGGCTTTTCCTCTGTAGACATCATGGCTGAAAAATTTTCAGTAATGAATGAGAAAAAAAGCAAAACCTCTTCACAGACTCATTTCAAACATAAAAGGCAGCAGATTTGTCAAAACATTTGTTGTGAATTGTTTATCTGAGTGTGATGCTTCATAGTTTACTTCTTCAGTGTAATTTGAGAATTGCATGAGAAGAATTATCCAAAATCTCAAAGATTTTACTTGTTAGCATTCTAATATTTGCATACATATCTATTGTGCATTTCTGTTTTGTTATTTTGCACAAAGTACACAGACCTGTATACTAGTGGAAAAAAAACTTTAAAATGTCCAAATATCTTAAATTATAGTGAACGGAGGCTAAGAAGGATATCGCATACATGAGACGACAGAAAATCTTGAGCGCTTGCTGGAGTTTTCCATGGTTTGAAAGGGGCATTTTTGACAACAATTAATGTCACACAACACAAAACCCCACATTGATCCAACTGCTTACATTGCAGAGGAACCTTTTAGCATTCCTCCCACTTTGCCATTATGCCATGACATTGTCAGATTTATGTAGGAGAACAAAACTTTACCACTCTTGTCCTTAGACATCCACAGAGTATAAGGTTAGTGTGTAATTTACAGGTTTTTTGTTGTTGTTTTATTGTTTGTTTTGATTTGAGTTTTTTGTTTGTTTTTTTTAAGGAAAACAACTGTAAAGTTTAAATACCTGAGTACCTAAGCACATTTTTCCCCGAGAAGCTCTGTAAAGATTTTGGGGCTGAGTAAAAAGAAAGCCTTCAGGACTGACTATCCCAGTATGACTGAGCAGACAAGGCTTGAAGGAAAGCAATGAGCCTGCATATCTAGACTATGAAAACAGCATCAGATAAAACAAGTGAATATCAGGACTGAAAAGGCTGTAGGAGTTTGCAAGCAGATGTCAAAAAGCATACCAGAAAATGTCAAGAAAAGTACAACAAGCACTGGAATATGTGTATGATGAGCACTGTTCTAGAACTTCCTGTCCTAGGAGCTGCTTTGCAAGCAACAGTGTAAAAAAAATGCTTCAAACTGTCACTACCACAAGTAAAAACGTAATAAAAAATCAGTGATCAATGTCTGCAGAAAATCTTGGAGTCACAATATAAACAGAGGATACTAGGCAAATAAAACCATGGTTGAAACATGCCTCTGGAAAATCTCGGTCATTGCTGTTTTATGGGCAAATTGTTCTGCTCCTTAGAAAGGAGAACAAATGAGCAGCAATTTTCAAGACAGCATAATGGAGAATCTGAACAAAATAATTGTGGTAAGCATTTGGAAATGCTTTCCTGAAAGTATGAAAAGGAAAGTATGTTTTGGATGTACAGGTTGTTATGTGCAGGTAATAGCAAGTTTGTGTGTGTGGCACTTACACAGCTGCAAGTCATGTTGTGTCAGGAGTGGTGCTGGCTCTGAAATATTGAGTGAAGCTAATGGTCTCCCCCATGGTGTCGGGGGAGCACTGCCAATCTGAGGCATTGTTCACCATCTCCCTGGAGAAACTGAAATGAGCAGGAGGAGCAAGTGGCCAGGAGCTCCTGAGCTGTAAACCCATTAAAATAACAGCAGCAGAGAGAAAATGAACAAATCTTTAGACAATGTTTTGTGTGTCTGCAGCAGCTATTAGTTATGGGATACCCTGGAAAGTAATCAGCATCAACATTACATGCTTTGCCCTTTGTTCACAGATTCAATATTAAACAGGGAATATAATATAATGAATATTACGTTCTTCCCTGCAAACCATGGGAGCAGAAGTCACAGTGGTGTGAAATAATGCCCTTCCTGGTTTCCACCACTTGTTCTGGACTGCATCTGTGGGGGAACCTTGTGGGGTTGTAGGAATGTAAATTTGGAGGGATGAATGCACCCTGCCTTTCTCATGAAACTCTTGCAGGGACTGGCCAGCATCTCATGCTTAAAAAACCAGCCTGATTGAGAGACCTTTCGGTTTCATATTTTCCACTTAATTTGTAGTGAATTATTCTGTTTGTTTATGGCCACTGATGTGTGTTTGGGTACTACAACACCAGTGCCTTACCTCTTAAGGAAAAAGCTAACTTATGCTTCATTTCAAAACTGCCATATAATGGTCAGTCTCAGCATGCAATTTTTATTTAACTTGTGTACTTGGCACTGTGATCACCACTTGGAAGCATTGATTCCCAGTCTTCCATGCCATGTAGTCCACTATTATATGGGCTATCCATGAAATGATTACAGACTTCCTGTTCAGCAGCGCACACTCCCATTTAAGTATCTGATTATATATTCCACTGATTTATAAGATAACACAAGCATGAGATGTAAATACATATATGCATACTCTCTGTTTAAAGAGATTATTTCTACTGAAAGTGGATGCACATCAAGACAGCACCATATTTGGTGCCGCATAATGAAGTTTTCTAGCACAAGCAGCAGCTGTAGATTTGATCCAACAAATATTCTTTGTCACCAAGTAGTTCATGTTTTTGTAGCTAGTCCTAGTAGCTAGAATTCAGAGATGGCTGTGGGGAAGCAAAATGAATTTCAAATGTGGCCAGTTAGGTGAGTAAGCAAAACTGATTCATTTTGAATTGCCATGGGTTATAGAACATGAATCACTCTCACAGGTCAGCTGCTCCTAATTTGCTAAATGCCATCTGGTTTTGTGCCTTTAAACCTAAAATAGTGGATATCAAAAAATGCCACTTAACATCTGTCCAGGCCTTCCAGCCTTTGAATGAGTTCCTAATGCAAATACTTGTGTTCCCTTTCAGGAAGCTTACAGGACAAAAACTCCCTGAATCTTAGATGGAAAGCTTAGGTTCAGGAGGCACAGGTAGGGGGTTGGTACTGCTGCTGCTCTATCCATGGATAGAGCACATCATCCTAAAGGAGAAGGAATGTTAGAGACCTAATACGGCATGATGCACCAAACTTGCTGCAGCAGTTGTACTAAGGGGAAGACTTATTTTCTGCTGATATACACAAAAACCTCAAGTTAATTCTTCCCATTAAAACAATAGAAGTATAGGGGTAGGAAGGTTTTAGATGAATGATGCAGCTTAGCCACCACCTAATTTGCATCAGCCAACTTACTGAAATTTAATTTTCTTTCCTCCAGTTGTTTAACATGCTTAACAAAGTAGGTCTGAATTCACAGGGACCCAGCAAAAGAAAACGTGATTTTAAAAAATCCCCAAACTATTCAACTTGGACACAGTAAGAAATAATATGTTAAAGATGGCTCTGCATTATTTCCCTGAATAACTCCTTTCAACTCTTTGGTGTGCAAGTTATGGTAACTTAGATTCCCCAAGAGATCAGCAAATAAAAGAATACAGTGGATGGTAAGGAAGCCTTTGTTTGACCTCCTTACACACAATTCCTGATTTGGCCTTGATAACTTCAGAGAGACTATATATTAATTTACTTCCACAACAGGGTCTTGCACATGGTATGGTCTGTCTCTTTCTGGCAGTTTATTTTCCATGGTCTATTAAATTTCCTAATGGAAACATTGTTGAAAGCTGTGAAACAATCCTATGGTTGTAAGAATTCATCCATGTTTTCTCTCCTTCCATGAACATTTAAAAAAAATGGAGTCAGAAAAACATACCATAATTCATCAAAATTCATCAAAAATAATACAGTCAAATAATTATAATCTGGGGACTTTTTCCCCAATAAATACAGAAAGAATAAACCAAATAAAATTGAAACTGTCTTTTATTGAGAAATGACACTATTTCTAGATGAGTCGTAAATGCTGGCAAAAGGAAAAACAAGGCTTGTTAATGATGCAATGCTTGGAATCGAAGAACATTAAGTCTAATACAGAGTTAAACACACAAAGATTTGCTATAAGAAATGAGAAACTCTGAAACAAACTGAGAAGTCTGAAACCTCATCTTTCTAGCCAGGGAATGGTTAGAGGTCTCAAAAGCTCTAAAATAAATTCCAAAAACTATAAAAACAAGAGAATGGAAACCACATGCAACATAACGGAGTCTCAAAGAACTTCAGTCCAATATAGATAAATTACACGTATGTATATAGGTTACTTTCAGCTTCAATGAGTTTTGAACTTTATATACAGAAAACTTTTTTCCATGAAATGATGTAGAAAGAGCATATTTGTGACACATCTGGTGAACAATTACTTTTACTGGCCATTCTGTTTGACTGTCCCCCTCTCAAAATTTAAACTATCATGTAGCAGAAGATACTTCATTCCAATATTTTTTCTTTCTGTTTTTGATTTGCTCTGCTTGTCTCACTTCATGCATTATTGCACTGCTAGAGATGAATAGAGCTTGAGAAGTCATATACTGGTATTGGACATGGGAGGGTATCCTGTGCTTTATTATTCTGGTGGTTTAGTGAGTGTGACAGAGGATGAAATTCAGTTCTAATTTTGTCATTTCATAACTCACAAAAACACTGTCAGTGCAGTAATTAAGGTGAATACCAGCAAGACACAACATTAAGTACCTTTTTGAGTTGTAACAAACACTCCTCAAGTGTTATGAAAAGTGGCAAAATTCAAGAGGTAATGGATGAGACTCCACTCTGACTGTTCTATTACCTAAGGTTTTTTTCTTCTCTTTTACTTTCTTTTAATATATATTTTTATTTTGTAGAAAAAG
>NW_008237233.1:1387807-1391155 GCF_000691975.1 Corvus brachyrhynchos | reverse complement strand
TTGGCTCTCTTCCAGAGAAAACCACTTAAGTACTGGAGACTAACATTTTATCTCAGCTGTCCTGTTGAGATCATCAGACAGGGTGCCTCATTTTAAGAAGACCATGTTGCAAAGCCTGTACTCATCCACTAAAGAGTGGACTGACTTCACTGGCCAATGTTATGTGTATTAAAGCACGAAATGGTAAAAGATGTCACTTGATACCAGAGTAAGCTGGTGTCGTGGGTTGACACTGGTCATAGGCCAGGCACCCACAAAAGCTGCTTGCTCACTCCCATGCTGTAGCTGGGCAGAGGAGAGAAACTTTAATGAAGGGTACATGGTTTGAGATAAGGCCTGCAAGACATTGCTCACTAAATACCATTAAAAGCAAAACAGGCTCAACTTAGAGATATAAAGTGAATTTATTGCTAACAAAATCAGAGCAGGAGTAAACTAAGACCTTAAAAACATCTTTGCTTCACCCCTCCCTCCTTCCCAGATCTACCTCCTACCCCAGCAGTGCAAAGAGACAGAGAATGGAGGTTATGTCTGTTCATCACCTGTTGTTTCTTCCTTGTGGGTTCCCTCCCACAGGAGAGAGTTTTCTGCAAATTTCTCCAATGTGGCTCCATCTCATGAGCACCAGCTTTCTGTGAACTGCTGCAATGTGAGTCCATCCCATGGGCAAACAGTCCTCTCAAAACTGCTGCAGCATGGGTCACTCTTCCATGGGGTGGAATCCTTCAAGGACAGGCTATTCCAGCATGGGAGCAGGGCCCCTCTCTCCACGGATCTCCCACAGGATCACAGCCTCCTCCAGGCATCCACTCGCTTCAGTGGGGGCTCCTCTATGGGTGGCAGGTGGATCTCTGTATCGCCCATGATCCTCCGCAGGCTGCAGGGACACAGCTCCCTCACCATGGTCCTCACCAGGGCCTGCAGAAGCATCTTGGTTCTGGCACCTGGAGCAACTCCTCCCCCTCCTTCTCCACTGAACTTGGGGTCTGCATGTTGTTTATCTCACATATTTTCACCCTGCTTTTCCCTGACTGGAATTAAAATTGCTCCACACATTTTTTTTTTTATTTCTTCTTAAATATGTTATCACAGAAGTGTTACCACCAACTCTAATTGGCCAATGTCACATCCATCTTCAGAGCTGTCAGGGACTGGCTCAGCCAGACATGGTGGAAGCTTCTGGCAGCTTCTTACAGAAACCACATCTGTGGCCCCCCGCTACCAAAACCAGGCCCTGCAAAACCAATACAGCTAGTTCTCAAAACAAAGACAACTTAAACCGTCCAGCTTCCTGTCTCAAATTTTACTACCTACCTATGCTTTTCAACATTATTGAGTAATGAAAAGCCTCTGTTTTACCACACAGGTAGAGATTAGTTGCTTGTTGTTATTGTAGCTTTCCATAAACTTCAGAAACAATTTGGTGATGGCGCATGAGCCTTGCATTTCAGATTTCCAAAGCTTCCTCCCCGTCACAAGTGAGCAATGTTATTCATAGGAGGCAGTACCTTCATGTTTTAGTCATTAGTAGAAATAGGGTATAGATCATGTCATGTTGTCTGTAACCTAGTTACATTTTGACAGCAGACAGGTTCCAAAATCATAGGTTCACATAAGAAACCTTTGAAAACTCATTAGCTCCTGATAATTATTCTAATAGCCAAAGCACTAAAAATCATAAAGCTCATTTTTGCTTCAGAACCAACTGTGAATATGTTCAGGAAAAGCTTTGCCTTTTCATTTCTCAGTAACAAAAGAAATAGCTTCTCTGAATATGAACCTTTGCTTCTGGTGCAGAAAAAGACTACTTTCCTTCCTGAGCACGAAGAATGAAGTCAATTCATTCTGTAACCAAGATGAAAAACTTAAAACTAAGCCTTAACTCATTGCTCTGCTTTGGGACATCATCTTTTCCAGGCCATCTCCTCCTGAACATTTGATATCCCTCTGCAAAACACTGCCTTTCTCTAAACCACATTTGTTTGGAAACCTTAGCTAGTTTTACTCCTGCAGTCACAGTAGAGAAGGTTTCTGTGAGGTCTTATATTTTGAAAACCTTATAAACAACACACTCTTAAGTGCACCTTGGCATCTTCATGGACCATCCTCTGTTGTTCTACTATTATTGAGTCCCAGCCTTTATTTTAGTTTGAACCATACAAGGGCCCAGCCCACACACTTGAATGTGTTTTGAGTCACAAACAAAGTGACCCAAAAATAACTTTCTGCACTAGATATTAAGTGAAGGAAGGCCCATTCTTTCAGCTTATTTAGCACTAGCTGGCCATTAAAAGACCTAGGTGGGATGACTGGACAGTAAGTTGGACTCTAAGTTGGAGCATTATTTTAAAGGTCCTACTATTTGATCTTACTGTAAGTCACAACTGAGCCAAACTTTACTCAGCCTCACCTCCAAGATATTTAATCCAAGTATGGCCAAACTTGTTTCTACACATAACTTTGATAGCAAAACCATTCCATTTCATAACAGCAATTCTATGAAAATATATTGCTCCATATTTTTTTCCATACTATCTCCTGAATTTGGATAAAACCCTGCTAGAACAAACAAAACAACAAAATAAAACAATGACCAACCCTTTAAAAAGACAGAAATTTATTTAAAATGTACATAAAGATTCACATCATTTAGTAGAAACATAAAGGTTCACAACCTTTTTATTGCAACCCCTCTCTCATCAAACTTGATTTCTCTGAAAATGTGTTTTCTGTGACTTCTGGAACATTGGGCTTCTCTTTTTAGTAGAGATCATGAATTGCTTTTGACTGCTGTATGGAACTAGCACAGGACAGTTGCAATCAAGGTTAGTTTTTTTCAATGATATCTCCAGTGTAAAACAAATAATAATCATAAAATTAATTCTTGTGATACTGTTTTTATGCACTGCACTTAGCTAAAAGGAGCATGTTGACCTAAGGAAGCAAGGACTATCACCATGGTTACAAGGGAGATGTCTACCTGTGTGGGTTTAAGTACAGAGGTAGATGCATAAAATACACTTATTGGCAATATTTCTTGCCCAATAATGTAGAGTTTGTTCCCTAAAGAATCAGTAATTGCCATACCAGCAGTGTATTGAGCACTTTTATTACAAAGTTTATTAAAATGCCACTTACATTTAAAGAAACGATCACTAAGGACATTAGTTCCTGTGCAACAGAAATTTCTTAAGCTACCAGCTCTGCAAACACAATTCAAGTACTTGACAAAAACCCTAGTTCTATTCTTTTGGCAGCTTACATGGCTTACATCACAACTTGCAAAAAATGTGACAGGATCAGAAAGGAGCTGGCCATATTTTCATCTTTCTTGGGGAAAAGCAGGAA
>NW_008237233.1:1387214-1387708 GCF_000691975.1 Corvus brachyrhynchos | reverse complement strand
GAAGCAGCAGCTTCTTTTCAAGGTGACCAACCTGGGATGTTCCTGGGAGGTGTCCAGTTTTCAAAGGAGAAACATATCTCCTATTGTCTACCCAAAACTACATAGCCAGCTTTGAAAATATTTGTTTATGCAGGACACCATCAGAGATACTCTCTACATCACTAAACTTGGAAGCATAGGCAGGGACAACTTCAAACAGAGTCCCATCTAACCTGGCCAACACACCTCCAGGGATGGGCAACTACAACTTCTCCATGTAACCTGTGCCACTGCCTCTCCACTCTCACAGTAAAACGTTTTTCCTAATATTTAATCTAAACCTACTGAATTGCACAACTACACTGTATAAGAATGGGGGCTGCTTGGTCAATAAAATACAAGTGGAAAATGTCTGAAAAATCATTTTGTACCTGCAATGAAGGTGATATAGGTCTGTTATTGTGGAGCAATGTTAACTATAACAACTCAGTTCTGAGGAGAAAAAAATTTTTCCC
>NW_008237233.1:1381304-1387171 GCF_000691975.1 Corvus brachyrhynchos | reverse complement strand
CATTCCTTGCTGAGGGACTGTCAATTATTTGCAGGGAAACTAAAACAGAGGAATAAATATTACATGCTGATGGATATTTGTCAGAAAAGATAGGAGTACTTTCAGCAGACCTTGTCAGACACAATACATTCAGCACATTTACATTTCTATGGCAAAAGGAATAGAGCTCTCCAGCTGCTCCCCTGGCAAGACTAAAGTTTTGTCTCATAAATTTAAATTATGGATGACATAATGGTAGAATGGAAATGGATTGCACCTAAAGAGATAAATCGAGAAAAAAACCCTGGAAGGAAGAAATGAAAAGTTTCTGACATGCCACAGATCTTCCGTTTGTTGTGATACTCTCTCCAACTCAACACTTTGTAAAGCAATTTGTTTCTTTTTTAATTTCCCTCCACCTCCATGGAATGTGATGAACATTTTTGTGAAGCTCACAGAGAGTGCTAGGTTGCAAATATAAGAAAGAGCTTGCCAGTGCCTGGGAGTCCTAACTGACAATATTTTCAGTTGTGTCAGCATTTAAGTATTATTGTAGTGTTATCATATCATGGCATAAAAAAAACCCATGGAAGCATTTCTGCCAAAAGCTTAATGTTTGAGTGAAAGCGCACACCAAGTATCCATAGGTACATTTGGTTTCTTTGCCAAAACATCATTTTAATATGAAACATTCGATAGTTTTTCCACTCACTCGTGAAAAACTGTACATTTTCATTTAAACCAATAAGACAAGGCACTGGCAAGTTTTCTGCATCTGATACTGATGGGGAATAACAAGGAAATTATTTGATAAACTGCAGTACCTTGGAATGATTTGGCAGCCTTGGAAAGGAGATGGTTTTGGGTCTGAAGCCTGGTGAAAGTTCTGTTTTTTTTCCCACACGGTGAACTTGTCTCTTTTGTAAAATTTGCAAAACTCCACAACAAATTTATCAACCTATGTCAATGATAAAGCAAAGCCTTCTAAGTAGCAAAAGAGGAAAAAGAAGACTAAGAGAGGCAGAATTTTGCTCAGGAATGAGTAAAATATTCTGTCTCATTTTTTGAATTCAATGAAAATGATATCTGAATACAGGAAATTAGAGAAGTGTTATTGTGTACTGTATCATTGCACATTAAACATTTGAAGGCATATCAAGCTTGAGAGTCTAGTGGAAATACAATCTGAAATTGAACAAAATGAAAAATACACAAGCTTCAGACTTAATTCAGATCCAGATGTCTGTCTTACCATAAAATATACTAGGTGTGAAGAATAGGAATTTATTTTTATGACTGTTATTAAGTGCAGCTTTTTCTTTTGGATAATCCAGTGTAAATTCATCCAGCTGCACTCTGACAAACATCAGGTCTTGGGTGAAGGTAGAAGTAGCATTTGGTCATTACTCCAAACTCTTTGATCATTTGAAAACTCTGTACTTTATTATAATGTAGAGTTTGCTAGCAATGGTCTCAGTGGCAGCTCAGGACCGAGTGGCACCAACCGGGACCAAGAATCTGGCCCAATGACTTAAACTGCAGAAAGAGACACTGAAAGAAGATTCATTGGAAAGAAATAAATTTTTGTCTCTTTACATCTAGGCCTGGTCAGCAAGGGCATACTGAAAGAGATCTCAAAACCAAAGACTGGAATATAAGTGCTATACACTTATAATGCCATATATAAAGAGTTACAACAAAGAAGACAGTAGGAATTTTTCTTTTGAAAACTTCTCCCTCCTTTCCATGTTTTCTGCCTGTCTTTACCCAGAATGACCATTCGGTCTTCTCAGTTGCTGCTGCAGCCTCCCAGCAAGAATATGGGGAATCCAAACCCTTTACATTCTTTAAATGGAACTAATCCATTTTAGAAAACCGTAGAACCATAGACAGGTTTGGATTGGAAGGAACCTTGAAAATTATTTAGTTCCAGCCCCCTTGCCATGGACAGGGATTCTACCCACTAGATCAAGTTGCTACATAAAGATCTTCTCCATGATTTCCCAGGGACAGAGGTCATGCTCAATTATCTGTAGTATGATGTGGATGCAGCAAGGTGATATACCAGTGATTTCTAAAGTCTCTGCTGTGCTGTTTGTTAGATTGTTTATAAGTGGTCAAACCTACAAAATAAATCAAGTTTAAAAAAAGGCTACCTAGCACACTTCAGGGCCCTGAACAGACAGGATCTTTCTTACAGGAAGGTTCTTGATAAATACAAAACCTGCTTTCACAATTATTTTTAATTCTCACTTAGAATTTTCCTGCTTCTGCAAATATTTCTGCAGCCGGGCTTCTTTGCTAGGATATATGTGAAAAGTAGACAAAAAAGTAAGTGTAAACACATTAAGTGTGAATTAGTTTAGAATTTAATAATTAAAAGAAATACACGGCAATTTTGTACAGCCCTTGCCTGGCAATGGCTATTAGAGCATCTGAATCAAATCCAGAAAGCTACATGCAGATGCCAGGTGTTAAGGTGTCTAACACCTGACCTTTCAAGATAAGGATTGAAAAAAGTAAAGTGAAGATCATAAAGGACTAAATTATAAAAGCATTATGAGACCTACTGCTGCAATTAGGCACATGGCCTTGGGACTTTAGGGGAATTTTGCACGTGTCTATCTGAATGGGTTGAGATGAATTCCATTCCACCTTCCTCAAGCACAAACGAGTTCCAGCCTGGAATGCCATATAACTGCAACAGCAGCTCTGCCAGACACTCACATTCAACACACTGAGATATTCATTTGTTCATCCTGTTTCCAGACCTTTTAAAATTTTTTGCATACCATCACCAAACACTCCACTGCCAACAGAAAATATACCTCTGTAGGACCTCAAATCCCTGCAAGGCAAGTGGAAACTTGAAACTCCTCTTCTTATAGCCTAAGTAAATACTACACACTGAGCTGCCACAACTGTGTTTTGAAAAGAGTAAGTCCTGCTCATTTTTTGGGAGCAATTCATATCTGACTCCAGAGTGGTGAACCTAAACAGAAATAAGAGATACCCTCTGGTGTTAAGACTACTGTCACCCAGTTGTGTCAAGCCAGCATGACAAGAGAGCACTTCATGTTCTCAAAAAAAGATGTATAGTTATTAAATGATCAACTGCTTTCTCTATTTTTTGTCATATATATGTCCACCTAACACACTCATTCAACAGCTTCAACTGGTTCAGCCTGTTGTGTCTCTTCATTGGCTTCTGTGGAGTTAGGCTGAAATGTGATGGCTGAAAGGAAGAATATGTTACCCTGCTAAACTCCAGGGCGGTAAAGTTCCAAAAGCAGCTAGCAAGTCTTGCTCATAGCTTCATTCATCTTCTGGCATTGCATCCAAAACCAGAAAACTCACAGCAGTTTCTGACATGCTGCCGAAGCAGCAGCCTTAGAAACAGACTGCACTCCAACAAAAACCCCCAAACACATCTCTAAACCAGCATGGTGCTGCCAACAGGAGAAATAAGTCACTGGACCCTCCAGAATGGGAAAACACGCTTCAAACTTTTTAGAATACCACAAGTCAGAGAGGGAAGTTGTACTTCTGGCCTACATGAGAAGTCATTTGCACCTGGCAGAGGCAGAAGACCTAAGGAGTCATTAAGGACTGATGTACGGAAGTGTTTTTTGTCTTGCAAATGGGAGTGAGGATTGGAGTTTTGTCAGCTTTGCCATAAAGCTGTGAATCACAGGTTCCTGGTGTGCGCAGCTGTGTCAGGGAACTTCTCAGCAGCAGTGTCTGCATCGGCATATGCTGCTCTTTTCCTGGCTAGGTTGCTGAAGGTGATTAAAACTAGTTCTAACATTTCTCCTGTTTTTCCCCTCTTCTACCACCTTTCCCTTGCTGCATTCTCTCTAGTATCAAACAAGTTTAAGACAGAAAAGAAGAAAAGAAGAAACGAACTGCAGGGAAATCTTGTTTTCTCATTAGGCTTCGTATGCTAGTTTCTGACTCTAATTTATTCCTTGACCCATCTTACAGTCACTGTAACTCTTAAAATAAAGAATGAGCCTAAGCGAAGCCTTTGATGTTTTTTAGAATTTCTTAATATTTCTAGTGTTACAGAAACACAGTGGTACCCAGAAAAACCCTGGACACAATCACTGAGATATTTCCGTGGCTATTCTATCTCTGATTCTGGTTTAATTAGCTGCATAGAGGGTCTGCACAGTAGATGGGACAGTAGATTAAGAATTTTAATAGTTTGGGCACATACAGGTTACATTTACCGCCTCTGGTGTACTGTGGCATAGTTTCTCAGCAAGGAAATTTATGACTCCGTTGTGCTGTACTTGTTATATGAGAAATGTTCCTAGTCCATGGTGAGCTTTATCTCTGAATGAGAGCAGCAGCCTGAAGGCTGTTCTTCATATAACTTTACTTCCTGCCTTAAGACAGTTTTGTGGGCCAGATGAACCCTTCAGTGATAAAAGCACTGATTTGAATATGTTCTAGAACACCTCTTTATTGCACTGTTTAAAGAGTTTATCTGCTAGATAAAGAAAGGTGGCATTGAATCCTAAAGTAGAAAAAAAAAGGAATTATTTTCTAAATGACATTATTTGTAAACTTATTGGAGATTTAGTATCATGGATTTATTTTGCTAATAAATGGATATATAAAAAGTACAACATGGGGCACAATTTTGCATTGTGCAAATTATGCACTGGGAAACAGAACCTCTGAAGTTTACTGGTAGAAATACAGTTATTCCTTAAATTAATAAAATCTCTGTTTGGGATGTTCATACCAGCTTCTTAGAGTCAGAAGCAATACAAAATGTTTTGAGGATGTGAAGTGAAAAGTAGTATACCCACTTAAATTTACAGAGATGATCCACATACACATAGCTGAACTTGGAATGAATCTGGCACACAGTGGTTAATCTCCTACCCAGAGTCAGGGATGTTTCCACAGTAGTAAACCGCAGATTGCAAAACAGTTACCTTAACTAGTTCCTGATGTGCAGTATCACACCACATTCAAATCTCCATCTGTGGTGTCTGCAAGTACTGTTCACAAAATGGAGGTTTCAATGCAAAAATAAATATGATGTAGCTCTGTGACAGTGACACAGAGTGATTTTCATCATATTACAGGCCCGGGTATTTAATCTGAAAGATACTTCGAGCTTGTGTAAATCCCACATAATGCCTAATTTGCAGGTCTAGGAGATTACACAGACATAATTTTCAATATTATCAATTTGAACTCTAAATATATTTCTCAAAGTATTGTTCTTTTCATGTCTTGTCACAGCAGGTTGCTATTCATTGTTATAGAGCACCCGTATACCACTCCAGACATGACTGCATTTTCAAAGAATGAAATACTTTTAATACAGCAGTATTTATAGTACAAAGGCTTGGATAACCACATGGTATGTCTATATCATACCACAAAACGTTACTGACCCATGAAGCAGAAGCACAAGTTTGTGTGCAAATCTCTTTCCTCAGTGCTTCTTTTTTGGTGGGGTCATAGTGCCCCAAGTCCTTCCCCTCATTCTTAAACATTTGACTAAACTGAGGAAGAGCAGCAGCAATGTTCCCCAAAAGCTATCTAGTAGCAAATTCATCATGAGCTAATAGTAACTACTAATAATCTGCAAGAGTCACTAGAGGGTAAAAAATCAAGTTGGCTGGTAGCAGCCACAAAGAGATTATAGAACTAGACAGACTGATAAATCCACCACCACCTTAGCCCAAAGCAGGAAACAGTTTAAGAAGTAGTAAAGAATGATTTTACTTTAAAGGTGGAGAAAAGCAGAGCCCAGGAGTGAGGGTTTCAACTGAGCAGGGAACATTATCCTGATAGAAAAAGAGTAAAACAGAGCAAAGGGACAAAAGATGTTTGATGAGATGAAGCAGGGAAAAAACTTGGGG
>NW_008237233.1:1314987-1380817 GCF_000691975.1 Corvus brachyrhynchos | reverse complement strand
AGAAAAAGTATCTGTAGGAAAGAAAGGCAATGTGGGAATCTTCTTGAATGGAATAATAATAAAAAAATTCCAGGGTGACCCCTTTCAAGTGTCTTGATGCTGTCTCTAAAAATACAGACCATTTCATTGCCCCATTTCTAGCAATATCTTACTATTTATTCATTTTGATCTGATATAGGTCTGCTGAGAAATCTCAGAGAGGTAAAAACAGGAAAGTGGGTCTTTTCTATAATTGCAGAAGAAGTTGAAAGAAAATAACCTGACTGGACACTATAGTTATGTTTTTTGGGGGGTTGAGTTTTTTTCTTTTTTTTTTTTTTGGCCTGTTTGAATTCTATTTCTTCCAAGTTTAAAATATGCAGTTGGTAGAGGAAGGAACAACCTAAATTCACAGTATCAATACCTTTTACTGTGACAAAATATATTTCTGCAAATGTACATTTATTTGAAGTATAATTTTTGAAAAATCCTGATAATACTTGGCTAAAATTATCTCTGGTATAATTCCACTGAATTAAAAGAGGCTGCAGAGGGAGGGGATGAATTTGCCTCCTGGTATTATTGGTGAAAAATAAAAGAGTTTTATGTCAAGATGTTTTTTATGAACTTGAATCCAGTTTCTAATCATCCAGATTGCCCTGTACAATAAACTCTTGATTATGACTGCTGGCGTTAACAGTAATAAGACAAGATGATGTGCAGCACAATTTTCTTCATTCAGCTTTTCATTCTTCCACTGCTCCTTAAAAGTCTCCCTATCTTTCTGTCAGTTTTGCTTAAAAGTCATGTAAAATTAGATATTATCAATCAAGTCACACATTCTCAAGTGCAAAAACATTATTTTGTTGATTGCCATGTAGCTTTGTGGGATGAATCGGTGCAGTTCCACTCCTTGTTTGGGAAAGTTGGCTCTGTCTTGCTCATACAACTTTCTGCTGAACTGACAGCATAGGAGAAAGCATCAACTTTCCTTCGGTTTAAAGCAGTGTTGTGGAGAGTGATCAAAGACACTTCTCTGCATTCTTTCCACTCTATATCCTCAACCATGCGCACTTTTCTCCACTAACACTAATTAAACTGTGGAGAAAAAAAATTAGATGTTTGCACTCAGACAAAATTATTTCGAGAGAGTGGCTTGCTGGAAAGATAACAAAAGGCTTTCGTTTTGAAATCACAGCCTGGCTTTCCCCTGGCTTTCTTGTTTGGGCTCAGGGTTTGGAAGCCTTTCAGCCCTTGTTCTGTTTGGTTTATCAATATCAATAGTTCATTGTAGGCATGAGAACTCAGGCCTAGAAATTACTGTAGAAATCCTAGGATATGCATCTGAGAACAGTATGGCTAATGGGATGTCCCAGTATCCTGCTGGCAGTTACTGTTTCAAATAAGAAAAATATGTGGAATTTTAGGCACTGGGGAGTTTGTCCTCTCTATTTCAGGCATCTCTCTAGTTCTTCACTCAGTCAGCTAAATGACATTCTTCTCTGGTGGGGTGAGAAATTCATCCAAATTTTTTATTTAGTCCTATACAAAAATCTTCAATTTCTGTAATATCAGAGGCATTTATGTGGCTGATATTTTAAATGGATGTGTGGAAAACCTTCTTCTCTTTCAAATAATTAAAGCTTCATAATTCTCTTCAGTTACAAAATAGGCTAAAGGCAGAGGCACAATTTACCAAGCACAAACTACAGGCAATAGTATCACATGGGAAAAAAAAATACAAAAAACCAGGGATGAGAGATGAGACCAGCAAGATCTATAGGGCTTTGTGATATCTAAAAGGATGCCTATACCTCTGTGAGATGTTCGTATGAACAGAATTCTGCCTATAATGCAGGTCTTATAAGAGAACATAGCATCTCTGTCTTCAGAGGAAATCAGTTAGCTGACCTTAATCTCCCTCATATATTCCAGGAGATAAAGTGGGTCGTGATTTACCTGGCCCTCTGGCTGAGGCAGGTTTTCACACTTTTGCAGGGTCAGAGTTGTGTCCAAGCTGAGGATCAAACAACTATTTGTGTTCCCCATGGCCTCAGGCAGCTGGAATAGGATTAGAAGAAATAGCTGCTACTGTTGCATTTGCGTAACCCTAAACCGGACCAGTGCAAAGCCAATTCCCAAGCTAATTCTTCTACTTCAGTCTTAAGAAAGGTATAAGTAGCTTGCATAAGGAGGATATTTTTTGGTGTGCAAACAATGTGTTCATTTTACTTACAGAATAATCAACCTTTTTCAAGACAAAAGCATTGGCTACACGATGAAATAGCACAGTTTCTAGCAATTTCTATCTCAAAACAGAACCCAGAGAAATTCAATGTAGTGTAAATGCCTCTATACATTTCTGAAGTTTCTGACCTTATGTGTTCTCTTTTGCAGAGGAGGCAGAGATTTCATCCCCAGCTGCCCAGGAACTGATGATTCCCTTCAAAGATGTCTTTCTATAGAGAACTGCAGACAGTTATTGCAACATTCCCTTTCAGTAAGTGACCTCATGCACATGGCATTTTTTCTTCAGGCCTAAGTGCTCATGTCTGATACAAAACTCGCTACAAAAACAATCCAAAGAGATTCTTCCCTTTGAGGGTGAAGAGGCCCTGTCACAGACTGCCCAGAGAAGCTGTAGCATCCCATATTTAAGGACAGGTTGAACAGGGCTTGGAGCAACCTGGTCTAGTGGAAGGAGTCCCTGCCCATGGCAGGGGGTTGGAACAAGATGATCTTTGAGATCCCTGCCAACCCAAAACATTCTGTGATTGTATGATGATACATACATATTTTTTAGACATATACAATACATATATATACAAATGTATGTATAAACATATGTATGTGTGTGCATGTATTTTTTCATATATGCACAGTAATTTTACTGTCCAGTGGCAGGGAATTTGGCTAATCTCCCTAAGGATTTTATTTGCTTAAGAAAGAGGTAAGATAAAGTATTTAGCAAAAGATATGGCATACTTTTAAAAGCATAAGAGAAATATTGTTTCTCTTGAAAAAAAGGTTTGCCACCTGAAAAATACGAGGAAAAGAACTAACTTCATATCCAGAGTAATCACATGCACACTATGATTTGTTACTTTACATTCTTCCCCCTCATTTTCAAAATATTATCAACGCATAGAAGCACGTCACTTAACTGAATAATAGGTATATAGTGCATAGAATCTTAGAAGCATAGAAGCATAGAACATTAACACTACAGCCTTCACACAGAGTGGTGATTGTGTGAAATGTTTGAAAGTTCAAACACACATTAACACTACTAAAATGTAATGTAATGCAATGTAAACTATTTACCACAACCCCTCTTATAAGAGCACTAGTCCTGCTGTTGGATCAGATGGTAGAGCAGGAAAACATAGTTATAAAATCCAGGAGTGATATGACTGTACGAGTTCAGAGATGCCTGATGGTTAATGAAAAAAATTGGAGTTGGGTTACTCTTTACACTGAGTTGCGTTTGTCTCCCTTCTCACCCTCCAGGAGCAGGATATAAATCCTGAGGACATCAGTCCCACTGGGGACCCATCCCAGAGACTGTCCCCCCTTCTGCAGTCAGAAGCGCTGGACCCTGGGGCTGGTTAAGGAAAATAGGTCTGACGTCAGCAGCTTGGATGGTGTTACCTTGGTTTACATGAAACCAGAACCATTTCAAATGAAAGTCTTTCACTCTCATGAGACATTTCATGTCTTATGACATTCCATTTCCACTTAAAAACACTACTGAGAGCAATTTGCTGATGCATTTTGCACCAGCAATTGCCATACAGCCTTCTGTATTTTTTTTTGGTGCACTTTCAAATGCCTGAAGTAAATTTATTGATTTTCTACAAGTTGTTTTGTTAATTTAATCTTTACTTTCTGTTATCTGAATGTAGCTGCTTTGTTTGGAGGAAGGTCCTGCACAGCTTCCCAGAGTGTCATAGTGAGCATAAATCTTGTGCATTGCAAATGCAGGGGTTTTTTTAAAAGGTATATATGACCCTTCCGAAAACTGAGAAGTGTGAACAGTCATCTTCAAAGCTAGGTACAGCAGACCTTTACAAAGGCATGATTTTGTGGTACCATGCAAGTGACAATTCCCTTTCATGGGCCTTTGATACCATGGGAGATTTGCATAGGAGCAAAATACACCAGACAAAACATTATCTGCTGCCAACTCTTCTCCCTCCCTTCACACCTCTGTGGCCAAACCTCTTTGCAAAACAGAAGAATTTCATTAGTTCATAAAAATGTTACTGTCTATTGACTGTTCTAAAGATTGGTCTTGGTGAAAGAAGAAACATCAGACTCTTTTCTCTTGAAATCCGGAGTGAAAGTAAGAATTTGGCACAGCAAGGGCTAGTATGTCATGCGGAAAGAAACTTGTCAATGTTTTTAATGCTTCCAGGTGGATCACTGTTTGACATGCCACAGAAGACACCCTTGTTTACTGACATTTAGTTTTTCTTTGCAGGAATAGTCACACTCTCCTGTCATTGGTTTTCTTGTGGCTTTCATGCTGAGCTTGTAAGAACACTATGTTCAAGAGCTGTCCCATACGGTGACATACTGTCTATTGTTCAGACAATTGGCTTCAAGCACTGGTTGGCTTTCACTTTTTGCTTTGAGCTGGTTATGGATGAAACTTGCATCAGCTGCTGGGTTGGGTGGAGAAAATGGCTCTCAGTGATGGGCAGATCCACAAAGAGGCTTCTTTTCATTACATGAATTTAACACATCTGCTCCAGTTAGATTTCTTTGTGTACTAGGGGCATCATGGTTCAAATTAGAGGGATATTTTAAGATCATAAGAATATAATTCCTTTCTAAAGCAGTTGTATTTTTAGTTTCATTATATTTCTAATTTATTTCAACACATTTGTGATTTGTCCGGAGTTTTGGTTAATGTGCCTATTTATACAGGGTTTTTTGGATGGTTGTTATATGTCAATTTACCAATAAACTTGATTAAACTAGTTTTCATATATCTCAGTCTATTAGGAGCATCCACATACACAACTAAATGGTGAGACAAAAGTTGTCTGCATTAAATGGAATAGAATGAGAAAAGCTGGATAGATCAGATTGACTATATTTGCTCCAACCAATAATTGCTTGCGTTCTTTCTCCTCCTGTAAGAGGCCTTCCACAACTTTTCCCTGGTTCTTTCTAAATATAAAGAGAAGTTGCAATGTTGTAACATGAATTCATATAGTAAAACTATTCTCTGTTCTGGGCAACAGCATAAATAAAGTACCCAGAATTTATCAAGTAACATAATGTTAAGACCTGATAGTAACGGTTATGAATTACTTTCCGGCCCCTGTGGGCCAGAAGAGTGACAGTCCAGACCAAAAGACTGATGGTCTCTGCAATTTTGTCCTATTCATTTTAGATCTGTTTATCTGGACTGTCAGTGAATATTCACTGTCTTGTCTAGTTTGTCTGCCACTGTCTTTAAACTAGTTTTAGCTTACAGTGTATTTGGTTTATACAGCATGAAAAAAAACCATTAATCTATAAAATGCATTCCTTAAGTATACCACACTTGGCAGAATTTAAGGATTATGAAGTGCTGTTTGCATTAAAGGGTCCAAAGTGTTTGGTATCCTCTGATTTCAAAAAATAATTTAAAAATAATAAAACACACACACACAACTTAATAAAGGCACTAAAAATACCAGCCTGTCATTCCCAATGAGACACAGAGGGACTACCTCAAAACCTCACTACCTCAAAACAAACCCTCAAAACCCAAGCCCCATCCACATGAAGGCAGAATTTTCTTGCCCATTTTTTTTATCATTTGACTCAAAGGATCAAATGCTGATGGGTGTTAGACCTGAGCACCTTTGAAGATTGAAACTTTGTGCCCACAACCATAACATGAAGAATATGGATGGTTTCACCAGCACCTGCTGGAATCTGCACAGGATCTACAGGAGAGGAGCCTTTTGGAAACTTGAAAAGTATTTTGCCTCTTTTTATGCAAGATCACATTGTCTAATTATGTAGGGGCTTTCTAGCCTAATGTATTCTTTTTAGGAAGGTTTTTGTGGAATTCTTGGGGGTGATGGCATCCTTACACCACAGAGCTCCAGTGCAGAGTCCCTGGAGGCACAGCATGCAGGTTTGGGGAGCCTTGTATGAGCAGGACTATTAAGTACACGCTCTATTTGAGCGGGCACACATGCTGAATCTCTTTTCTCTCAACTCATTATTAATGGAGTCTGTGTGTTGGGATGGGGGGACTAACTGAAATTACAAATGAGCTAATTTCCTTTTGCAACTCCACATCAAGAACAGAGAAGTTTGTAACACTTTTTTCTTCCCAGGCAGACTCCACATCCCAAGGAGCATTTTTAAGGGTTGCCCCCCTCTCCATGCTCTTTTTGTATCTCTCCTAATTCAAAATTTCAACAGCACTGCTGTGGAGGGAAATACTCGCTAAAATAAAGAGTGATGCCTGGAAGAGAAAGAATTATCCAAATCTAATTATTAGACACTGCAAGCATTTTGAGAGTCAGAGATCCTACTGAGATAGCAGAATGCCTCAAAAGTAATGCAGAAGGCAGGTTTTATTTCATTTCTAGAAGACTATTCATCTGTGGATACAAAGAATCTTTGATAAGTATGCGCATGAAGATAAACCACTATGATTTTGGTGTCACTATCAATTCCCACTTAGCAAGTACCACTCATACACCACACTGCACAACATATGAAGTGTACCCAGCTTGTAACTGGTGTAATATGAGGGTAAATATTGTACTGATTAGTGACATGTTGCCAAATGCATGGAAGATGACAATTATAGGAAATAGCTTTAACACAAAAATGTACATAGATTTTTTCCACAGTTTTTGAGGAGGAGAGAAGCCACATGGTGCAGTAAGCTTGGAGACACTACCCTGCTGACCTTGGCAGTCTCAGATGAGGTTTTTTGAGTCTAGTGATAAAAAATCATTGCTGAACAATTTTAATGGGGACAAGTGGAATATTCAGGCCCAAAGACCCTAATATGAATGACCCAATTTAATATTTTAAGGCAGCTATTTTAACCTTTAGTTAATTTTAGATTGAGGCTTGCACTATTGACTGATTGATGGGAAGACAGCATGTAAATGTTCTCATATATGGAAATGTGTAAAGGTTAGTTTGTGTGTGCTGTAATTAATTGATATGGAAATCTTATTTTTTTAATGCTAACAGAAGTTTACTTGGGCTACTTGTGCCATCTGAACTCAACTATTGCAGCGAAGGTGACTTCCATTTATTCTGGTCTGATACTTTACCCAGCTCTACCTTCCTTCTGTAGTATTCTTTCAGTATTGGTATTGTATTATTAAGAGAGGACTTGCCAGTGATATCTTTTTTTATTGCTGTTTTGTTGTTTTGTGTTGTCTTATCTCATCTATGTTAGATTTTTTGAGAACAATCTCATGGTCTACCCAGACATCCACCTTTTCTGGAAGTCACAGCTGTAGTCTAACAGGACACACTGATTCCTGGCACTGTAATACAAAGGAAAGACTTAGTTGCAGATGTGGTCTCTTAAGGAAACAAGACAGTAAACTCTAGTTTATATATTCAGTACTCAGTAAACAAATTGCATGGGAGTAGAGGACTGGGTCTGAGGACTTCCTTCTCTATTCTCACAGCCCTCACTCCAGAGGATGCAGCTCAAGCTCACTCCTTCAGGGGTGTTGGAAAATGAATGCCCAGATGCCCTGAATGCTTGCATTGCATGAGACAATGGGATAGCTATCTGCCAGACAGAGATCCACAGGAAACCAGGCCGTGTTGCCTCCCAGAACTGCTCATGCTGCATTCAGTTGCTTCCTTTAAGACCTTTGGACACCAAGGAGATGATGATGAGGGCTTTTCTGATGAGAGCTTTTCTGATGAGAGCTTTTGGGTGACTGAAGGAGTTTCGGAAGGACACTTGGAACAGTGATAGAGAAGTCTAAGAATATACTTCTAGTTCACACTAATACCGATAACTTGAAATATTCAATACAATTTCCTGGCACAACGGTGAGTTAAACTGCTCTCAATAACATAAAAATTGCCCAAGTGCACCTTCACAATACATATTAGTCATAATTTTTCAGTAAATTAAAATGGAAAATGTAAAGGAGAGCACATTGTTTTCCATATCAACAGTTCACTGAGAAGATTGTTTTAATTACAAGGCTCTCACATCTTTTTCTATTAGGTGTCTTGTTGAGGTTGAAAAGCCATTAGTGTCTCAATGTCTTGCAAAGCTTTCTCTACAATTGTATAACAGCTACTTAGCAGTTATATGAAGCATACTATTTAAACAAAATTTAAGTCCACAATTACTCTGTTAATAAAATGTAAATTTAAAAATACATGCAACCGTCATGAAGATGGAACATTTAATTCTCACTTAGCTTCCCACAGAATGAAGGGTTACTTTGGTAAAAGAGATAAGAAGACGGCAGTAATTGCTCTTATCTGCTGTTTCGTGGGTGAAAATAACTTCTAAGACTTTAAATTCTGAGGCCTAAATCAAGTGTTCATTTTATCTAGATATAACTTCCTTGGAACATTAGAAGGAACAATTAGCATATATCTACCTGTATATCTTAAGTTATGGTTAATGCATGGGAATGGTATGCTTAATTTTACTGCTTTGAAAATATATCCCCAGGAGAATAAAAGAGAGACTTTGGAGTTTTCAATAACAGTAAAAAATGAAGAACTTGATGTATTTACTTTCTCTTTTGTGATAGACTTGCTCTTTTTGGCACAAATTCTTAGCAATAAGTACTAAAAAAAAAATAAAATGTAAACCAGCCAAACAAATACACAACAAAAACATGATAAAGAGGATTTCTGAATATTCTGGAACTCAGTGGAAATACTGGTCCAGTGTGTCTCAGCCAGAAGATAGTAGAAACACTGGGTTTCTTTTGACAAAGCTATTATTTGATGACTATGTTTTGCCATAAGCATTCCTGAGACCATCACTGTAACGAACAGGAGGAATAAATGAGTTGGTCCTGGAGAAGCAGAAATGCCAGTCAGCAATTGACACAAGGAAGGTCTTCTGATGCTGGAGCAGTCAGAGAAAGGATTGCAGAAGGCAAGACTAGGTTTACAGCCCAAGGAAGATAGGTAACATCAACCAGAAAATGAAAGTCCAGCACTGCTAGGAGTAGTTGTTAGCTACCAGTGAGCAATATGAAAAAAAGAGGTAGCTTTTACAGCTCCTGACCACCACACTGACACTAGGGAACATTCCTCAGTAGGGAGACTGGCTTCAAATTTCCAGATGAAAGGAGAAAGAACAGTGAAGGGAATTTGAAGAATTAAGCCTCAGGGAACAAGACCACTCTTGTAACCCAGAATTAGGGGAGCCTAAGGGACTTTCACATCTCAACCCCATCCAATGCCAAGGGTAGTTGGATAAATTCAAGAGTACAAACTTTTTAGTAGCTGTCTGAAAATCTTAGGCATATGTATCTGTTACCTCCCTTCATAGTGGCTGCTTAGAAACTGGTAATTTGAATATTTGTTATTATCTTTGAACAACATACAAAAAAGAAACACAAAAAAGGGGAAGTCATTCCCCTTTTTTGGGAAAGAACCTGCTCCCTTTATTTCGCTTCTAGTTATCAGTATCTCCTGAAATAATGTCTCTTTTTCAAGGTGCAGAGTCCAGGTCAGAAAAACATTTAGGAACATGTAAGCATCTAACTTACGTCATGCTCTTAAAAAGATTTTAGGATTTAGAAACCTAAGTTATAATTGATTTGGTGTGACTGGGAAATGCTGAAGGTGAGTGAGCTCTTCATGCAGCCAAGGCATCTTCATTTTACCTCCAGTTCTTTATTTAGTGTTGTCTGATCTTGCCTATGAAGTTCAGGTCAGCTATTCACATCTTCCAAGGAGCTCACACCTCAAATTTTGAGGAAGAATCTTGTTTTCAGCATCCTACAGGTTGAAATTTTACAATGCAGAACATTTTCTATTATGTTTCCCTGTTGATCAGTAAATTATTAATTTCTGTCTCCTAACGATTTGTGGTCAGAATATCAATCAAAATATTAATTTTTATGCAGATTGTTTAACTTGTCCCCACCAGTTTTAATATTCACCATCCAGTCAGAAGGAATTTGCACCAAAATGTATGTTGTTGTGATGTCTTATATTTTTATCATTAAAGGCTACATCAAAATAATTCTGTAAAAATAAATTTTTTAAAAGTGTTAAACCATATTATTTCCCGTGTTGACTGTATTATGGATCCTCACCCACAAAAAAAAATTAGCCATTGCTACTTATTATGCACCACCATAGCCTGTATTCTAGATCAGGGTAAACTCAGTGGTAAGAAAAGAAATGACTGAACACTATATGGGGAAAAAATAGGAACAATGAAAACAAAAAGTTTACCGCAGTAGCTGGTCTGCAGTAACTTACAAATTACTAACAACTTATGTAAGTTTTACATGCCCATTCCATCTGCTATTCATTAAAAAAACACGTTACCATGGTAACTGCCACATGCCATGGTATTTATGCTGCTTCTGATGTACAAAGCATAGTTTGTGTAGGAGTGTGTGTATGTATATGATGTGGCAGCTGTCGTCTCTGCCATTTTGTTGCTTCTCCAGAAAAAAATAAAGCAAGTAGTGGCTATGAATACTCATTTGAGTAACGATACTCACACCCATTTGACTAAGGGCCCACACAGATCTCCACATGGTTATCATCTGACCAACCCACACACGGGGTGTTCTCACAAGGGGGCCGAGCTGGGTGGGCTACCTTTAAATATAACACTGCTATCTGTCACTGAATTAACAGGCTGGAAAGCAAAAAGATACCCATATTTTTAGCGACACACAGAAAACAAAGGCTTTCAGAATGACCCTTTTCATCATTCTTTTAAAAATATAAATGGGAAACAGCCCAAATGGCTATGCCCTTTAGAGAAATATAAATTTACCATGTAATGGGAAAGGAGGCATTTCAAAGTACTTCCCAGAATTCCTCCTTCTGCTCATGATTTTAAAAAGAGTATTTGCTGAAGATGGACAAGATGGTAAGAATAAAATAGACACAAAATTTTGTCCAGTACTTAATTGGTACTGAACCTCTCTTGAGTATCAATAGTATTATGATATTTTCATTCTGTTTGCTGTTCATTTAAATTTGATGTTTCACACAAGAAATATCACTCAAAAGGCTATTTGCGTACCATTTTGTCTTCATTTAAATAAGTGTTTATTAAGAATTTCAAAGACAGAGTCTTATGAGATTTCTTGTTTGCTACCTGCCTGAAGAAATGCTTAGTTTCATATTTGTATTCTATACTCTCATATAGCTATGCAGCTTTCCAGCTTAAGCCAACTCCCTTCATTTTTACTGAGCTTGCTTGTCACAAACAATCAGCAAATAGATATTTCAAATCCATGCATATGATCTGAGCTCAATGGTGATGGGTTCCAAAGGCAAAAAATACACCCAAAAAACCCCCTGAACTCTTGTTGATTCTGCTTTCTTGTCTAGATTAAAAAAAAAAAAACAAACAAATGGAGAGAAGCTAAGGAAATTGTCTGTATACCCTTATATACAATATTTTCATCAGTTCACTGTGTAAGGAGAAACTTCTGCATTGTGGAATATATGTACTTACATAAACAGCTGAAGAACTACCTATCCTGCAAGCCATGCAATAACCTGTTTTCATTAAAACATACCTGCAAACAGATTAATAGCATAAGATGGAAGGAAGGGGCAGTATCAGTGACACTGGCGATTAAAGATTAGAGAAGCAGCCTGGCTGTACTTATTAGCCTTCTTGCAGACTTCTTGACAATGACAAAGCAACAAACCATATCAGAGTCCTGTATTACAGGAAATGAACTGAAGCATCTTGAGCAGAGCCAATGCCTGCACACCTTCAGTTGACTTTCAGGTGTCCCAGATTCATCCATTTCAGAAGAGCTCTGTAGAACAGAAATCATGATATACAGCTGTGCAAAGATTACAAGGATGCAAATAGATGGTTTTCTTCAGCAGAATGTGTTTGCTCCTTACTGAAAATATCTCAAATGTGTATACTGAGCAGAATAAAAAGCAAGAATCACTTATTCGTTTGAAGGAGATATCAGGCCTCAGTCTGCATAGCTTTGCACATTGTGGAATCATTTATAGCCTTAATCATAAGCGCCTATAAAATTCTCTTCCTCATCAGAATTTTCTTTTCATACTTGCATACAGAACTTCAGACATTTGCACAGGTGTATGACCAAGCAGTGTGGCCTGACAGTATTTTAAGATAAAATATCAGACCCTGAAGTCTTTTTCTCTCACAGTTACATATCTTGTATCTATTTGTTCTTAAGAACAGAGAAATAAAAGAGCAAAACTTGGGAACTTCCATAGCCATAGAAAGGAACCAAAGGAGCTAATTAAAAAGCCCTCTCTCCCTACATTAGTGATACTTGGTGTGTATTACAGCCGCCTGAGTTCCTCTCATTTTGCCATGCATTTGACCCCACAAGGCTGTTCTAGCTGGCAGGGAATTAGTGGAAAGCCAACATGTCATACTCTGACCCTGAGGCAACAGCCAGAGCAGGTTATCATAGGAGTCATTATAGCTTTAAAAATGGAATCCTCAGTTGGCCAGTTAAGCATGTTTCAAGCTGTCAGAATGATGCAAAGCAGCAGCATCAGGTCAGAGAAGGCATTTTCAAGTTTTAGAGTAAAAGGATGAATAGCAGTCCTCTGATAAATAATTTTAAGATTCCCCAGGCATGGACTCAGTTCTGTGTGATTTTGGATTTTTGGTAGAGAGCTACTAGCATTCATAAATAAATCCATCACAAAAACAGTAACTCAAAAAAACCCCATCATCCCAACCAATAAACAACCAAACAAAAAAATTGAGTGTTGAGCCTTTTGCATTTTTTGTTAGTACTAGCCTTGCATGCAGCTGCTATGCAAGCTTCTCCCAGATCAAAACGCACCACTTTATCCAATACACATTTGCTTTCCACATCATGTCCAGTGCAAGGTATTTTAAGAATCCAAGGGCGGAAATGTTTCATTCCAAAGAAAATAATTATTTTATTTGTTAAACTAGATTAAACTTACAGCACCATGTATGTCTAAATAATAGGAAAGCAGCTGGTAGAAACAACTGTGTAATTCCAGGATGTTGACGTTAACCACTGTTGTTTGGCCCAGATTGCTCCACATACCTAAATGTTGATCTTTTATGTACCACTGCATTCCTTCTCTCTGTGTATTCAGCTGTAATTACCCTATCTTTCAGGATGATACCTCAGGTAGTCGTGAGTGTTGAGCTACAAGCAGCAAGGGAAACATCTTCAGCTTTAAAAGCTGTCACAGGTTTTTGCAGGTGTGTTTGAGACTAGCATAGCACAAATGAGGTTATCTGAAAGCTAGACAATATGCACTACATGCACAGAGGAGCAATTAGCACAAACAGGGGAAAAATCTACAATGCTGGAAAAATAAACACAGATTTTCCACATAGAATCTGAAATCCCAATTACATATCAGAACACAGATGTTAATCCTGTAAAATAAATACAATTGGTACCTTTGGGTTATATAGTGCAGGCACTGAACAAAATATATACATTTTCCCTTTGCAACACATTTTCCTTTTTCTTCAGAAGTAAAAATTCTTTTGCACCCAATTCCCATCTATAGGTATTTATATAAAGTAAATTAGTATCATTTGCTCTCAAGCTTATAGCATACAAGAATGTCATCTTTCTCCCTCTCAATAGAGGGTTAGCAAAACTGAGATCAATGATTCTGACAAAATAATCATGCAAGTCAGAATTTCCCAGGAGTTCAATTAGTCTTCCTTGTGTTATTCTCATGTGTAGACTTTATTCCATTGTCCCTGGCTAACTCTGAACCATTTCAACAAAATATGCTTCAACACAGTCCCTGGAAAAAAGACCAACTCCTTAACATGTTTTTGAAGATGTTAAGTGATACTCAAAACTTCTCTGAAAATGTTTCCTTGATGTATTTCACCTCCAGAAAATGACCATAGAAATAATGAAAACATTTTAGATCATTGTACATACACCTTCACAAAGCGGGTGTTGGGATTCCATTGTAATGGAATCACACTACATAAAATACTGGGGGTCTACTTCTCTGTGCATAGAAAATAAGGCACAATATACCTCCTGTTGCAGAGTAATGAGGTCTACCTTATGGGATACTCCACAAATGGAGATTTTAAAAAGAACAACAAGAAATTGTTATGAACCCCAAGGATAAGGCAAAGCATTTGACCCCTTAACCGTAACAAGAAATCAGATCTTTTTTATTCGTGTCAACCATACAGCACAAAGACTGAGATAAACAAAAGGGTGCAGTGCAGAAAATGAATTTTTTTTTTCTGTTTGATTTTGTTTGGTTTTTTGGGGGGGAAGGTGAGGGGAATTGGTTTGGGGTTTTTGTTTGTTTTGGTTGTTTTTTCTTATTTGGGGGAGCATTTTTGGTTTTGTTTGGTTTTGTGTTGTTTGTTGATTTTTGTTTGGTTGTGGTGTTCAGGTTTTTTGTGGTTGTTTTTTGTTCTTTTTTCAAAATTTAATAAATATCAACTCTCCCTTCAGTTTCTGGGAATAATTTTCACAGTGGAGTTCCTATTTAGCCCCAGTGCTCTGGTCTCATAAAATTGATGAGCGCTACATCCCTTAGATTTAGTGGGAATACGAGGATCTGTGAAAATCAGATCTTTAATGCAATGTTTAGGCACCTAACCACCTGAGAGAACTTCAGTTCTCACTTGGAAAGCAAACTCTTTAGCACTGTTAATATGAAGCATTTTTGTACTAAACAGGAGTTTTTGGGACAAGTGGTGTGCTTTGCTTCTGTTCTTTGTGAGCCTTTAATCTCTAACACTTAAAATCTATCAGATAGCTCCATGGGTGAACAGCATTGGCTCAGTTCTGCTTGTATAGCATGCAGAATTAGGAGTCTTAGACAGGGAGTCAGCACATCAACCAGTGAAGATGTAAACCACAGACCCCAAAAGATGCAGAAGATGTTTTATGAGCAGTGCTGCCTGCGGGTGAAGGTTAGGTCCTTCCTTCTCAGTGAAGGTGGTGGTCAGTGTGTAAAGCTAACTCTCTTAAACCCCATCCAGCAAGGAGGAAAGGAAAGCATGTTAAAAAACTCCCACATCTTATGCTCTTTTGCAGTAAGTTCCTGGGACCTTGTGCAACCAAAAGTGATTTTTGGAGATACTAGGACTGGAAAAAAAAGGGCAGTTTGGCTGCAGCAGGATGCACTTCTGGGAAAAGAGAGGTGGAGAATTCAGTTCCCTATCAATAAGTTTCTTAAAGGAGTATGGGCAAACCCTTCAAGACTCAGGAAAAACCTTACAGTGGGAGGGAAAAGTGAAGATTTCTGTACAGAGCATGGTGCTGTCTCACAGATGATGGGATCTGCAGGTACAAAATTCTCTGGAGAACAGACCTCCTGGGAACTCTGGGCCTCTCTCAGCCATCCTGGGAGCAGACAGACAGAAGTGCAGGAAGATGTTTTTTCTTGGCTTTTTGGATATGTATGTTGGACAAGGATGGACCTTACTCATTTACCTCAAGGACTTGTGACACAAGAACTTTACAAGTGCAAGAATCAATAGGTCTTCATGTCAAAGACAGGAGACAAACATCTTCACTCTGGTACACTGCATGTACCAAACTGTAAGTCCAGTCCAATCAACTGTCTTGGT
The DNA here is from genome assembly GCF_000691975.1 of Corvus brachyrhynchos. NCBI lineage: Eukaryota > Metazoa > Chordata > Aves > Passeriformes > Corvidae > Corvus > Corvus brachyrhynchos. The sequence goes on along the minus strand of NW_008237233.1, from coordinate 1,365,060 downwards.
CCACTCTCACTGTTGAAAAGGATCATTAGCTAGGATTGGAAATCCATATTCTCCTCATCCTGACAAGATCCTCTCAGAATCATAGAATAGTTTGTGTTGGGAGTGACCTTTTCAAGGTCAACTAATCTAACTGCCTGACAAGGGCAGGGACATCTTCCACTAGATGAAGTTGCTCAGAGCCCCATACAGCTGGCCTTGCACAGTTACAGGGATGGGGCATTCACAGCTTCTCTGGGCAACCTGTGTATAGAGCCTCACCATCCTCATTGTAGAAGATTTCTTCCTTACATCTAATCTAAATTGGCAGTGCTTCAGTTGCAAACCTTTTCACTTTATTTTTATTGCAATAGGCCCTATTAAAATGTTTGTCTTTTATACAGGCCCCCTTTAGACCACATGGACCTCATCCAGGTCCCTCTGATTGGCATTCTGTTAGTCAGACATCAACTATACCACTCAGCCTGGTGTCATCTGCAAGTGTGATGAGGGAGCACTCATTCCCTTTGTCCACATCGTTGACAATGTCATTAAATTATAGATAGCTCAGGTTAGGCCTAGACAACAGACAGAGGTCATGAAAGGGTATCGTATTTGGATGTTTGGTCTCCTGGTCCCAAAAAGAGATATGTTTTTGGAGAGTTGACTTTGAGATGGGGAAGGAAACTACTAAGTAAGCCCAAAACCTATGGTTATAGGAACCCATAGTCTTTTTGTCTGAAACCTATGTTCTTGAGATGTCTCAATCTGAATTGGATTAGGCTGTTTTTCTGAATTGCTGCCCTGCAATAAGTGCCTGTCCTGTTAATCACCTGCCAGCTGTACTATCTAGACAAGATGGAAACCGTGACTAAGCAGTGGAAAATTAGGGCTTACAACTAACTTTATAATGATAAGTTGTACATAAATGACTTAAATAAATTATTTATAATTAATTAATGTTTCATGAGGATGCAAGGCTCTGAGTCATGCACCTGGGTCCCACAAAACCAAGAGTGACAAAAATATGTTACCATTTGAAAAGAGCTTGCAGTCTTGTGTTTCTTATTGCGTACTTTACAGAAATAGAGAACCACAGCATCATTTAGGCTGGAAAAGTCCTCAAGATCCTTGAATTCAACCACTGGTCCAGCACTGCCAAGCCCACCACTAAACCATGTCCCCAAGTGCCACATCCACGTGTCTTTCAATTACCTCCAGGGATGGTGACCCCACCACTGGCCTGGGCACCCTGTTCCAGAGCTTGACAAGAGTTTTGGCAAAGACTAATCCCATCTAAACTGCTCCTGACACAACTTGAGTCCATTTCCTCTAGCCATAGAATCACAGAATCATAGAATGGCTTAGGTTGGAAGGGACCTTTAAGATCATATACTTCCAATAACTCTGCTGTGGGCAGGGACATCTTCCACTAGAATGGGCCCCATCCAGACTGGCCTTAAACAATTCCAGGGATCAGGCAATCCCATGGGATGTCTTATTGTCTTTTTACTTGGGAGAACAGGTTTACCCCACCTGCCTACAACCTTCTGTCAGGTAGTTGTAGACATTAATAAGATGACAGACTAGTTTTGTAGTTTTTTCACCAGCTCTGGCCCTTCTCTGGACTTGCTCTAGCACCTCACTGGCTTTCTTGTTATGAGGGTCCCAAAACTAAACACAGAATTCGAGGTGTGAACTCACCATTGCCATGTATGTGCTGGGGAACAGTCACTGCCCTGGTCCTCCTGGCCACACTATTGCTGACCCAAGCCAGGATGCCATTGGCCCCCTTGGTCACCTGGGCCCACTCTGGCTCATGTTCAGCCGTCTGTCAAGTAGGATCTGCAGGTCCTTTACTTCCTGGTGTCGTTCCAGCCACTCTGCCCCAGCCTCCTACACTGCAGGGGGTTGCTGTGACCCAAGTGCATGACCCAGTGTTCCTTGTGGAATCTTATACCATTGGCCTCGGGCAATTAATCTGGACTGTCCAGTTCCCTCTGCAGAGGTTTCTTACCCCCCAGCAGACCAACATGCTGCCATCTGCAAGCTGACTGACAGCGCACTTAATCTCCTTGTCCAGATAAAGATGTAAATCAGAACGGGATGTATGGTCAATAAAGGGTTCAGAGGAAATTGAGGATTCACAAAATTAGGTCTCTCCAAGCATGAAATATTCAGCAATTTGCAGTTGTGGTATCTGACCTCCTGTTCTTTCCAATTAATTCATATTTTCTCCAGTCTTCCCTTGTCACTGTCTTGCTGGCGTCTTCAGGCTATTTGATGTTTAATTTTATCCTTGTGTTTCATTGAGGCTATTCAGGTTCAGGACCAAATCAACTAATTATCAGCAACAAAGCACATTGCACTGTGAACCAGCAGGCACTTGTTTCCAGAATTTAAACCTTCATGAGAATGATCTGCCTCTCTACCAGTGATGATGCACATATGGTGTGAAGTTCAGGATTCTGCTGCAAAAAACAAAGCCAAAGTGAGTATAAAAAGGTAGACCTGACCCTTGATCCACTAAATGAGCACATCAGCACAAAATTATGAAACACAGGTGCTTCTTTTCAATGTGATGCATTACTGAATGGTAGAATTACAGCAGCCCTCAGAACTTTGCTCCCACCTGTGCAATGATCTGGATTTTGTAATCAAGGGAGGCTTGTAGACATTGTAGAAATAATGCCTTTTTGAGACCTCCTGGAGCTTTTCTCTTATAGTGACATCCTTTCTTGCATAAGCAGCAAAAAAGGAATGAAGAATCATGATGAGAACCTGTTTTCTTATTAGCTCTTTCTTTGCTTTTCTTTTGCAAAATATATTCTGAAGAATGACAGAAGCATCATAATAAAAGATCATTACTGAGATATTGTCTTTTATTCACAGTTCCTGGAGTGGAATCAACAGCATTGGCAGGCTGCACTAGCCTAAAACTGTGCAATTGTTTGACAGGTAAATGTTTTATTGAGAAGTTTTATTTTATTTCTTCATCATTTACATAAAGGGGGAAAGGGAGAAGGAGATGAGATGAAAGAAAGGTATTTATGCCCTACACAAAAAATCACAACAGCATGGTGGTTTTGTGGGGAAATGCCACACTTCATATACCATTCATTTGAAGTTACGGGTTAACAAAATGTCAAGAAAAATGGGGAGGTCTATTATTGTTATTATAGAATAACAAGTCTATTCCTGTTTCCGATAGGTCACATGGAGATAAACCAAAGATTATTAAAAGGTAGGAAAGGGGAATGACAGCTATAAGTTGGAACAGCAACAGAAACAATTCCACCACATAAATGAAAAAAATTACAATAGAAAATGTATAATATGGAATAGCAAAGGAGACAAGATAATGGTTTACTGAAACTTCTCTCTCTTATACTTTGGTATAACAATGTGATATTTGGCAAAAAAAAAAAAAAAAAAAAAAAATCCTGCCCTTTGCAATGAACCCCTTATTCCCACATCCCAAAACCTGCCTTTGGTAGAAGAACTTCAATTCATACATACACAATAAAGGTATGGCTTTAGCTCAGCCACAAATTGGTAGTAAAACTGGATATGTTTAGGAAAAGTGGAAAAGGGGCCCCATAAGGAGGAGAGAAGTCCTTTCCTGAATCTAAATGATACCAAGTCTCAAGTGCCCTATGTTTTTATGCACCTGTAAAGCCTAACAGTTACATCTAGTTCTTCCCAGTGTCCTTGTCCCCTGATGATACACCATGTCACAGTAGTTTATGTGACATTAGACAATTACATAACTAAATCTTGTACCGTAAAGGTAATGCTCAAAATGAGATCAGAGATTCTGGGTTTTGGCTTTTTCTTGCCTTTTACGAGCTTGACAGCAAAAGTGTGACATTATTCCAAAATTCACACTTAATTTCAGATATTTTCAGATAGCATGCAGTGATATTTTTTTAAGTCCTTCCCCTTGAATATAAATGCTAATATAAATCTAATGCTTAATAAAATACAATTCTTTTTTTTTCCAAAGAAAGAAGCATCTCCATTCAGCAAACACCTCAGTCCTTAAGGGAAGCATGGTAATTTCAAAAGGCCAGGGAAATAGAGGTAAGGAATTATGGAATTACTGGAAGTGGAACAGGAAGCAGTAAGAACCAGCATAGGAAGAATGATGTTCAGTGAAAATGATAAACCGTTTCACTACTAGTTTGCCCATTATCATACATTTTTGATTCTCTACCCCTCTTCCTCCTAAATTTTGGTCATGTCAATGTCTGCAACTAGACACTTGGAGACATTATAAATAATCTGTGTTTGTTACTCCATACATGTCAAATAAATGATCAGCTGTAAACTGTACTAAAAGATGAAAAAAAATCTGTCCCATATATTCATCTCTCTTACAGGTACTCATTGTTCAAATAAACAAGTTTTTTTTCCCAGCTACTCTGAAAAACCAGAAATTTTCATATTCACGGTGAAAAGTGAATATGAAAATTACATGATTATAAAAAAAAAATTAAAAGTTGTATTATAATAATTGTCACATTTTGGACCAGGTTCAGTAAATGGATGTCTGTTTTGTTTACTTGTTCAGTTTTTCTTAGTTTTTTTAGTTTTTTACTTGTTTAGTTTCTGTTCATTATAATTTGAAAGTACATACATAGGTAATTCTGGTAGCAGTTACTAAACATTGTGATTTTACAGATATATTTCTATGTATTTATATGCGCAAGCCACTGCACAGTGTTAAATATTATTTCACTGGATTCTGTATCTTCCTGGCTGCTATTCTACTGTAAATATCAGTGCCCCATATTGTTACTAAGATATTAATTTTGACAAATATAAATACCTGCGAATTATGGAAGGTGATATTCTACCAGTAAGAAATGCTTTGAGAACAGATCATCATGAGGCCAAAAATATAGCTAAGAAATTCATTCTCCCTTTTGTAAAGAACAGTTTGATTTGTGAATGACTTGAAGGAAGAGTATGGGGCTCCCTGTGGTGTCGTTCTGAGAGCCTTGGTTTAGGTCAAGGCTTGCAGCTGCTGTTTGAGGGATTTTCCCAGATTCGTGTGTATCAGGTGTTGGTTGATGCTTTGAGTACAGAGGCCTGTCATCACACTGACAGGGTGTGACATAAGGAGAAGTTACAAGAAGCAGCAAGGCAGAAACGTGAAAGAAAACTCATGCAGATATCAACGAACATTTCAAGCAGAAATTGTTAAAAAGGTTTAGAGCTCCCTGAATAAGAGAAAAGCTTTTTGGTCCCAAGCTTGTAATATATTACTATGCCAACTGCTATATAAAGCTCCAACTAGGAAAAAAAAAATGATAAAAAAAGCAATAGAAATGATTTTAGAACTAAGCTGTCATTCTGTGCTACGCCATTAACTCAGGGGTGGCTCTGCCGAGGGGGTTCTTAGTAGTGCATGAGTATTCCAGTCTGAAAAATGAGAAAATTTAATCCTTGTAGAATACATTAATCTTCACCCCAATTCTATGTGACATTGACAGCAGTTAATTTAACAGCAGAGCTTCGCAAATGGAAGATCAATGCAGGGAAAGTTCCTCTGAAATCTTGGTTTATGAAATGAATGTTGTCTAAAATCTACAGCCCAGGCAGAAAGGTGTAGGCCATTAACTAAACCAGGCAACCACTAGATCAAGTAGGGGAAATTGCACGTGGTCATGACCAAGTCTCAAAATAATTTTTAGACTTCTTGTTCCCAGAAACACATAGATTTCCATAGAAGGATAATCTGCCCAAACCACTGATATTTTTACTTCCTGTGATGTGCACCATACCTCCTCCACACCTTTATACACCCAGTGATGCACTGTCAGAGCTGAGTCTGAAAAAAATACTTAAAAACCAGCAGCCACAATACTATAAACCCAAAAACTGTATATAAACCTGAATAATTTTTCAAGTTTAGGCTCCAAAAACTGAACTGGTACAATAACACTCATAATTTATATAAAGCGGATTTTAGAGATAAAGTCCTTAGCCCTGGGTATATCGGGCACAATAGATCCAGCAGACATGAAAAAGAAAGACACAAATGGCAGAACACTTGCACTCATCTTTATTTTTGCTGCTGGCATCCTAAAGAGGATGAAAAAACAACTGCGCAAAAAAATCGCTATTCTTACTTCATAAGCCTAAAGTCTTTGAATGATGAAAGACATCTTCCCACTTTCTGAACATACCATGATCTTTTCTGTATTATAAAGTACAGCCTAAAATGAAGTTTTGTCACCAAAATCAGCTCCTGGTGATATTCTGGCTGGTTTTTGAAAAAAAGATAACTTTATTTATGGCGTCCTGTCCTTTAAAGCAGTTGCTTCACTTACTGGATCTTTCCAAGTCACTCAACAGAGATTAATGTGGAGCAGCATGAGTATATTTAAAGTTCCCCATGCCACTGGACTACTCTAAGTACACCTCAGCAGGTTTGTAGACTTTTTTTCTCTTCTGGAAAATTAGAGGATCTAATACAACTTGTCATGAAAATAACAAGTTTTATATTTAACTGCAAAGTAATAAAGTAGAAAGCATCTTGGGTCAGATTTAGTGAAGATGCAGTTAACAGAATGCTGCAAAGAGGTGAGGACGGTGACTGGAAACCACTTTTCTGCTCCTCTGATAGCATCTGGCAAAAATGCCCAGAGGAAATTTACACACTGGATTCAGATACTTGCAGTGATTGACTTCCAAAGACTGCTGTTTTTTTCTCTAGTGGTTTGAACAGCCACAGTTTTTCAGGTATAAATTTTCAGGATTCTGCCAGATGAGTACTATGAATAATGCACAGAGCAAAAAGTCCACATCCACCATGATTTCACCTCTTAAAAAGACAGAGGCTAGTGCAAAACTATTTTTAACAAATGCATGAGATAAGAATTTATATTTGTCTTTCAGCAACCTTTGTCTCACCATAATTAGCATGTATTTTTATTCTTCCAAATCTTTCATTCCCTTAAAAAAAAAATAAATAGAAGGTTTCTCTATCTGATTAATAGTCAATGTTTTCCTTGTACTCAATCTTTCACCTATTGAGAACAGCAAGACAGTTTTCAGATATTGCTTATGATGCAACAGGTGGAAGTAATGTAGAATAAGAATCCATGAACAATTAATTTGTGACATTAATTGTCATGTCATTTGTATTAAATAAGGTGGGAAGGACAGCTGTGAGAAATTAGGATGATGTTATGACTTGCTATGAGAACACGTCACTTTGAAATATTTGCAAAAACTGGAGTGTTTTATTCTTAGTTTGCTTCGATACAATCCATTAAGTGTCCAGCAATAGCTATCACCTGGTAATTATGTGGTGTCCTGAGCCAGATGCATTGACATTGTCAGCTGAATTTAAATCAAATATTACTCATGATAGAGAATCATCAGGGATGGTGACAAATGATAATTACTTCTCCTTTGCAGAGGAGTATCAAAAATATAAGCCAGGTTTAGACCTGAACAGAAAATGAAGAAAGGCTGCTGCATTCTTTTGATACAGTCATGGAGCAGAACTACTATTCTACATTTTGGGGGTGTTCAGTATGTATTGAAAACTCATAAAAAAAGATGTGTACTAATTATAAGCTGTTTTCTACCTCTTTTTTTCAATAATTGAGCTGTTGATTATGGTGCTAAGAGGGAAATTACAACTTCTTAACAAAATCAAATGTCATTGCTTGAAAAGGTGCTCTTCCATATATGCTTTATACTTTTAATAAGAAAAGATGGCTGCTCTATCCATAACTAGATTTGATAGCTATATGGCATTAACAAAACTATACTTTGTAATTTTCTTATGGGAAAACAAAGGAAAATAAACTGCAGAAAGAAAAAAAGAAAAAGGATACTTGAAGCCTGAGAATATAATTTAATAAAGTCCAGACATGAATCATGGTGTTTAAAATAATTAGTATCCTTGATCCAAGTAAAACAAAAAGCTGAGTTAATTCAGGTGCTGTACAAATAAAAACCTTCTAGCTGTATTTAGAACAGTTTGACAGAGAGAAAATCTTAGCTTATATCAGCAAGATGAATCTATGACACCATTAGAAAAAGATCTACTTGGTACATCAAAAGAGTGCAAGGGACATTTAACTACTCCATTTTAATCATTTATTATATATTGCCAGGAAACTGTATTTTTTCTTAACTGAATGACAAAAAAAAAGATCACACAGCATTCCCTCTGCTTCTTATAGAGAACTTTAAAAAAAATCTACTGAATCAACTCAATTGGCCATTGATGATACAATGTCAATATCAAAATGCTGTATTTGCAAAAACAACCTGTCAGAGAGAGAGTCCATCAAGATGATAAAGAGAGCAGTCCCTAGATAGAATACAAAAACATCTTTCCCCCATCAAAATAAGTGTATGAGTTGTGAATAGGGCATGAACAACTGGGCAAACATATCTAGGGGTGTGCATCTCGCAGTCCTGCCTGGCTGCTGATCAAGGTTTGAAAAAGTGTTTTTCAGCCACGACATATTGCATTTGCAAGCTGAAGCTCTGCACATGAAGGGAGGCGAAGAAAGTTTATGAAGAATCTTGCACCCATCCCCAGCTCATGATTCAAACACAGTCTTGGAGGCTTCCCATCATCTTTGCAGTGTGAAAGGAGTGGTGGTATAGCTACAGGCCACATTTTTCCTCTATCAAAACAAAGGGAAGGAGATAAGTAAGAACAAGTACTTCTCACTGATCCTCTTGAATTTTCTTCCACATGTGCCACATGAATTCTAATGTTTTCTGCAAGACATGAATGCAATGAGAAAATTCAATCTTAATATTTAAATCAACAGCCAAATGACATAAACTGTGTTATGAATTAGCCTGTAGCAGCTCTTCTCTGAGATGCTTAGCTTCCAAAGTTCGTCATCTAACTATAGAAACTTTGGTGAAAAGCAAGTCAAGAATAATCAGTCTCATTTAACAGAATTATAAATATTTCCTACAATCATATCAGGATAGCAGTTGGCCATATTGCAAAAAAGAGTCTTGTAAATGGAAAAGTTATAAATAAATAGATAAGCCTTTTGGTTGGTTTGCTTCTTAGAAAAAGAGCATGATTTTTTCATCAGGTTAAAGAAAGTTCAATAATGATTTTAGGCACTGAAGTGAAAGAGTAAATTCAAATGAAAAGCAGACAAAGAAAAAAGAAAAACAACAAAACCACCCCTGATTATCTATTTGACCATGAGAATCAATTAAATGAATGCTGGGGTTGAGATTTTAACTGATTATTGTCAGTTATTACACTGTTAAGGTCCTGATAGAAAACTCTGTGAGGAAAGGAAGCACAGTCATCTCTGTGTTATGGATGGAGAACTGGTGCATAGACCATCTTTAATGGGCCCTGGTAAAATCCCAGCTTCGTGACCATAACAGTCTAAACTCATGAAGCTTTCTATTACCTCCCAAGTTGTCCTGGAAACGGGGACAGAGAACGAGAGCTGCAATGGAATTGAGTTTGGGGTATTTTTTGCTAGGCTCCCTTGACATATTATGATGCCACCTTTCAAATAAAATTTGTTCTGCAGAAAAAGGCATAGCCAGAGAGACCTGACACCAACACTACTGTCCCACTAAAAGGTAGGCATATTACCTTATCACAGGTTTGTGTACCTCTGCATGGCATTGTAGATTTATTCTGTATCTTCAGACCCCAATTTGTTACTTTTTTCCCCCAACAGTGTTTCATCTCCACATCTATCATGAACAAAGAATGAAAGAAATGGCAACAGCTGCTTATTTTCCACAGGAATGCTATCCTTCCCCTTGGTTTTCAACCCTTAAATTACTTTCCCATTTTGTGTTTTTGCTTTCACAGGCAAACTGCTTGTGTCTTCTTTTTTTCAAAGTTCTTTGAAAACTGATTTTTTATGTTTTAATTAGAAATTCATCAAGAATATTTTTCTCTGAAGTTGAAAAGTAAGTTTCAGGCAGTGATTAGATCCATTTCCCTAAAAATCTCCACAGTTTTTACAATCAATCAAAAAACCCCAAGTATTGACAATCTAAAATATGAAGAAATATGGTTCCTTTAGCTGCCAGCAATTGTACCAAAATGACAACACAAAGAAGAAAAAAACTGCACTTTCAAAAATTCTCAGATGAATTAGAGTTATATCCTCAGAACCCCAAACCTCCACGTATTCTGAAAAGAAAAAAGTGAGTTCATATCTTCTCCATGAAATTTCTGTGGAAGACATAGGAGGGGCAAGACCTCATCTCTAATCAATTCTCCAAGCTCAAAGTGCAGATCTACCCTGATGCTGAGACAGATGTACTTCCAAATGGGAAGGTTCTAAACAGAAATCCAGGATTTCCAATTCTGGGAGCCAGCATTAACCAGTCCTTGCACCAGGCTGAACCACAGGGATCAGATGTCAAATGTCAGTGTTTAAAATTTTTCATATCAAGAATGCCAGTTTAGAAATCAGGAAAAATTATCCTCATTTTTTTAGAAAAAATTGTGAATATATGACATTCTTAACATCTCTTTACTTTTTCTGTTCTAGGTCCTTATTTTTCTATCTGTAATACTATGTAAAAGGGAACTGGATTCAATACTAACAAAAGAAAAAAATCACATGTATATTATTCCTACCTGCACAATACTGTGCCTTACCATTTTATTACAAGAGAGTTTTTTAATTTGGCTTTAAAGTGTCGTGCTAACTTAAAATATATGTTTGTGGCAGGGCATATCATCCTTCTCCCCACCACAGGTGGCTGGTTCAGATAGAAGAGATAACCCAGGCGGGCAAGGCCCAGTGGGTTCATCTCCTGGCACCAAAAGTCTGCCAGCTTAACAGATGTGGGAAGAGATAAAAAAACATAGGTGACCAAAAGGCCTGTTTTTACACTATAGAAGTACTACAGTTTATCACAGAGGCAGAAGTCTCTTACACACTCCTTGGGAACATGCGAGATGATTTCTTCTCGAAGCTTGGACACAACTTCATGGTTACTTTTCTGGAAATTGAAGGAAAGGATTTCGATGTGTGCCCCTTCAACAGTTTGGTGGTGAGAAACATTGGATCCTAAGTTATACTATTTCTTCTCTAGCAGTAAAATTAATAGGTACCTTTAACCCTGCATGTATAATACTAGCATTCTCTTTTGTCTTATCTCTGCGTAGTAATAGTCTGGTTTAAGTCCTATGTCTGTTAGATTTGTGTCTATTAAATAAATAATTCATTCTATAACAGATTGAATCAGTCATTACTAAAGAACTTATGAATGAGAGTGGGTCTTGGGGTGCTGGCCACCTCAATAACACGACTGCCTGCTGCCAGAGGCCTGGGCAAAAGGCAGGGACTTATTTAAACCCGCATCATCCGCAACAATGTGTTGTATGAACAGGATAAAATCTCATCTGTCTACTTTCCCAGATGATAGTACTTGTCATCAGAACTACATCATGTGATTGTGGTGGATTCAGGCTAAAGGAGGGCACATCAGGGCCATGAAAATGAGGTCTCTTGAAACATATGAGCTTTGACATCCTTTGTCTGTTCAGGCCAGTTAGCCAATGATAAAGTACAAAGGAAGAGAAAGACTGGGAAGCTTTGCCCAAGATATGAGGAAAGTAAGACCCTTGAAACAATTCTTTTTTTTTGATTGGTAGGTTGGTTGTTTTTGTGTATGTGTGTGTATGTGTGTGTGTGTGTGTGTATCTATATTTAAATCATAGCTATAGGAAAGACTGGGAAGATTTGCCCAAGATATGAGGAAAGTAAGACCCTTGAAACAATTCTTTTTTTTTGATTGGTAGGTTGGTTGTTTTTGTGTATGTGTGTGTATGTGTGTGTGTGTGTGTGTATCTATATTTAAATCTATAGCTATAGATGGTATAGATATAGATATACAGATATAGATCAGAAGGACTGGAAAGTACCTCTACCACATCTTCTGTTTAAATTCTCAAAACTCTACATCTCAAGAAGCAAAATCAAAAATGCATTCTGGCTTTGCCTGTGCAGGATAACAGCCTTAAATGTTGCAGGTACAGAGAGGGAGCAATAGTTTGCAATTCTGCCCTGCTCTGGAATCACTTAAAATAATTTCCAGGAGCCTTCAAAATCTTTGCTGGCAGTAGAATATCTGCATATGAAACTGAAAAACGATTTTGAAAACTTGGAGAGAAACTGTGGCCCAGTTGGATCAATAATTTGGAGCACAGGACTGAACCATTGTGACCACACAACAGAAATAATTGCAATCCCTGCTAAAAAAAGTAACATATCTCAACACAGCTGAGATCAGGCTAATGATTCACTTTGTTTTAAATGTGAATTATTGAAAGCAGGAATCAGAAAGTTCAAGGATGAAATTAGCCTCAAAACAAATTAATCTATTTTAAAGTTTTGGAAGGAAAAAAACCCCAACTTGTACAGTACTGGGAAAAAGCAAATCTACAGAATACAAATCCAAGCTTCCAACCTCAAAGTTAATCTGATGATATATCTGAATACTGATAACCTGGGCACAGTTCCATATCCAGAGAGAGATATGCCTGCTATGATTATCTCTCTGGTAGCTGTCAAACAAAGAGATGTCATTCTGTCTACAGTTAAACAACAACAGATGGAACATACCCTCAGCCAAGGTAAGTACCATCACTCCAACGCTTTCAAATGGAGCCTCACCATGGTTTTCACCAGTTGAAGATCTATTCCAGATCACTATTCCAAGGCGAGGGTTAATCTCATCTGTAATATGAGCTGAGATCACCATCAAAGAAGTTACAGAAGAAACTGTGTCTTTAAGGCACAGCCTTATGACTGTGGTGTAATTATGACATGTACCCTCATCACTTAGGCTTTCTACTTGCTTCAGAGGACAGTTAGCATATAAAGCCTCTCCATTTCATAAGCTCATGAGCTGCAAGTCTTCTGCAAAAGCACCAAGGTTTGGGAATAGAAAGTGTTCCATCTTACCTGATTTTGCATATTGCTTCTGGCCAGTTGCCTGAAGAGTTCTTACAGCCTCCTCTGAAAGAAAGAGCAATTTTTGGACAGCAACTCTTTGAGTTGTAAGGGTATTGCTTAAAATTGGTCATATAATCCAAGTACTCTGCAATATGCTTCCCCCTCAATGAGTATAAAGACACAGAAACAATGTGCTCTGAGTCTGATGTCTATTCTGCAGTTGTTTACATATAGGTTAAATGTTCTAGGCATTGTGCCCAGCCCTTTTTTAGCCTCAAAAATTTCATGCTTTCTGTAATATTATAGATAAATTATGGATCAAAAATTATGAGAAATAAGGTTTCTAATACTTATATGATTATTTGAGGTTATTTATCTTCAAATCAAAATAAATGATGCACCAAAAATAGAGTAAAATATTGCATACACATTTTCATATAAAAAGAATTTCTTAGAAAAGAAAGAGGAACAGAAATAATGTATATACTAACCTTCATTCCACAATTCCCATAAGACTAATAACTTTTGTTACCTTGATGCAAGAGTAGTTTTGGCTAGAATACCATTTGTAAGGAAATTACTTTCTGTTCTCTCATGTGAATTAATCTTGAAATCACCTTAACCCAGTGATATTTATAAAGAAAAGTATTTCAGTTTGAGCTTACACTTGCCAAGTTGTTCAGAAATACTGTTCTTTAAGATATGTGAATTGGAATTGAGATTCATGGACATTGCAAATGGAAAATGTCTTTTAGATTAGCCATTCCTGACAGTACAACCTTGTTCCCTAAAGATTGCTTTCTGATCTTTTGCTCAGTTTAATTTCAAAGTCTATCTGCATGTATAAGTTATGCCATTATGAGCAAGTGTGTCATTAAAGTGCATGACGTGTTTTGTCCTCTTTTTATCCAAAAAGCTCTCTTTTTTACTCAGTGTGGGGGAAAAAAAGAAAGAAAGAAAAAAGATTATGTCTTTTTTTTGTTCTAATTCTGGAAGAGACCACCCCAAATCCTACTTGAGAAGGGACCCACATCAAATGGTATTAATAGTCTGAAGCAACCACTGTGGCTAAGCAAAGATAGACAAATATGCCTCATGAGCTTCTTATAAATGCATCTCAGCAAACTGGAGTTCAAGGCCACCTGAAAACTGCAGTCAGAAAGTTTTATAAGCACACAGATATTGAAACGCACCCTTGGTCCCATACTGCTGCAGGTACCCAACCACCAGTTCCATGCTCATGCAATTCTCTGAATATAAATGGCAATGACTATGACATAAATGTATCTAAAGGAACATGCCACACAATAGAAAAATGGTATTATCAGGGAGACCAGGGACTTAAGAAAACATGGTGGTCAGAAAGAAGAACTTTTGAAATATCTGTTCAGACCAGTTCATTATTTTGAGATCACTTATAAGGCTCATGCAGTAAGCAGACACTATGCTGTACACTGGAATTAGACTGATTTCTATTTATCCCATATTAGAACAAGAAATGCTTGGAAGAAGAAAGAATGGGCTTCTGTTTTATAGTGTAAGCTAAATTCAGCTCTTTCAATTTGAATGGACAAACCTTCCTTTTTACATGGTCCCTGCTACTGTGGTATCTAAGGAGCATATAGCGCTGAAATTGCACTGTCCTATCTGAAAAGACAGTCACACCATTACCGTTAGTGCAAGTTACCCCATTCTCATTTTACTAAACAAAATCTCTGAGACAGAGGAATGTAAACATAACTCAGTACCCGGCCCTAATATATAGTTTCCAGGATCAGGCTTTTGACATGAAAATCAGAACTATCTTTTAAAACGGGATTCACACGCACAAAACACTGAAGTTGAAAGTTTCCTCAAATCCTGCCTGTTCTACATTAAGATATCTGTGAGTTTGGTATCTCTGTAGGATCAGAGCTGCAAATCTGTGGCTAGGCTAGGACACCTGAAGCAAATACTCAGATACAGAACAAGGAATTTTTTGAAAAGGTAGAAGAGGACACAACGAAATGGTTGCAGGCAAATATTTAGATCACATCTGCCTGGAAAGAGGAAGGTCTAGACTTTAGGCCCTCCTAAATCTGAAGAATTGAAACTCATGTTTAAAAATTTCTTAATTATCAAAGTAACAGTAAAGGAAAAGAGGAAAAGGACATTGTATGACCCACTAGGTAAAGGAGCAGGTAAAACAAGATTTGGCTAAACATAGCAAATACAGTCTGTGATTTTGAGAGAGAAGAAGTGAGGGCTCTGGTACACTAGTGAGAAATACACATAGCCTAAATATGAACTCTGATCCCAAAGTTCGTGTCAGAGAGGAGTAGAGAAGTACAACCAGAAGTACTAACAAGAACTGAGTCTAACCTAAAAAGTATTGTGAAAATTGTCACTACTAAGGGACCGTTTCCCCATGCTGAACTGCAGTGGCTGGGTAAAAAGAAAAAACATATTTTTGTGGAAACATAAAGCAGAACCAAGAGTTCTACCTTCTAACCACAGGCTTTGCTGTTATGTATCTTATCCGTATATAATTGCAATTTCTCCTTTTGTGAACCTTGATTGCCCTTTCTGCACAACAACACAGATTTCAAAATAAAGACAGCAGTTATCTACTCTTTTCCCAGGGCAGATCACAGTAAGAGATAGTAAATTTTAAGTGCCACATAATGAAGGAGCATACAAGGCAGGGAAGAAAGTGATTCTGTGACATAATCCAGTAGGGAGAAACCACTAGTCTCATTAGTATGATCCTAAGACACTTGGCTATTCACGAACTGAAACATTCAAATTAGTCCCTGTTAGAAAACAAAGGGAAGAACAGGGGAAAGGAAAAAGGCACAATGTTTCATTTTTAGTAGTGAAAATGATGCATGGACCATTTCCTTCCACTTAAAATATTATATCCACCGGAACGATGTACAAATGGTGGATGACAGGTCGTTCTTCTTTCAAGCTTGTAAAATATACACATACATGTTGCCAAAACTACCACATATATGCTGAACTCAAGGCTGTCTGCACATGGCAGGCACTCAGAGGACACCTAGCAGATCAGGATTTTTAGAGACATAACTGAAAATGTCATTTCTAAATAGACTCCAAATGAGCTTACTTCTATTTTCAACTCATCTGAGGACAGTGGTGCTTTTGAATACATTTAAATGATCTTTTATATATTTTCTTTCTCAGACAAAACCAAAGTACATGTCCTCTCAGGCACCTAGGCTGGCTAAGTTCTCACAGAGCACTTTCCTGAACAAGGATGCCTAAATTAAGCTTGAGTTACATTTTAGGTTCCTAAGTGGTTTTTTGGATGTCAACCAGTCTAAGAAACTTTTCCAAGGTCACTTACAAAGTCTGTGGCAGAAAAGGAAACTGATCTGGGGTCTCTGAGGTCTCAGGCTAGCACCCACAGCACTAGAACATCTTTCATCTCTGCTAGTCTTATCGAACCAAAATGACACAAAGGATCAGAAAAGATAATGACAGGAATGAACATGCTGAGGGATCAATTAATTTCGTCTAGAAGATTCTGAAACACGATCTATGCTTAATTTTATCCATCTATTACTTTCTTTCCCTCTGCAGATGACTGCAGAAATGCCAAATCCATCTGTTTATAAAGCAGTAAAACAGTCAAGTGTTCTCTAATGCACTATTTCCAAGGGCAAGCAATATATGCTGACCAGCTCATAACTATCTTGGCAAGGACTCACACACCTGTTAGGATTTTAATTTATCAAAGACAGACATATCTATATGTCTATCTGTGGCTGCATGCTCATGAAGTAGGAAAGGATGTTAAAACAACATTAGTGCTCTAAGAGCAGCCAGAAAACTCAGTGTTAAGGTTTTTCCTCTGCCCTTAGCTCACCCATGCTGTGCACAGCTCTTGTATATGCCTAGAAAAAGCCTATGAACAGAGAAGACAAGAGTCAAACAAGGCTCTGTAATGTTGTGGCAAAATTAACCAACTTTTAGCAAATGTGAAAAAAACCCCAAGCTTGAAATGTGACTACCATTGTCTAGATTAGGTGGGGTTCAGATTTGGCATCTTTGATTTTTCTTTGGTTAGTGAAGGTGATTTTAACAGACTTCTTCATATGAATATTATTAATATTCTTCATGCATAATAACAACCCCCAGGAATCTTGGGGAGTGTCAGGTACTCCCATGGAGTGCCTGCTGCCCTCTGCAGATGTGGTGCAATTTCCGTAGACCTGTTTCTTTCAGACCCATTACACACACAAAAGATACATCCCCGCTATCAGCAGATCATTCAAGTGATAGTAATGACTCCTCGGGAGGTAGACAGTACATCAACCTGACATGGAGTGTGTTTTATAGACCCGGTATAACTCCACAGGAAATGCTGGAAGGCCTTGACTGAACCAGCACCTAACACTACCACCATTCCACACTAACAGTAAGACATTGGCCATTGCCCTGCCCTGCCCTCACTCCACAACAAACTGAGGTTAATGGGAGTTGCACACTTGAATGTGGTCTTAGTCTCAATATTTATTTTAAAAAATCCTGTTAATTTTTTTTTTAACCCACTAAACTGCCAAGCCACGACTAAACTATGTCCTGAACTGCCAAAGAAAAGTATTTTTAATGTACCAGACAAGACTGCAAAATATTAGCATAGTTCTAAACTATTAACGGTAAAGATACATTCGTCCATTTTTATGATGTACTAAATTTCCTTTTTTAAATAAGAGTTTAATATTGACCATTATGCCATGGAACAAGTTTCTGAATCAAGCAGATATATTTTTCTAATATTAATTAGTTGAAGTTTTTAACTGAATCTTCAAGATAAAATAGCACCATTTGTGACAAATAAACACATAACACATTGTAATATCATCTTCACAGTTTTTTAATTAGAAGATTTATTAAAAAAACAATTATTAACTGGCAAAACTTGAATTTTATAAACAAGACAGTGGGAACAAAAATTAATCCCAGTCTGAGACTTCTGTATTTCTATTCAAGTCTTCCAATTTCAATTACTTTTAACTTAAAAAAATTATGTTCTAGGATAGAGTTAGTCTACTTCCTGCAAAACCTGTACAGTAATTCTTGACAACAATGAGAACTTTATAGAACATATTTAAGTGCACTCAATTTTTACAAACATGTCCCAATACAGATGCAAAAGTTGCACACAGTGCATGTAACATGCAGATAGTAAGAGTAATCAGCTAAATAAAACTACTAGCAACCTCAAAATACAAGTACTATATGCTTCTTCTATCTCATTTCTAATCAGGTTATCAACAGCCCCTGATTGTACTTCAGTCATTAAGCAGACAGATCAGAAAGAAATAAAAGAGCAATGATTTGCATATTTTCTCTAAGCCATATCCTTTACACTATCCTTACAATTGCATTGCCTTACTTGTCTTGCAGTAAGTAAATTTCTAGTATTGTGAAAAAAAAGAAAAACAAATACACATATTACATTAAAATTTGTGAATTTCCTGAACTTCCATATAGCTATCGGTCTAGCTCCCTTGGCACAACCTCAACTGTAAAGCAAAGTTTAGCAGTCTGAATTTCAGGAATAGTTCAAGCAGTATATGCTCACAGGAAAATGAATTCTAAATTGAAAATATCCCCGCTATAATACAGACTTGGCTCACTTTTTGCTCCAATTCCCTTACTTTCATGATATGTCTCATCTTGGTTTAACTCATTGACAAAGGACAAGTTTATGGCAACTTTAAATTGGTTTACATTGGCTTGAGGGTGGGTTGCACAGTCAGGATTTAGTCAAAAATGGTTTATGTTGACATGACTCAGCTCTGGGGACTTGCTTTCCTTCCTTTTCTTTTTGGTTTATCACACTTTAAGACTCAATGACATATATCCTTGCCTGAAGGCAAAGGGCTTTTTTCCATAGGCACTTAAAATGTTCAACCGTACTTCTGCCTTTACTTTGGTTATGAACTTCAACATCTTCTTAGGAAAAGGTAAGTGCTGGCACCAGAAAGCATGTCACAGAATGCAGTTAAAACTTAATGCCCTATAGAAACCCTGTACAAACATACAATCCAGTACAATGTAAGTAAAATGTGTATTTTCAGAAATAACCTTTGGTATTTGGAAAGCATGTTCCAAAATTTAATACAGTTAGCAAGCTTGAAATAGCAGCTTTAAAAGGTTTTCTTTAACAGTGACAGGAAATTCCTTCATTACCTCAGAGAATATACTGCTGTTAGACACTAGGGAGATACTAAAGCCTAAACTGGCCCTACACATATCTGTGTGTGCAAGGCAGGTGTATAGTTTCCCATTTTTCCCATTATTTAGAGCTCCCACTTAATGTGTTTCTTTGGAAGTTTTCTGACATTAAGAGGAAATTGAAAATTCAAACACTTAGATTTCAAACAAATCTAAATAAACAATATATAAGTAATGTACTTTTTCTTTTGCCAGGCCTTTTTATATCTTTTGCTTCATGTATGTCTTGTTACCCCATTTCTCCTTTACTCACTACAGTCTCTATTGGCTCTTCCCTGAGCCTGTCTAGATTACATAGAAGAAAGGAGAAAGGAAAGTCTTGCATATACCAATGTTATCCCGCCAATTCTCTATGATTGCTTTTCTGCAGAAAGCAGGTAGTTCTTCACGAAGAGCTCTACACAGCTTTTCCTGAGTTACTCTGGAAAGTTATTTCAGCCATTTCTAGTCAAGAACTAGAAGTGGCATTCAGTAACTTACTCATTTTCTATTTTCTAAACTGGAGTAAGATACTGATGAACTTAATTTACATGCTTGATCCAAAGTGACTTTGTAATGAAGAATCACCTGAAAACTCTGAGAAGTCAAAGAGGTAAAAGGTTTTCTAATAATTTGTCTTGTCCTGAAAGCCTGTTTTCCATTCTCCAGAAAATAAAAACTTTTGATTACCTTTATTCCATTTCAGATAAAAGCTCAGTTGAAGGTAGACTCAGCTAGTCGGTAAAGCAGTGACAGTTTTTGCCTCCATCCAACCCATTAATTTTTAAGGTAAAAAATTGAATTACAGCTGGCTGCTATGGTGAATTGTTCAGAGAAATGGTGAATGGCTCAGAGAAACCAAGGGTAGCTTTAGAAAAAGCACTTAGAAGATTGCAGCCCTCCTATTCACGCTACCTTGGAAAAGGCATGCTCCAGGTCACATGCCTTGGTGAACTGCCTTTTCACTCAGCCCAGAGGTTAAAAACCTTCACTAGTGTGTATTCCCATTTGTAGAACCTGAGGCAACAGCTGGGAAAAGAGTCTGAAGCTGAGCTGCATCTCAAGTGGTCTAACTTAATGACCAGCACTTGAAAATTCACCTGTGGTAATCCATTATTCAATGACAGATCTCTGCAATCATTCGTAAGGAGTGCCTTGTGGCCACACCTCCAAATTTAGCTATACCTTGACCTTTCTGACAGCTCAACTAATGGCAGGGTAGTAGATAAGGCTATCCCTGACAGATAATTTCTTGTTCAGGTGTCCAGTACAACACTGTCTTTCCATCATGCTTTTCAACCCAGCTCACAACTCTTGACTGTGGCTGTAGCCTGTATGTATTTAGTTATGGAAAATACTGATGTCTCCATTTTCTGGTCTTAAAGGGATTCACATCCTCTTTAGTAGCTGAATTAACTTAGTTTATGCACATATAGAAGACATCCTTACCAAAGACATGTAATGACCCACTCATTCTTTATTTGCAGAGATTTCTTCCTAAATGTACTTGGAGACACATGAGGTTTTTCCCAAAGTCAAAAGCCCTTCCAGCTCTCACAGAAGTTCCTTATTGGCAGCTGTAGCCATGAGAGAAATACTTGTCTTCTTCCGTGGAGCCACAGGTGAAGATGACACATTGAGATTTTCATGGATGATTATGTTGGCCCAAATGGAAAAAGGTTCCAAAAATTTAAATTACTCCTGTTGAACCAAATGACTTTAAATATAAGCTTCTTGTTTTGATATTTTTCATCACTTCAGGGAGAACTAGAAGGTGAAATACTACTAACCAGTATGGAAGACTCTAACACCATATGTGCAAATCATCTCATCATAGTGCAAGGTTTGTCATGTCATCCTACAGAAGGCTAAATAATGTCTGGATTTCACATGTTAATATGCGCTGGCAAAAGTATACTGTAGGATACTATCAGTGGCAACTTCACCCTTTATATTCTGAAAAAATACAAAGGGAAAAATATAAAGGAGAAAAAAGACTAAAATTACAATATTTTGCTGAACAGAAAATTGGTCGTTTTGTAATCCTCCAAAGTGAAATCCTATTTATAGCAATAGTGTAATCAAATAATATGCGATCACTTGGAGGTTTGCAACATTTGACAAATTGTAATTTTGTTCTTCACAAACTCCTAAACACTTCCTGCTAAGTGACAACAAGCATCAGCAAGTTTCAACAAACCTTCTGCAGTTTCTTTATCTCACTATAAAGAACAGATGCCGTTTTGGGGCTGCTGTGAGCTCTTCTGTTCTTTGTGTAATGTGCACATGTATATGCGAGTGCACATCGAATTAAAATGTGATAGCCAAGGCCCATCTCAGATGCTTTTTCTGTGGTGCACAGTAAGCAAACAGCTGGTTCCAGGCAAGAATCTTCTGTCAATCATGGCAAAAACGTGATCCACATAAAATTTTATAGCAAAAGTGACAGAATTCTCAACATTAATAATGAAATTTGGGCTGTTAAAATATACAAAGATGCTCCCACAGTGTTTTCCAGCATGTCTGGGAAAATTATCTATTTCTGCCCTTCACCAGTAGCATGTGGGAAGTATCAAAAGTACATGAGTTAAATGGAGCTGATGCTCCCAAAAAGCAATTACTTTCAGGCTATCAGCATGATTTAAAATCTTTCTGTAAGGAACTTTACAAAACAAAGAGCCCAATAAACTGCAGATTTCAAGATGGTAGGAATTCCATGTCATGAAGTAGAAAAAATGTGTCCTACACATTAAAACATTGTTGAACAAAGTTTTGAGTGTCCCAGCCTTTACCAGTACACCTTTTTTTTTTATTTCCTTTCTAAGTGCCTTTATAGCCAGGAGTAAAAAGACAAGCATCAGAAGACTCACTAATTACACTTTAAAAATGAGATTCCTTGTAAAAAGAAGGGACTTGTGTTTGAAAGGCAGTACCATTCCTGATGGAGAAGGAGAGCAAGTAGACATGCAACTAATGAGGGGCGTAACATCAGAGACAATGCAGGAAATGAAACTGAGCAGTAAAAATGGATCACCTCAGAGAGGGGAAAGAAAATTACCAAACTCAGAGAAAAAAAACTTAGAGAATGTACAAGGTTACTTACAAAAAAGGATCACATCAAGAAATATATCTTGAGACAAGCAATGTCAATTTACCTTGCTGTTAGCAGGTAGTCAGCTGCATCATTATACAAGTATTGAAAAGGTAGAAAACACAGAGGACAGAAGAATATGGTGTCGTCCTTGCAGTTGTCTTATGATGGCATTTTTCTCATCCTGAGTAGTCTTTCAGTTTAATGTGTCCAAATTTTCCATTTGTAACCTTTCTTTGGAAAAATGGCAATTCATTCACACCAAAACATGCAGGAGGGAACACATGTGTTCTCTCAAGCAAGCATAGACTTATTTATCTAGGAAGACTATATTATACATATCAGAATAACCAGAGTCACAGCAAAAGGGGCATCTCCTCCAGGAAGAAGACCCATGTTCAGGCTCTGTTCCCCTGGAGTTAGAATGAAGATTTCAGCTTCAGCCTTTTCCCAGTAAGCCCTCAAGGCTATCCATTACTCTTGATGGAACATTTTCAATCTCAAGTATTAGAGCAGCTCTATTTTGTATAAATTGTATTAAGTATTCATTGAATTTTGGGTTTCAACACCAGGGGTAAGTGCCCTAATCACGTGGCTATTCTAGGAAGACATGAGGCAGGGCAGAACATGGTAGGAATCATATAGTAAGACTCAACAGCTTTTATAAACATCCTCTTTCAAGCTCCACACTTCATCATTGCTGACCTCACTTGTGGGAGTTCTGACAATTTCCAAACCTCCATTACCCACCCAGTGAGACTATGATTATGTCATTGGTAGAATTGGTTGAAATGTCTTTGGCAGACCCTCCTCTTTTTTCCCTATGAAGATGATAAGGGGCTTGGATCTAATGTGAAAAGTCATAGAACAATGTAGAAATAGCAAAACATTTTTGAAAGAACTAATGACTTCCTGACAAAGTGTAATTCTAAGGATGTACTAAAATAATCCATTTCTTGCTCTACTTAAGAAAATAATTTTAAATAAAACAAAACATACAAAATAAAACTGGAAAAAAAACAAAAAGAAATTTTGTGAATGCACAGGTCTGGGTGTTTACCTCTACACATAGTTTCTTTTTTGAAGAAGAGGTGTAATTCCAAAGTACCTGTAAAGGAAAGTCAATGAAAAGTAGGGATAAGGGCCTTTGTTTTGATAAAGCAAAATTTAACTGTAAAATACTCACATCTGAAACTTAAAATTACATGGGAAATCTTCACTTTGAAACAACATGGAGAGTTTTTGCTGCTGTTACAAGCTTTCTCTAGAAATTCCGTCATTAACATCACAATTAATTTTTAATATCACATATGCTGTCACAATACATTAAATATTTTAGTTAAAAATGGCAATAGACATATGAGAAATATGAGATCTCAGCACTATAGAGCACAGACATTCATGCTTACTGACTTTCATAGGCTTTTTCTACAAAGACTGTTCACTTTCACACAGTTTGTATGAGCCAGACTCTTGATAGTTCATTGATTCATTCACCCTACATGTGTAGCATTCCCTGCAGGGACCCCAGGTCAAACTCTTAAACACATAGCTAGACTTGACCAGAGAAAGGCCTCAGCAGAGTAAAGGCAACATTTATTCTACCTGAAGGCTTTGCCATGCATGCCAAGCAGGGCAGAACAAAAGTGTACAGGACAAGAAGCGTCACCAGTTGAGTAGGGAATTGTAAGATTAAAAAGAAGGGATGATTTCTGCCTTTTTTCTTCTTTTCCTTGTCGCTGTAGGACCAGTAGTGTGAAGTACACACTACACAGCTCATGACCAGAAGTTAATTATGCCATACTGTGGAGTCCTAATCTACTTGGCAGCTGGAAGAGGGAATGGATTTGGAATTTCACATCATGGCAATAAACCTTGAGGTGTGCAGCAATTCACACAAGACATGTCCCATCTATGGAATTCTGCATCTCCCCAGTATCTTCAGACCTAACAGGACAAAGGAAAGGTGCTGGTTCTGCAGAGGGAGGTCTCGGTAACCTTTGCTTTATAGAATCTTAAAATTGTAGAGCTCCAATTGAAAGAGACCTTTTCAAGATCATCTAAGTCCAACCCCATCTGCAATAAGCAGGGACACCTTCCACTGTATCAGGTTGCTCAGAGCCCCATCCAACCCAATCTTGAATATTTCCAGGGATGGGGCATCTACCACCACTGTGCCAGTGTTTTACCATCTTCATTGTAAAATGTTTCTTCCTATCTAATCTAAATCAACCCTCGTTCAGTTTAAAGCCATTACATCTTATACTGTCAGAACAGGCCTTGCTAAAAGGTTTATTGTTTGGGGTTTATCTCCATCTTTCTTACTGGTTTTAGAGATATTTGTAGGTAATTCTGGAATATATATTATGTCTTGTCAACACAGTACCAAATGCTAAAATTTATCTATCATTTTATAATAAATGTCTAGTTCATATTCTCCTTTCCAATACTCAGAAGGATCTCATCTCGTAAAAGATAGAAAAAAACACTGGTCATCTTCCTTAGTAATTTTTATTCCCTAAATGCTCTTTTTGTGCTTTCATATTTTTAAAAGAGTGGGGTTTTTTATCCAAATCAATTCTGCTTCTCATATGAAGAGTTCATGATAAACCATAAGTAAAAAATATATTACAGTTTCCTAAGATTATATAACATGTGGTATATTTCCGAAACCCTTTAAGTCTTTAAGAAAGACTTTTGAATTTAGTAGATAGGGTACATAAGGTCAACCAAAAAAAATAAACACTAAGCTTTACCATAAAGTCTTCCCTCTGCCACAAGCAGGTCAACAATTTCTGTCATTACTGACAATTTTTTTTCGTTCTTTCTTCATGCAACTAATTCCTACACAGCTGTCACATAGATGATTTGAGATGACAATTTTTTTTCTTATGATACTTATCAGCTGTCTGAAGTTATACAAACCAAAAATATCTCTCTTCTTAAATAATTCTCTGACCTCTCTTGATTATCCATAAAATCATAGAATTAAGAATAACCTTGAAAATTGAAAGAAGACAAGAGTACTCCTATTACTCAACAAATCTCTTTCAATTTTTTATGCTTTGAAGACACTTGTTATATATGACAAACAGTGACAGCAGAGCTTCAGTGGATTAAACATAAGGTATATCTGATCTCTGTGTGTCGTCTCAGTAGAAACTACTATAAGAACTGGCCAAAAGTTTTGAAATTCTTGTGCTTCTTAGTGAGTTGTGTGCTAATATTTTTTTTGCTTTGAGTTTCAATTTCAAGATTTGTGAAAATAATTAAATAGAAGAAATGTCAAGAGAGAAAATGAACATTCATAGTGCCCTGAGAACAAGCGGTACCGTGATTTCAGGTTTTAGTTGCCAACATAGCATGCTGGCTTATCTCACTGCTAATGAAGAGGAAAAAAAGGGTGTTTACATCAGAAAATAGGACATGACAGTCATGACCTATAAAAAGCAAAATACATTTTTTAATCTTAAGAACAAAGAGCATTTTTCATGCTGTATTCCTGCTTGAATAGACATATTTCTGGTTATCATGTGGTTTGCAAATCCAGTTTAGTTCATCTGAAAAATATCCCAGATCAGGAATGTTCTTTTTCTCTCCTAATCATTTTGCTCAATCTCCAAATTAAATGTGATTCAAACCTCTCTATCAATATGCATTCAGAATCAATATTTTCCCATTAGAGTTATCTGCAGCTAAGAAATGCATGCCAATTGACACATGAACATGAATGAATCTTCAGAAATCATGAAATCAGCTTCTTGTCTGGTACTGATTTCACCATCTTTCCACCCAAAGGTTTTCTTTGGATTTCTTTGTAGCTTTCTTTTGGATGCATATTGCAAAAGCCTGGACAACATACTCTCAAGGAAAGATTTTTTGTCTGTGAGCATAACTTGAAGGAATACCAAGAAAAGCTTTTTATTATGTATGTGTGATCCATATGTAAAATTCTTAGGGCAGTGTTATATATAAAAGTGCTAATAAAACAGGTATTGCAAAGCTGACAAATGCAAGCACATACTGAGGTTCACAAAAAAACCCCACGATAACCCACTCATGATCTGATAATTTCATAGGTCTTACTAAAGTTCAGGGCAACATTAAAAAGACTAAACTTATTGCTCAGCTCTGATGCTTTGAGCCAGAGTGCCTTTGATTGAGGGTCACACAAAATAACACTTATCACCATTATGGAGTGACTGGTACATCATAATATTTGATTTGAAATTTTAAAATAAAAAGACTGTTAGGGGTCTGGAAATTGTTGGATGTGTGTTTTCTAGCTCTAACTCTCTTCAGATTGCTGAGGATATTTCTTTATTTCTCCTTCTGTTTACATTCTGGTGCTTTTTTTTTTTTTTCACTCATTCTCACTTGTTTTGAGTCCATCACAGTCTGCCCCAGCTTGTTTCCACTTGCAACAGTAACCTAATACCCTTCCCCAACCTCATTCTATTTTTTCCTCTGATGAAAAGCAGGAAACTTCAACTCTCATCCCCGGCACAAGAGAAGAAAAGAGTGAACAGATACATGTTCTCTTCTAGGAGAAACAGAATCTGAAATGGTCTGAAAAAAATCAGCATCTATCTCATATGTGCTGACTATCAAATATTTGCATGTGACTTGTTTCCTGGCAACAATATATCCTGGCAAGCAATGATGAATTCTTTTCTTTTCATGATTCAATACAAGTTTTTAGTACCTCAAATGAAGCCACTCATTCTTCATAATAAAATATAGAGAAGGGGAATAATAAAATAGAGCAAGATTTAAAGAAGGGGAGGATGATTAATTTTGCCCCATTTACAAATAAACCCACCATAGGGTGTGTTAAAATTTGATGTGAATATTATTTCTCCTTAAAATTTACAACTCCACACTTCCTATTGTTCCCGACACAATGCATTTGAACATAAGAGTACTAGCTATAAAACTGTCTGTTGAAATAATGTTTTAAGCCACAAGTATCTGGCTACCTAAAGCCTAGGCTTCTAGGCACAGCTTACAGCTTTGGAACTATTGTTACACCTATGCCTGTGAATATGCAATGAAAAGACGCCCCAGTCATTTCAAAGTCTACTTCCAAGCAAACAGTTCCAAGTCTGATTCCTAGAATGGGAAAAAAGAACCCAAACACCCCTACTACCCAAATCTTGCATTTCAGGTACTCAGACCAACAAATCATAGATGAGAACTCTCTTGTGTGTGATAGAGTGAGCAATTGGAAAGAAACATCATGATCAGACTCCCACTTGAGGAAGGAAGTGAATAGGACAAAGGGACAGAGATAGAGGCATGGGGGGAGAAAGCAAGGGAAAAAGGGAGGGAAGGAGATAAGATGTAACAGCAAGCAGAGATAAAGCTCATACACATAACAGCAAAACCACCTACTCCGTTTTTAGTGTTTGCAGCCCTGGGGAGGCCAATACTGAGAAGATCATATTGTTCAAACAAGGGGTTGTTCAACATGTTCTTGGGCTGAGAACAGACCAGCTTGTGGTAGAGAGGAGGCTGGTGAGGGAACAAACGTGAGATCTGGATCAATAGGGAACCGGGAGGGAGGCCAGCCAGGCATACTCTGGGCCATGAGCCTGACATGTGGCCATGACTGCTTAAAGAGTAAAAACGCGGAGGGAGAGAAGTTAAGTAAGGCCATGCCAGAAGAGTTAGCTCAGCTAAGATCTGTCACCAGGAGGAAAACAATTTTGAGGCAGAAGACAGAGTATCGGGATAGGAGCTGCCATTGTGGTGGGAAGGAGATGTGCTTGGAACACAGTCTAAACACCACAGAAAAAACAGATAGTAAGCATCTCAATCTGGCTGACCCCAAAAAACAGCTCTGGTTTTGATCTCTCTCAGTTCTTTTAAAAGTTAATTAGGATTTTTTTTTAGTCTCATCCTTAATTGTATTCTGTAGTAGTCATAGTACAAAACTTAAACATGTTAACTTCACTTAAAGGTGTTAAAGTTTAACTACTACGTCCCTCTCATTTTAGAGAATAACTTAAGCCCTTGTCCTCTCTTGAAAACTTTTTAAGGGGAAGAGTGACAAGATGGATGTACAAGGTAGAAATAACTACATATTTAGACTCCTAGACCTAGACCATTAAGCTGCAGCTTAATGGTAAACCTACAAGGAAGAAATTTTCTTACTGCTTAAACTTGTATAAACAAATTTTGTGGCACTTTAGAACTCAATCATAAAAAGACATGTTATTGCAGAAATAAGGTTACTATGCATTTACCCAAATAAATGTTTTATTGCCCAGGGCTGCTCATATATCCAAGTAAATACTACATTTTAGTAGTAGACCTGTAGCATAATCATTGGCTTTGAGGATCTGATGTATGGATTGTATGGGTTTCCTGACAATTGGCTTTGAATATGCTGCAATTTTTGGCCACTGCCAAATCAAAATGGAAATTTTGGGTCATGGATAAAAAATCACACATCACTGTATAGCTGAAGCAGAAAAGCAGTTTGAGGCTCTGGTTTTAAGGTAGAGGACATGAAAATCTTCCAGGTTACCACTTCTTATGAAAATGTACTGACAGTAGTAGCGAATTATTTAAACATATATTAAATCACTTCACAACAAATAGTAATTCATCAAGTGTTCTTTGCCTTGTAGCAGTCTTACTCTAAGAGGGAAATTACTAGCCAAATGAGTTTTTAAGTATTTAAGATATCAATTAAGTTAATAGCTAAAATATAAATTTCTTCAGGGTTTCCCAAGAAGTTCCCTTACTTTGTACAAACATCAGAAAACAATATATCTGCATATATATATATTGAAATTAATAAAGGGTTTTTTGGTTGATGAATGACTTAATTTTCATAAGTGAATCTGTGTGCAAATTTGCTAGACTGTTGGACACTCAGAAAAAAACCCAAAACACAGTAGTAGTGTGTTCTGTTAAATTCCTTGAGGGCTCAGATTTAACATATTACATATTAGTTTATGCCATGAATATGGCTGAAGTATGTACATTCAATTTATTTTGCAAAAATAAAGAAGGAAAAGAAAGAAAAATACATCCTTAGAGCCCTCTTCTCTTTTTCACATTCTTGCAGAAGTTAAACAGCTATCTCTCAGACTCTTTTTCTTCCATTTCCTTCACTTTTCTAAAAGCTTTGACAAGACAATTTTTCCCCTTAGATAAATGCTTTCACTTCTTACTCTCCCAACTCCCCACCTACTGTGAGAAAAACTCCTCTATAACCAGCCAGATAGGGTATGAACGGGGAGATATTTTCATATCTATTTTAACTATAATGTAATTTATAAAAGAAAACACTAGAAGATATTATAGCTTATTTTAATATTTGCCTTAAAATATTTATTTTGTGTGCCCAGAGTTTTCTCCTTTTCTTTTTCACATGATAATTGAATAGTCCCTTCCCTTCCCTTCCCGCACCTTCCCTTCCCGCACCTTCCCGCACCTTCCCTTCCCCTTTCCTCTTTTCTACTATTTTTAATGAAATAGGGATAAAGAAGAGGCAAACAAAGTCTCCTGTAACTACAGCAAGAAAATCTGTAGGTATGGTGATAAGTGGTTCCCCACTTGGCGTATAGAAGACAGGCTATTTCCTGAATTTGGATTAGACACTCCACTGGCTTGTGTTTGCCACAGATCACACCACTGAGTAGTGATTTCAGACCAGAGAATAAGGCAGCTTCTCAAAATGGAGAGTGTGTATTTTGGCAAAGAAATATGTCCATCATTGTGAAGGGCTGCAAACTGCAGGGGGTGAGAGGAAAAGAGTTGAGGAGTAGAGAGGACCCATGAGGTGGTGAGAGGAGAAACCAGTAAAGTGTGTGAACTCAGAAGTTCTGGGCCCTCCTTCTCAAAATGAAAAATACCTGTCAAATGCAACATAAAAGAACCATATTTCTTTCATACAACGCAACAAATTTAATTCATTTATTATTTCTGTGATTCAGTGGTATAACCCAAGGGCTTCAACACTATCACTAGTGGAAAGACCATGTCAATGAAGTCAAGAGTTAGTATATCATTATGAATAAGTATTATAACTACCACGGGTATAAGGAGTATTAACAGACAACATTGGTAACTCTTCAAAATGCTTGAGTTTATCATCTCAACATCCAGCCTTTTTGTTGCAAACATTGAGAACTAAAAGCTTATATCCAATTATAAGACAGAAAAAAAATCCCAAATTGATAAAAGTTTTTGAAAAGTAGAGACAAAAGGACACAAAGAAAAGAAAAAGTATCTTCAACAGTCTGCAGTAGATTTTCCTTTCTCATTCTTTGGGTTACTTATTGCAACCAGTGTTGAAGCGAGGAGTAAACTACCAACTTTTTTCCTCTTTTAGGCAGAGAGGTTTGTTTTTTCCCTTAGTTTTTTCTTTTTCTCTTTTTCTTTTTCTCTTTTTCTCTTTTTCTCTTTTTCTCTTTTTCTTTTTCTTTTTCTTTTTTTTCTTTTTCTTTTTTTCTTTTTCTTTCTCTTTTTCTTTCTCTTTTTCTTTTTTTCTTTTTTCTTCTTCTTCTTCTTCTTCTTCTTCTTCTTCTTCTTCTTCTTCTTCTTCTTCTTCTTCTTCCACCTCCGTTTCCTCTTCCTTTCTCTTTTTCTTTTCTCCTTTCTCCTTTTCCTCTTCCTTTCTCTTTTTCTTTTCTCCTTTCTCCTTTTCCTTTTTATTTTCTTTTTCTTTTTCTTTTTTTCATTTTTTCTTTTTAACTTAGCTAACATTTTCCCAAAATTAGCAAGCATGTTTGAATACCAAATAATTATTGGATACTCTCAAATTGCTCAGTCGCTGTGCACAGAGACAAAGAAGTTTCAAAAAAAATTTGAATAACAAATTTGAAGAACCTGTGATCAGGTTAAAATTCTGCATATAAAATTCAGTGTGAAACATCAATTTGTATCTTCTGGAAAAGGAATTTATGGGCTAGAACAGAAATAATAGGAAGAGGAGACAGTACAATTTTGAGAAGTACTCAGAAAAGACAATATTTGGGGCTACATATACATTTCAACAGAATTTCTGTGCTTTGTTTAGCAGAATGGTGGTGTACAGATGTTTAATAGTTATTCCGGTTTGGGGCTGAGAGCCCAAGACTCTGTTCTTCCAAATAATTACTTTAATTTTACAATTAGAGCACAGTGCTCTCTTCTCCGTCCTCCAAACACTCCATCTCACCCCCCACTTTTCCCATAAGTAAGTCCTACATGCTCAGCTTGATGAGACTCTTATCCCCTAACTCACTCACATGTTCCTTTTCTTTCTATCAGGAAAATAATTTTCTCTGGTTTTACAGAGTGAACATGATTGAAGGAGAGAAGAACATAACCTGGTTTTTTTTCCCCCAACAGAATTCTGATGACAGTGAATTGAGCTTACCAATGAAAGCATTTCTACATTTTGTGAGGAAGAACAGGAAGGTTTTTAAGAAGAAGGAAGGAAAAATAGAGACAAAGTTATTTTTTACCATTACGGAGCACACAGCACTGAAGTCTGATCAGACTTTCTAGGCACCTAACAAGACTGTACAGGAATAGACAAAAAATAGATAAAAATACAGGCCTGTATCCATCTACATATAACATAATTTTATGACAAGGCATTTGCAAGGTGTTCCAAAAATGTTTCTTATCAAAAATAGCATAGGTATGATACAGTCAGGTTTTCAAAAGGCAATTTTTTGTAAAAAACAGTGGAATTTTTGCTATCAAGGAAATAGATCCCCAGAAATCTTCTAAGAATAGAGTGCAGACAGGGCAATAAGTGTGTCTTAAAGTAAAAACCAAACCTTTTTTGTCAATGGGTTCTCCTTGTGCCTGACCAGTGGTTTTTAATTATGGATATTGACAGTTCATTTCTAAAAGTTCCTCTACAACTTTAACAACTAGAGTTTCCACTCTGTTGATATGAAGCTGACTTTTTTGAAGGTAATATAGGTACTGTGTAATACATTAAGATAGATTTGACTCTTTAATATTTATAAGATTAGCATTTATATTAGACCATAATGAGCTCCAATTAGTATCATTCCAATCTAACCTAAGGTCTGTAACCCACTTTTCTTACATTTCAGACATCATCTTCAAAGGTAAGATGGAAAAGAATTGATTGATTCATGACAACATTTTTTAGGGTCTACTGGGAGGAAGAATTGCTTGAATGATTGATCAGCATTTTTTCATCTGTCACTTGAGGTATCTTTAATGAAAAATACTTAATAAAGCTGCAAATTCACTGCTAATAGCAAGTATTTAGATTTGTTTGTTTGTTTGTTTAAAATCTAAACATTCTCCCTTGCTCATCAAAAAAAAAATCTTTAACTGAATTGATTTCCCTGTTGAATCTTCTTCACAGGTAGATTGTTAAATCACTTGAAACCTGAAAGTATTGCCAGGTTGGTATCTAAATAAATTTATCCCCTTGACAACACCCTGTGCTCTGCATTAATCAGCAATGCTGTGACTGATCAGAAAGTTCTTTTTGTAAGATTTTCAGCTTGTATATCCAGCAATACAACATATTTTGATTGACCCTACTGCACACATTGAGATATGCAAAGTGAAGCCTGGAGAGAAGCTGATGGACCCACAGAGCTGGTGCTTTATGAAGAAGACGTGGTGAATGCCTGCTAGAGACAAGGGGTTTGCAGATAAAAAGAAAGTATAAGAGGGATATTAAACTCACAAGGATGTCAGAAGGATGAGCCCTGTCTAATTGAGAAATCAATAAGCAGGTGAAGATAAATTTGTGAGGATAATTATAAACTATGGACTTTTTCACCAGGTTTTAAGTTTTCAGAAGAGTAACTTTCCCTTTATGTATTGCAGTCAAAATAAGGTTAATTTTTTGGGAAGTTTGTCAGCAGAAGAGAGCTGTAAATCAGATACAGTATGGAAACTGTCAGGAGAATAAAAACATGAGAGATATCAGAAATTAATGCATCTGAACAGTGATGATGCAGTAAGATAAGGCTGAGTAAAGATGGAGCTACAAGAGGCCAGTGTTTGTGTGCAAAACCCTCCAACTCTGTCATCTGCGCTCTTCAGCATCTCCTTCCTGTAAACAGGCCCAGAAACATATTCTGTTTCTTCTGCTGAAAAACTACATAGAAACCATTATTTCCATATCAAAGGAAAGCATATTGTCCCTAATGTTCAGCCTGTAAATCACAAGTCATCTACCTATTCACACTCATAACACAGATTTATGTGCACATGAAGTCCAATTTACATATGTCTCTTCAAACAAGGTCGCCTCAACCTGTTTTTAAGCACTTTACCTTTACTCAATGCAGTTCCCTGGTGGTGTACACCAATCCAATAACAGTCCTATGCTTTTGTACATCTTCCCTGTTTTAGAGCTTAATATATATTAAACTTCGTAAACATAAATAAAACAATGATAAAATCTTTTATTTGGAGTTATATTAACTGATGTTGGCCTGCCCATAGAAAAGCTACAATAAATGCCAAGAGTCAATGAATGCAAAGGTTGAATTAATATTCAAAATGCTACCCTTACTCCACCTTCTTCTAGTAATTTCCATTTTCAATTCAGTCCACTATATCAAGTACCCCTAAACAAGTACTCAGGTCAGCTCATAGCCAGTATGTACTGTTCCATCAGTAATCATGGAACATTATGCACCTTTTTCCTTATTTCTGTACTCAGTATGTGCAGAAAACATTAAATGAAAGTATTTTGAAAACAAAAACCCTTCATTCTTGGGTTTAATAAAGTAAACTCAGTGACTTCCACCCTCTTGCAGGCTTTTCCCTTTCCAGCAAAACTACTTCCTCTCCATTTCAGCTAGCAATGCATCTTCTTTGCTACCTCAATTTTATATTTTTCTCTGTGCTCAGAAGTTGTAAAATCAATTGACTCAGCATGCCATGGAGCAAAGGAAGATTATGCAGGGATATAAGTGAAGATCCTGAAACAGAGACAGGTTACGTAATTCAAGAATAATATTTCTGTAAACCTTGCCTACTACAGCTTCATGCACACGTTGATCCATTGAAATCTTTCCTTGTTTGGCCCACCAGCTTTCAGAAAACTGAGCTCTTTCAATATTTCAAACCAGCTACACAAATTCTCACAACTTAAAAATCAGCACAGAAATGAGAAAAGATGTTGCTGATAACGTATTAAAAAATAAAAAAAGGAACCACCACCAAAAGCCAAAACCCAACACTTACAAGTTAAAAAGAAAATGTGTCACAACTGGAAATTACCTATCTGAAGAAGAAATGGGATCAAGCCTTAAATGCTCACAGGAATTATGGTGAAACACGGAGAAAGCAGGATACTTAAATTCAAGGTGTCATGGTATTTAGATGCTGGAATTGTTTAGAAGACAATAATTTATAGTTGCTAAAATATTTAGGATATCAGTTGATCCTTCAATGGCATGCTTCTCTCCCTATACTAAACTGATAGAGGTACACTGAGCTGGCAGTCTTCACCTGACATTACAGTGAGAAAATAAAATAATAAAAAAGGCTAAAGACTGAAATAAAAAACAGCCGCATTCCTCTGAATCTGGGAGAGAGTCCAGTGGAGGACTGTGAGGAGGATGAGGGAACCAAAGCACCTCTTCTATGCAGGTACATCTGGGCCTGTTTAGCCTGAAAAAGAGACAACTGAGAGGGGATCTTAGCAATGCATACAAACGTCTTAAGGGCAGGTGTCAAGAAGATGGGGCCAGACTCTTTTCAGTGGTGCCTAATGGCAGGACAAGGGCAATGGGCACAAACTCAAAAATTCTGTTGGAATACGAGGAAAAGTGTCTTCACTTTGACAGTGATAGAGTGCTGGAACAGGCTGCTCAGAGAGGCTGTGGAGTCTCCTCTGGAGATAATCAAAGCCTGTCTGGACTAGATCTGGTACAACCTGCTCAGGGCCAATCTGCCTGAGCAGGGGGTTTTGAACTAGATGATCTCCAGAAGTCCTTTCCATACCCAGCTATTCTGTGGTTCTGTGATTACAAACACACTTACTGCCTTAATGTCTAGGGGCTCTCTCAGAACTAGTCCTGAGTTCCCAAGGATGTAGCAACACCCAAAAATGCTTGATCCATCTGCACATAGTAGGAAGTTTGTGACCATTATTCTTTAAAGCAGTCTGCAAAGTTATGTATGAATTTCTGATCAGGAGATTCAGTTGAGTCTCAGGGCTCTCCAGGAACTGCTCTGAGAGAGCTCTGATAAGACTCAGTGCAGAATATACTTATCAGTGCTGTAGAAGGCTTGATAACTGAGAACAATAAAAACATTATTTGTTTCTGTCTACAGTACTAAAAGAAGGATTGAGGTTAGGACCTAATCACAGGTATTCTCTATGTCAATATTTAGTGAATTTTTATCAATTTAAGTTAGAAAATGTTTTGGTTTTGAAATGCTTTTTCTTTTCCCTAGGATTTCTAGATTTCTTTTTTTGCTAAAAACGCAAAAGCTGAAATGCATATATGTTATTTAAATACAACAAATGGATTTTTTTGCATCAAGAAGACTTCCTTACACTAAAAAAGAAGACTGTCTTGCTAAGCAAAATACATTTTAAGCATGAACTAAGTTCATTTTCCCACTTGAAGCAAAATGCATACCGCTAAGCCACTATCTGTGAGACAACATATTTTCCAAAATGAGTACATCTAAATTAAGATAGGTCTTTGGGATCTGTTTTGAAAGCTACTACATGACAAGTTACATTGCTTGTGTATCTCTTTGGATCAGAAATCTTTGGATCACAAAATCTGCTTTAAGGTACAAAAAACAGCAGTGATTTTCAAGGATTTGGCTTAAAAATAAAATATTTTCTAGAGGTACAATCACTTATTGGTATTTTAAATAAATGGGAAGTCTCCACTATTTTCTAAAGCCCTCTTGGGGTATTTTGTCCAGGGAAGCATTTCCCAGAGGCTTTTTTCGTGTCTGGAAAGGGGGCTTATTCACAGAAAATTATTTATGATTTGTCTTCAAGGTATATTCCATTTTTTTAGACAATATTTTCTGTGGAAAAACAAATAGTTCAAGACAGAATCTTTTTAACTTCAAAACTGCCTAAATTTCTCCTTTCCACATGACAAATAAATCAGTCTCCTGCCTTTTACTGTAAGTATTTCAAAATATTCAGCAATGATCTGATCGCTGAACTAAGTCAGAGAACTCTGGCTACCTGTGACTCTGGCAATATACACAACACTTTCACACCATTTTCCAATAAGGCCAGGAAATCCTTAATGTCAGGCACTTGCCTGCCTTAGCTGAAATATAAAATCAAATCTCGATGAGATCTGACATGACTTCAGGAAGTAAATGGAAAGTTGTTGACCATGTTTTGCAAATACTTCAGGATTTCTCTCCACCTTCTACTGGGTGATTTATCAGCGTGAATCAGTACATACATTCCTGAAAGCTAAGATTTTATCACTCATTAATTTTACATCACATTCCACTTCATGTCCAAAACCCTGAAATCCCTTCTTTTATTACTGCAAAGACAAAACAACTCATTCAGAAGAAAATCAATTACTTTGTTGATCTTAAATCCCCAATCCACATCATCAGGCATCCCACTCTTTTCTGAAATGATCTTCTGAATATTATTTTTTCTCAAGGATGTTTAACTAAAAGGATATGTATCTAATGAGTTGTTTCAGAATTTGAGGAATAGCAGTAGTCTACAAAAGGAAAACTATATTGCAGCAGGTGGGAAGAGATAGAAGAAAATGGACACACTGGGGAGGATTAGCTGTGGTTCTGAATTTCCTGCAGGTGTACAGATCACTCATACCTTTGTGATCTGAAGGGTAAAAAGGCACTCACTGAAATGTGTGTTACAGGCCAAACTGTTCAATGTAATTGTCACTGGGAAAGAGAAATTTGCCCACCATTTTAACATATCTGCTTTTATTTCACTGAAAACACAACTGGGAATAACATGTCCGTCTAAATGACTTGCATGAGTCGGTGGCAGTCTAATCACTGTCTTATTTCATTTGAAAGGTTATGGGGAAGAACAGTTTAATCAACTCAGATCCTTTTACAGCCCAGGAGCTGTATTTCCATTAGTGTAATAATTGAGTATATTTGTGCTCTTTAATGACTGTGCATAAGACATTCAGTCACCAAGCCGCTTGTACATCTGACTGCCTTCTAACACCTAATTTAATGTAAGGTTCTGTATCAACAGATTAAAAAAAAAAAAAAAAACAAAAAAACCCCGACAAACAAAAAGTTTCTTTATAGCAGTAGGACTAAAGGTCTTTTCAATTTTGTATTTTTCAAAATTCAAAGGTGGAGGGATCTCTTTTCAGTTTTCTTTACCAAAAGGCTCCTCAAGCTCAGGTCAGTTGTGTTTGGTTCCTATAATTTTGTTCTTGTTGAATAAGCACAAATTTCAGGAGCAAATGATCCTAGATGATGAATTTAAGAAAGTTCTTCTTTACATAATGTTGTTTGCTAGCTTAATATTCCAAATATAAGTTCAGGTAGAAATCAGCCAAAACTGAGACTACTTTCTTGCAATCTTGATTCACGTCTCTACGAACCCCTTTTGCCTATGAATATTGGAAGAGAAGACAAGGAATAAAGGATTATTGAAATTGGAGGTTAAAAGATATTTCAGACTGGAGTGCTTTAACAGCTATTCCAAGTAGGAATGTTCACTGCTGTATCAGTTGAGTTCAGTTTCCTTCTTGACTATTGTGAGTGTTGCCAAATATGTAGATAATTTTTAGCTTTTTTAATTTTATGATTCCAATCTGACTTTCACTGTGAAGAGTACAGTGTAAGAATGGTGAAATCAGCTTGCTAAGGTAAAATTGGTATTTAGGAGGAAAGATTTTAGCACAAGAATGGACAAAATAATTGCAACAAATTAAGCATTTATTGTGGGAAGTCATGAGAATTATTTTGTCAATTGTCGGCAAAAGATCAAGTATTTCATGTTAACTTGGAAATAGCAGTTCCCATTAAGACATCCCAACAGCTGAAATCTTGCTATTCTCAAGTAAATAATAACAAAAAAGCCCTTACTAAACAATATCACTTTGTATTATCTACCAAACCCTATGCATAAGCTCTTCTCTTGAATATCACCCCTTTGTTTCACACTGATGTATTTAATGGCCTCATTTGTGTATTGGTTCACATTTTCATTATATTTTGCCATTTAACATTCTCCATGATTGTGTCTCATTGAACAGATGCACTACAGTTTCTCTGCAGCAAATTCTATGATCCTTAATTAGATGTCAATATGTTTTCTTGTAATGCTATTGTGAATTAAACACATTTTTAGTTACATGGACATTAATTAAAATCATATGCTGAATTGTTACATCTTTTCAAGCCAGTTGGAGAAAATATTTCTGGTTTACTTGAGTGCTGTAAAACATTCAATTTTATTTCTCCATTAGTTACTGTAGTGAAGGATCTACCCCATTCTACCCCAAATGACGCAATACCAACGTGCATAATAAGATAAATCCGGCCCAGCAATGCATGGATCTAAGTGCTAAAGAATGCCTTCAGTCATATTCCCTTAAATGGGAGACGATGACAGCTTCTCTCTCAGGAACTGAGATGTGTATTTATTAAACATGGCAGAGTGAAGGCAAGACCTAGAATGTACCTTCATCTCAGGAGTCACTGTCTATACACGGGGCATATTGGAGAATAAACATGACTTTAAATCAAGGAAGAAAAAGGTCTGTAGTCCCAAAGTAAGTGCTGCAGGAAAATTTTAGATACTTGACTGTTGTTGACAGATAGGAGGAACAGAGGGAACAAGAGTAGTACCGAGATTTTGCATAATCATTGACATGATTTATATACTAAATGATGTAATTTTTTTTTCCCTGTAGGGGAATCAGTTTTGATGGGCAGGAGCTAAAAAAATTTTTTTTTAAAAAATCCATAGCAGTAAGTTTTCAAGGAGATTTCAAGCAGGTCTCAACAGAATGAATGGCATAAGGCTGGCATAAGATGTGTGAAATAACTGTAAACAGCTAGTGGGATGTGAGCTAGTGAGGAAAAGAGCAAAGAACAGCTTAAAATATTAAGGCAAACCAGTGAGAACCAATATTCTTCCCTATTATTGTAGGTGGCATGTCCTTCCAAAAACACCCTTTTGGTTAATATAACATTTATTTCTGCTTCCTACTCAGTGAGAGCAAGTTTTGCCTCTACTTTGTAGTTGCCAAAGTTTCCAAGACAGAAATTATGAGATTCAGAAGGGAATTTGGGGTTCATACTCTCTTTTTTTGGTGGAGGTTCACTCCATGGAAAACATTGCTGCAGACTGCAGAGGGGCAGAGACAGGTAGAAGAGGTACCCAATTAAAAAAAAAAAAAGGAAAACCAAAACCAAAACCTACCAAAAAACCCAACAAATAAAACCAATAAAAGTATTACATAGATCCCTTATTTAAACCCCCCATGTAAGGCAAAATAAGGCTGAACTGTTCAAAGAGAGGGTTCTCCACTGCCCCTTTTTATTCCCCTGCTGTAACAGCCCCTTTTGCCCAGTTCGTCTCCAGAGTTTACTTACTTAGGTGTAAGGTTGCTCCAGGAAGAATCAAGCACCTAGAGGAGAGGTAAATTCTGCTTTTTCATATGATTCTATTACACATAGTGCAGTATTTAAGAAACTTTCAACAGAAAGGCCAATGATTTAAGAAAGTATGTTAGAACATAAAGAGT
Organism: Corvus brachyrhynchos; assembly: GCF_000691975.1. Lineage (NCBI taxonomy): Eukaryota > Metazoa > Chordata > Aves > Passeriformes > Corvidae > Corvus > Corvus brachyrhynchos. The sequence continues at coordinate 1,325,119 of NW_008237233.1, read as the reverse complement.
AAAAAGATGTTAATCCAAGCCTCTAAATAAGCCCACAAAGCCCACAGGTGTTTTGCTGCATTAGGAAGATGTTGCTAACTTGAGTACAAAACCAATATTTTTGCAGCTTTTTTTGCTCTCTGCCCTCCCTTACCCCTCCCCATATGCAGCTGTATAAGGAAGTTTATATCTAGAGCTTGCAATGATCCTTCAGCATTTTCTAGAATATGCTAATTAATTAAAATTTGAGTGTTTATAAGATGGGTATTTGCAAAATGAGACAGAAGGAGAAATGGAAAATTTTTTCTTCTTTCCATTTCATTTTTATTTTAGAGAAAAGTTCAAAATTTTAGTTTTCAGAAAATATGGGGAGACTTATGTGAAAACAACAACAACAAAAAAATTACAGATGACTGTCTTTTTCCAAGTTTCAGCTTGTAAAACTTAGAGAGATTGCAATTTCTCCTCCTGACTTAGCTCTATTTTCAGTGAGAGCACATGCAGTTCTAATGAGTGCCATTAGGTCCATGACAAATTTTCTGTGTATCAAATGAGCTTATGGTAAAACACAGACCTCACAAAATTAAAAATAGAGTATTGAGTTCTTAGGAGATTGAAAGGCAAACATTCTGAACTGTGAATAAGTAACTTTTTAAAACCTGTAAGAAATCTCAAATTTAGTGAGGAGCTCAATTTGCATGCAAGATTTACTATAAATTTTGAACACAAATGTCATCAAAATGTTCTTAGAATTAGGTTACACAAAAGACAAATTCTGACTGAAGACTCTATTATATGTAAGTATCACACAGACAGATAGCTGGAGCAGTTATAAGTATGAGTTTAAAGTCTGTAGATCAAGGCTTGGATTCTCTGAACACATCAAAAAGTCTCATAGCAGCTCCCAAGGTTCTGCTGATTAACCCAGTAGGATATTAATTAAGGAAACATCTGCCATCCATACTCAGCATTCTCTTTCACCAATTAGGAGAGATCTGGGTAATTCAGACTTCTGAAGCACTTTTTTTTTCTTTTTTTTCTTTTTTTTTTCTTTTTCCACTGAGAATTACATCTGTACAGCACTAACTGAAATAAACCAGTTTACTACTAAGACACACTGCAATACCTACTGGAAGTAGGAGAACTGAAGGAAAAAGGAGATTATCATTTTAAAAATAGTTCAAGCTACCTGACCCAGTTTTGTGTAGCTGCTGGATTCGCAAGCTGACGTCTTTGTGTTCCTGTACTACAAGAACAAGCAATTAGCTAGTCCCTTCTCAGAGAAAAAGGTCTGACGCAAAGCAAAAAAAAAAAAAAAACACAGAAAAGGGGCCACAAAAAAAAAAAAAAAAAAAAAAAAAAAAAAAAAAAAAAAAAAAAAATAGACTAGTTAAGGAGAACAGGAATAATACTTTTTGAACTTGAATACAAAGAGGTAAAATTTAGAAATACGCTAGTCATTTTCTTTGCGGTGTACTTGCCTCCCCATGATCTTGTGGTGCTATAAAACACTGAAGGTGACATTTGTATGACTACAGTCAAAGGTACAGCGCTGCTTCTGTGACACCTATTTTGTAGTGTATATACAGTTCACTTAAATATACACCAAAGCTCAGCAGATTAACAGAACTTTTTTATCCTTCTTGAGAGAGGATAGCCTTACCAGTTTCATTTCCTTCCTTCTTGACTTCTCTAACCAAAGCCAGGCAAACACTGAAGCCAATTATGCCTACTTAAAGCTTGCGGAAACCTGTCATTCTCCCAAAGCTTGCAGTCCATTTAGTTCCCACTTCTTTAACCGGCTGCTGACTCCAGCATGTGCTCCCACACTATCCCAGTTATCTCTCCTTGGACTCTATTGAGATGCCAAAATCTCCAGCTGACCAGTGACAGACACTTCCCTTGTGCTTTCACACTCACTCTCTGTGAGAGCATGGGGCTGCCTGGAAAATAAAGAACCATTTAATTTTCATGTTTCAAAACTAGCCTTAAAAATTCTCCTCTGCCATGATGCTTGAAAAAAATTGTCCATGGTTAAGCAGCTGGTGTGCCAAGACCACTGCCTACTGTGCCAGTGAATGTCCTCTTATTTTTAACACTCCCCTTGCAAGACCAGCCATCTGTTTCTTGTTTTATCTCTTGATTGCAATCTTTTGGGGATGGGTTTATTTCTGTACATTTAGCACCAGCCAGACTGGGGTCAATGAACCCAGGCAGTCCCATTCAGTAGTTATAAATACATCATATAGCCCTTCATGCTATAGTGGTGGGGATTGGGTATATTTTCCTTTGCCATTGGAATGGGAAGCAATCCAGCATTTTTCCCTCAGTTCTTTTTTATTTATTTTTAATTAGAATCCGATAAATGCATAGCAAATTATACAAATAAAAAACTGTTCAAGTGTTAGAGACCATGAAGTAATAACATTTTAGAATATAATTGATTGCTGAATACCAAATAACTTACTCCCCCACATAAGAACACTGAATACTAAAGCAATCTAGTACATATTAGGTTTGTTGCTTAATTCTTAATTACCACTGAAACAGATTACATGTTGATCTGTGATTAGCTTTACAACAAAAGAAGTGAAAGTAGAGAAGAACTGGAATAAAATGACAAAAATTGGGAGCCTTGAAAGACATGTGTCTAAAAGGGCTTAATTTGTGTAGTTGCAGTAAGACCTGCTTTGGATCAGTGGAAGACCTACAAACCAGAATTACAGAACTCATGTGGACTGTGCCTTCTGGATAGCTGTGATGCATGAAGGAGCGAGACCCACCAACAGAGATGCAGGTGAATCTAAGGTTTATTCAGGAGCATCAATATATATATCCTTACTTCTAAGAGCTTTTTTAGTTACAGTTTACAAACATGATCACAGTCCTACAATAAATCTGTCTTGACATTTTCCATGGTTCTCTCCACGGCCATGGTAAAGGAGCATGAAGAGTGTGCGTGGAGCATGCGCGCAAAGCGTGTGCGTAAAGTGTGTGCGTCTTACATTGACATAGAAGTAGAAACTCACTCGTTCAGTTCTATCTCAGGTGCATGCTGTGTCAGAGAGACCTTTCGCTGGTACTACTGGTGCTGCTGCTGTCGCTCTCTGTTTAACTCTTTCCTTATGCCAACACCTGTTAACCCAACAGATGGTACCATCCAATGCATTGCTAAATTGCAGGATGCATCAAAGAGATGCCAAGCTTTTCCAAACAAGCTGTCATTGATGCCACCAAAGAAATGACTGTTTTTACCTGCTTGTTTTACAGACTCTTTGTCCTTCTGCTTTGCAAAGTATGGGCAATGCACGCGGCAGATCATTTTGTGAATAGACTTTCTTATTACAACAGAAAAAAGTGAGACAGGGAATTTCACATGTTCTTTTGAAAGCTTGAATGTATTTTCCCATTTGACCTCTTTAACTATCCAGGAATAGGTAGTTTATGGTGAAGCTGCACCAACTGCTTGCCCTGAAAATTTTGCATTACTTCAGGCAATACTAGGTAGCTTTACCACAAACTCTACTCCTTTTTGGAGTAGGATTATATGTGTTGTGCACCAGCTCATATACTTTCCTGCCATTTGTTCATAGTCCGGCATATTTTCACAGACAGAAAGTGTTGGTGTACTTATAAAGGCCAGAGGGAATTAAACCTGTTGGTCAGTATTTCTTAGAACTGAAAAGTTTTGCTTATTCCCAGAAATGCCCAGAAGATGAAATTTCTTATGAAATTTCCCTTCTGAAAAAGCAGGCTGGAACAGATTTGAGTTTCAGAAGTTAAATGCTGAAGAGATGGATTTAATCATCAGAACTTAGGCCTGATGTGAAGAATGGTAATTAATCACCTAATCACATAATTTCCAGTGTCTACTTATGCATACAATACTCTTCCCTTTCTAAAATGATCCTGTAGGAAAAATGGCGTATGGTACAGCTGGTATATTAAACAAAAAAAGATAATGAAGTTAAAAAAAAAGAGAAAGAGAAAAGTCCAAGTTAGTACAGAAGAGAGAAGAGAGATAAAAAAAAAGACAAACAGCAGTTAGTCTCTCATTCTATCTTGCTGTGATTCTTGATTTATGAAATCCAAGAGAAAAACAGTACTTAAATAAAATAATCTGTCCCTTAGATGTTTGCTGGGATTTCAGGTCATACTAAAGCTACCTAATTTTAAGAATTTTCAGTGTTATTTCTCCCCTATCCCTGGGATCTCTTGGCTATCCATTTTGAATCTGACATTCATGAAAAAGAGAGGTTAATAAAATTAATTTGATCCACCCTTGTATAAAATTGTGCAATCTGTGACACATCCAAACACAAACAAAAAAACCTCAAAACATAGGCACACAATCCTCCAGGGTTTTCCTCAGTGAAGTCTTATTTCCCTAAAGACAACCCTAGAATACCAGTTCATGTTATGTCACAAAAGCGATATGTACAATCCTTCACATCTGGAGTACTCCGGAACAGAAACTTAAATATGCCATGTTATGTGGTGCTTGCTGTAGTAACAAATGTCTGCTTGGGATTTATAGGGGGAAATTTAGCTTTGGCAAGAGTGATAAAAAGGTACTAATGTACTAATACTTCTCCACCTCAAACATTCATCTTTTTGGGGGTTGATAGGGACAAACAAACTTGACAACCAAACTTATCTACTGGTGATCTAAAACAAAGAATGAGCCCAGACGTGAAACTCACTGTACCAATAAATAATTTTTCCTAATCTGGATTCACAGTTTGCAGAATAAAGTAATTAAATCTACCATCCATTTTAGCTTGTTCCTAGTATTCCTGTATGAAAACAATGGCTGATGAGCAGCTGTATCATCCTAGTTCAAATACAAGGAATTTGATGCAAAATAAAAACAGATCACTTCAGTTAATAAGAGAAAATATAAGCAGTCACTAGAAGAGGAGATGATTATTCTACCATATTTTACTATCCTCTCAAATGTCTTGATTTTATTTGATTTTTCCCCAGGAAGTGCCAGAAAGATCTGGCTGACAACAACTTTCAGGTTTCTTTTACAGAGTTATAGATTTTCCACGACTGTGCACCAAATCAGAATTTGTGATGATTTACACCCACTCACGCTGTACATGCACATGGAAATCTAAACAATGAAATAAGGCCCTTCCTTTCGTGACCTGCACTGCAGTGCTTTATACAGAGCACACAACAGTATGAGTTGTTTTGTATTGAGTACTCTCTACAGATTTTTGTAATCTAGAGATTACAAATAAATTACAGCTCACCTCAAAACAAACAAACAAAAAAAAGAAAGCAGAGAACCACCAAAACTAAAAATCTCTCCCCCTGCCCAAAAAAAAAAAAAAACCAAACAAGCAAAAACCCCAAGTGCCTGGCAGTAATAGCCACAGAAATGTTTCCATCGATTTTCTGAAGACCAAGATGTTTTCCCATGTGCTCCACTGACACAAAGTTTTATTTCTAAACTCTGTGAGGCTTGGGCAATAGAGAGGCTTGGGCAATAGAAAAACCCCACCCTATTTCCTTCTTGCCCAGATTACATATCAGTATAGCCCTTTTTACCTATGACCCACAGTGATGCAAAAAAAGCGAAGAAACAAGTCTGCCTTATTGCACCATATTTCATCACCTGAAGAGGGGAGAAGCAGACCTGAAAGTTTCCCTTCAGAAACCTCCTGGCTCTGGTTTTCATCAATTATCAGTCAATTGATAGTCAAAATGACCCACATGGTTAGGCTTTTCCTTCATATGATGAATGAATGCTGCTAAAGTTAAATTGTGAGTTCACATAGATAAGCCATCAAATCTAGATATAAATCTAAGTGGATGAGAGCTTCCTAGCTGGCTACTGGAGTCATTCAGCACACAACTAGCATAAAAGACCCAAACTTGCCCTCAGAACTTGGGGTATTTCTGGATTTCTGGGAAAGAACCCAGAACTTCCTGTGTTTACTGTATTTCATCCTTCCCAGGTGTCTTATACCACTACATCACCAGTACTTGGTAGTATCACCATCAATATCAGTACCAATTTCTCCATTCAGAATGGTACTTCAAACCATCTAATTTTAGACAACACTTCTGTCTAACACAATAATCAGAAGGATATGTATCGTATATACAGCTTCTGATATGTAGACTACAAGAAATAGAACTCGTCTCACTGGGTTTTTTGGTGAACAGATATAATTTTCAATATTATTATATTACTAAGAAATAATAAAATTTAAAAATCAGGTTTATTATAAGTTTTTATTTGTCTTGGGAATGGTGGGGAGGTTGAAACTTTAATGCAATGTCATAATGTCTTATGTTACCAGAATTATTGTGATGAGTTGAGTATATTCTATTAAAAACTACCATTACAACTAAAGTGAGCTGAACCTGTAGTTCTGACCAAAAGTGATGTATAGCTCTGTGTGATTTGGGTTGTAAAGAACCCACTTTCAGACTTCGTGGTATTCAGTATAAAAAGGTAACAATTCTTATATTTCCCTAATGTCTTCAAACTATATAATCTTTTAAATTGTATAATCAGCAGGCCATTGTCATTAAGGCATGCATGATGTTACCTATTCTTGCCTCTGGTGCATTACATGATGCACACCCAGCATACACACCCAGCATAAGGTTTGTCTGTTAGCAGAGGTTGTAGCCAGCCATACACTACCCATTTCAGATTGTCGTAAGGTTGATAGATCTCAGGGCCAGCACTGGGTATGCTGACAAGGACCACATAAAATTAAGCTAGAAAAAGCCCAGATCCTGAAAATCTCCATATTCATGTTTGGACTTTTGACCATTATTGTATCACATAGGCTATAAATTGATGCTCTTCACCTACCCCTGGTCAAGAGTGGAAACCTAAATGTTCAGGGAGAATTGACCATGCCTAAGCATTCATCATTTCCCTATCTTAAGTGAATTTCATGCTTCTGTAAGCCGGTTGGGTCAGAAAAAAAAAGAAATGTTAAATCCTTAGTGTGCCTTGAACTGTGCAACCAACGTATTTGACAGCACCAAAAGCTTCACTTTCTTCTAAAAGTGATGGCCTAACTATATAGCCCCTACAAGTAAAATCTCTCAGATCTTGCTGGGTAAAATTCCTTCCTCTCCTTTTCTTCCCTTTCATTTGTGTTTCCAAACGCCCACTCGATACTGGAGAAAATTGTCCATGTGAGGAATGGTACCAGGAAGATTCCATCTCTGCAGCTGCACTGCAAGAGGCACCACAGCATCACTGTGCCTCCCGTGCTGGAGAGGGGTGAGAATCTCAGAGAAACCATCTTCCCTTTCAAAGAACAGACTGCTATTCACTTTTTTCATTATTATTTTTTCAGCTCTGCTCAGCCCATCATAGTGCTGTAAAGCAACATAAAGCGATTTGAAGTCATGTTATTGCTTTTGTGTGTGCTCAAAGTTCTTTTGCATCTGAATGCTTCCTTTAACAACCAGGATTGTGTTGGGTTTTTTTCTGTAGCTATTTCTTTGTGTCTGACAGACTGCTGTTAATCACATACGTAACAGTATTCTGAACTAAAATAAATTTGTTCAGTTTGAAAAACCGTTATGCTCCCCTCCCTTGTCCCTGTGCCTGTTACCACAAGTAATTTTCACATGATGGTTCTTTGAAGGGTTGTTTGGTGGTTGGTTGTGTTGTTTTTTTTTTTTTCATCTAAACACATCTTTCCAAAGCTGTCATTATAAAACAGAAAGGTGTTTTCACCATGTTTTCATTATCTGCTGACATTATTTACTTGCATTGAAAAGAACTTACAGAACCAGAAATTATTATAAAAATGTATATAAACAAAAGTACACATAGAATGTAATAAGTAATGCCTCCTAATGTCTCTGTGATTCCTGGGCATGAAAGAAGTTTGTCTATTTTGTGAGTTTAGGCCTTAAGGACCTAGTTTAACCAAAAAAATCTATAGCACTCTGATTTATAAACCCTGGATTCCTTAAAAGTTTCAATACTCCTATACACCTCAGCTTGCCCAAACCAAGGAAGCTCAAAAGATTCCGTGGTCTTGCTTCTTGTTGAAGGTCTTTACCACAAAATATTAAGCATATATATTAATATTATTGGAGAAGCAATACAGAGATCCCACCACTCCCAACCACATGTAAGTTGCAGGGACAGTTTTTAAGTTTCGCATTTGGGTGGATTTTTATATGTAATACTGGATGAGAAGGTAAAGGAAGTAACTTGATTTAATTTCACAAGGACCCTGTTTACTAAAGTAAAATTTTCCAGCAGTAGTTAGACATCTAGAAGGTGCAACCCATTATTAGCTGTACTGAAATACACAGAAGAATTATCTCCTACACCCCTCTGCTGCTCTTAAAACAGGAGATCAGCAGGCAGCAAACAGACATCAACTGTCTGCTCTAAAACAGGTCAGCACAACAGGGTTATTGATCAGATGAGCATCAGGAAAAGTAGTGGAGATATTTTTTGGCTACCTTTGTCTTTCCTTTCTTTACAGTGTTGAGCATGAGCAATATGTTACTCAAATCTGCATGATGAGAACAGTAAGGTCCACTTCATGAGGACTGGACATTTTCACTCAGTCACAAACCTATGCCTTGTGGAGCTGCCAGCAGCTTCATTTAAACAAAAGTTTAAAAAAGAAAAAATGTTTGCCTCAGTTTCTTTTTTTATCCGGCATGATGTAAAGGTATTATTGATCAAGTTTGCCATTTTTTGTAGATAGGGTAGGTTTCAGTAGAGGATTACTGTAAAATGAAAATTGGTGATAGTTCTAATTTAGCTTTGGAAAACATGTGACAAAATTGCAATTTCACATTGCACAATGTGAAAAGCAACCGCACTGGAGGAAAAGCAGGAGATAGGTTTACCATCATATGAATATGATGAATCAGTTAAACACTGAATTTCTGTGAGGCAGATCATCGCTTCCTCAGGCTTACAATAACGAAAAGTTTCATTTAGTTCAAAGAAAGTGCTAAGGGGAGCCAGAGAAGGTTGCATGTATCTTATACAGGAGCTCTTGCACATCCTTAACAACCCATTCTCACCAAAGTTCCTTCTTTTAGGGTTATGACTTCCAGTACAAACTGGAAACAAAGTAGCACACAGGTAAGTGCAGAGGTATGAAAGTATATTTTCTTCTAGGAAGGACCTGTTTCACTGTGATTTGTGATTTATGGTAGAGCAATACTCAATAGTAATAGTATTACTACAGTTTGTGATTACATTAGAGAATAGTGTTGTACTTGAGGGGATGGTTTCCCACAAGCCCTTGGCAGAGAGCTTTCTTTCATCAGATATCATCTTTCTGGAAAGGACTGATTCCTCTCCCCTAGTACCTTTACAAACTGCAGGCCTATTAGTTACATTTGGCTCCCAGGACTTTCCATTTCTACAAAGAAACAAACTTGACTAATTTTCTTTCCTAGTGCTCTACTATTGAACATCACCACGATTTTGCAAACAACAATAACAATGTAAAACATTCCACATTTCAAACCAGAAACCTCAATTCCAATGTTTTTTCCTTTAAAAAAAGACTTAAAACCCATGTCTGTAGATTATCCTTTATCCAACAAAAAGCCATCCATCACTGTAAGTTCTGTCCATTCCTAGTCTTTAAAATTACTTGAAACACCAGTAGCAGGGGTATTATCCCATGTGCTGTGCCAAATGGAAGCAGCTCTATTCCACCCACCTATGTTCTTTGTTTAGTTTAATTGAATGGTTTAATTGAAGTAGTTTCATTTCTTGCACTAAAATGGTGTGCAACATCCCAGCTCAGACTTATCCACCTTTCAATAAGCAGCGTATTTCTGTGGACGTGTAAACCATTCCATTATGTGTATAAAATAATATGTGATCTCAGGTGCTAGAAGACACTGATTCAAGGCATTATTTACCCTCAATTTAATACAGTGGGCTGGATCATCATCTGGGCTTTATGGCTTGCCAGTGCTGCTAGTGACTCCAGCAAATGAGCCTATTCAAGATAAGAATTATAAAGAAAGCTTCAACCCTTCACTTATTTAACATCTGAATAAATCAGATACAGAAAATATTGAAAAGGTTTGTGCAGACAAGCAGGAGAAACAGAATTACTCTTGCCAGTCTTTGCCTATCAAGGACATTAGGAAGTTTCTTTACATCTAATATTAC
>NW_008237233.1:1272139-1314907 GCF_000691975.1 Corvus brachyrhynchos | reverse complement strand
ATGTGGTTCCACATGAGATGACACAAGAGTACATATGTTGTGCCAGGCTATCACTAATCTTCAGATGGGTTATCAGAGATGATGCCAGAAGCTGGATGCTGCCGAGAGCAATGAGTTTTGCCTGTAGAAGGAAGGAAGTTACTCCGATCAAGCATACCCCTACAATGCTACCATGATTTTGAAAAGGCCCCTTCAGTGTTGCAGGGGCCTTGGAGATGATGGGCCAGGGGCAGAGGCAATAGCTCATTAACTATTTGTCTCCAGCGTATACCAAAAAATAGTTTCTAATTGAAAATTATCCCAACTACAGAGAAAATGATCTGAGAATAACTCTTACTTCTTTTACTAACTTCCCCCTTCCCCCCAACCCCCATTTCTTCAAATTTCTTGGCTTTAAGACTTTCCACACTCCTCTCTCTGCTTCCCCCTCTCCCACCTCTCACCTCCTCCCTCTCCAATCTGTCTTCCCCGCCTCCCTTGGCAGGCTCTTTAGCTTTAATTCAATAGTTAAAAGGCTGAATCAAAACTTGTATAATCAGCTTGAACCAACTTTTATTCCATGTCAGAAAACAGGAAGAGGCTAAGAATGGCCCAGATGTGATTTTGTATCCATGGGAGTGAACACAGTGACCTACCAGTATTTCCCCCTTCACAAGGATATATTATTTACAGGGTGTTTAACATTACCTGAGTAGTCAAAACCAGCAGTGGGTTATCTGAGTGACATGTATGAAGCACCACAGGCCTGTTCCTTAGGCCCTTCTCATCTGAGACATTTCATTAATGCTGTCATCTGAAACCCAAAATCTAGAAGCTACTTTAGCTTTAGTGGAAGGCAAATTTCAGGGAGAAAAAACCAGAACAAGGTAAGGAAATTAGAAAGAGGAAGGAATGATAGAAGTATGAAAAAGTGGAGAAAGACTGCTTGGTTTTATTCTCTGTATCCAAACCAGCTCAATTTCAGCTGAAATAAGTGCAGAACATGCAGATAGGCACTATGAGAAGTCTACCATGCAGGGGAGAGCAGAAAATGCCTTGATTAGCCTGATAAAAATGCTGATATGTGCTATGACTGCTGAATCTAATTGTAAAGAACAAGCACAAGTCAGGGGAAAATCTGTCAGTGCTAGTAGACAGAATTAACACAAAAACAAGTTATAAACACTCTGTTGGCCAGCTTCAACACCCTGAGTAATTCACATTACACTGAGACCAGTAGCAGAGTCTCTATAACCCTGGTAACCCCAAAGCCTGATCCAGCAGCTGGCTTGTCATAAGAGGATCACAACCTGATATTGATCAGGACTCAGTAATTGGGTGTAATGAGGTTCAGGTATCAGGATAATGCAAACAGGAACCAACAAGTGATGGGAGAGCAAGGTATGAAACTGTTGAAAATGCATTAGATACCACTGTGGTTGATTTTAGTTACGTCTTTGCTATAGACTAGTACAAATATGAGGAAGAAGCTCTTTATTCTGCTAGTGGCTTTGCACTGGAACAGATTGCCCAGAGAGGTTGTGGAGCCTCCCTCAACGGAGATATTTAAGAACCGTCTGGACATGATTTGGTACCATGTGCTCTATGATGACTCTTCTTGAGGCGGGGAGGTTGGATCAAATGGCTAGCTGTAGTCCTTTCCAACTGAACCATTCTGTGATTCAGAAGATTTTGGTTAGAAAAAGGGAGAAACAAATTTTATTTCGTTGGGAGACTGGAGTTGGCTTTAGCTTCAAAATTAAAAAAGGAAATAAATCATGCTTCTTTATACAGCTAATAAAAGGAACAAAACCAATTACACATAGATTTTTCACCATGCCATGGAGAGAAGAATCAGGCTGATTTATTCTCAAAGGTCAGCATCACACCATTTGAGTTTCACATCATCTAAAAAAAAAAGTTACCTATTATACACATTGGAGCCCAGGTACTGGTTCTCTTTAAGCTATTTCCTTTAAGGTAAGTGGTAAAATTCCAAATACAGACTATATGAATTTATTCTAGCTGTTCTTGGTTTTGTTTTTTTTTCCCCCAGCAATTTAAGGGTTTAAAAATAAATCAGCCATACTGCATTGCTTGAGAAAAAAACTTAGATCTCTGATATAACTTCTAAAAGGAAATTTTAATTTTTTTTTTAAATTAATCTTAGCATTTTAAAACCTAAAAAGCATATGGGGAGTGCACACATATCTACACATGCACTGAAGCCCGACACTTGTACAAGGGCTAAATTTTAGCTGTCAGTGAGACAATAAGGATCTTCCATCCTCTGGGAAATGGGGCACATACCACCACAGCAGTGCCACACATCTCCCAGATCCTCAACACACACAGCCAGGTGTGTTTTGCATCCAAAATATTCAAATTACACATACTTTACAAAGCAGATTAAAGACTTTACCAAGTTACAATCAATGTTACAACTATTGCATATTTAAACTTTTCTTTTATTTTTGTTTGGATTCTTCTACCAATCCATCCTTGCTGTATGTAGTGACAATATACAAAACAAACCCATTATTTCTTCATGATCTAGGGGAAAATAAAAGAACTACAGAAATCAGAAAACAGTTACAATTACATTAGTTGTCGTCACCCAAAGAACAATACTAATTTTTTTTGAGGCAGATATTTAGGTCACCATTTCCAACCACTTTTCTCTGATTTCTTCTTAAAATATAGGAAAACCCCAAAGTTTTCTGTCAATTTTTAATTCCTTACTGGCAACTAAATAAAGAAAAGAAAAAGAAACAAAGGAAAGCAAAGACTTTGACTACATCCTGTTATTATAAGGGGTTTTTTATTGCAATAGAAAAGCCAAAAGCTGCATTCATTTAATCTCCTTCTCCCATGTTTTTAGCTCCCCTTTTGCATACACATTCACCCTACACACAGTGATTGTATATGGGACATTGGAATTAGTATCATCTCAGTGTGGAAGCTTTCATGTGTGATACTTTTCAGAGCTGCCAGCAGAGTGACAGTCTCCTTACCGTAATACAAAGACTATTCTTCTTCAATTCAGCTCACTTCCAATTGTCTTATATCAGTGTCACAAAGAAGGCTGTGCATCCCAAAGGAAGGACTTGCACCCTTGAGGGTTAGTTCTCTCTCCCAGAGTATTGAATGTCAGTTCTGAAGCTTTTTAGAACTTTCGTCAGGTGAAGATAAGGGTTAAATTCAATCAAATGAAGAGAAGGGAAAACAAACAGGCCAAAGTGAAATGAGGAGATAAGTTAGAATTCATGTTCCTACTACATTGTTTCCAAAGGGGAGAACTTGATTATCTGTAACATGGCATTTTTTGTAGCAGAGAAGTTGGGACTTCTTCTTTGAACATATAATGAATACTGCACTTTGAATTCAAATATACGGATTGCAGCAGTTAAACTTTAACTGCTTTCTCCTGAAAAATTCATTGCATTATACTGTTCTATGAGATAGATTGCTGCATTTAAAACTATAAATGGTGCTACATATGGACACCAGAAGACCATTAGAAATACCTCAGAAGCTAACAGATCCCTTAGAACCTGTGCCTCCATTCTGATACCAGTGCCTATGGCAAGCAAAATTTTCCTTTGAGTGGGTTTGCAGATCCAAGAAGAGAAGGTGCCACATAATTTTCAAAACATATTCTTGCTGAGGCTACAGAACTACAGTGTTAGGTGTTATAGAAAAGAAAAACCATCTGGAAGATTTACACCTGAGAGAGACCAAATAGGATGGATAAATAACTTCCTGTAATGATATAGCCATATAGTGGTAGAGACAAGAACAAAACAAAGGTCCTCAATCCTAGTCTAGCAGTTCCCTCCTCCCCACTCCACTTCCGACCATGCTCTTACTGTACTTTTAAGTGCGAATTTTTAAGGCTGTATTACCTGTAATTGTGGGAACATTTTGTGTGGAGGAGTGCTGCTAAAAGGCTACTTAAAAGAACAAAAATACCATATGCTTTCTGGATTAATTTTGAAGCCTCATTAAGGTCAACATAAAAGACTCAGATACACTAGTGATTTGGCATGCACTTTCACTTGATCAGAGAGGGGTGGTATTTTTGTAAACAAAGTTACTAATTTAACCCAGTCCTGAATAAACTTGTGTGTAAATATCCTAAGCTGAAATAGTGTTGTACCTTGGGAGAAGAAATGCCAAGTAGATGTTGAGTTAACTAATCCTAAATAATTACGGCACTTCATTTATGAATACAACAGAGAATAAAGAAAATTCATATTATCTAGCAACTTCTAAGCAGTTTCCTACCAAACTAGCAGCCAGCTCTACAAAATGACATGGAGGCTGTGTCAGAAAGGGTGTGTAAAGTTGTGCCTGTTAATAGCAAATTATGTATTAAATAAGGTTAACTCCTCCAAATACTGTCATTTTATTCTTACTACCAGCTATAAAATACGTATGAGAAGCAAAGCCTGAGAATCTACCCTGAAATATTTCAGTGATACCAAATATAGTCCCAATATCCCTGAATACATATTAAAAAAAGTAGCATATTAACTACATCCATAAAAAATAGAAATGCATGATTCTACCCCAGTATTGGTTCTGTAAATAGAATAGTTTTGGTGCTAGAGAACACATAATAAATTTTTTCAGACTGGAAAAAAAGAATTACTTTCAAATTGCCAGCCAAAGACCTAAGATTCCATTCTGAAAGCTCTGACATTTATTTTCATGTTCACAAAACACTTCTTTTATTTCAGTGACCTATCAATGGAAAAAATAAGAAAAATCATAATTTCTAATCTGACAGAGTGAACTGTGTTACATAACCTTACCCTGAAACAACATTCATTATCTGAAGAACAATATCTGCAGAAATTTCATTTAATCCTACAGATCACAGAATCTTATTTGATGCAAATATAGAAGTAAGGAAGGGCACATTTGATCAAAGTGAAAGAACTTATTCCTCTTTAACTCTGTTCAATGAAATCTTGCGTTCGTATTTTGATTTTTAATAGGCAATTGAATTCAACCAATCTTAATTTTAAATCATCTTTAAAATGCACTTTTTCAAGGTAATAATTACAATACTGAAGGGCAAAGGCTGTCAGGCAATATAAATAAGTTTGATATTAGGGGAAAAATCAGGTTGAAAAAGTAGTAAATACAGTTGTTCAGCTTTTCCAACTTTCAAGTTTATGCCTTTGTTTACATATTGCTTATAAACACCTTTCCTTAAAGAAGAAAAAAAAAATCCAAAAATCCATGCAAATCCAGTTTTACAGTCTTAAACCAGACCTTACTTTCAGTCTAAAGAATATTGAGTGACAAAAATCTTTAACTGAAAAAAAACCAGTTAATAACAAATGTGAAACTTTCCCAAGGGACATCTTGATTTCTTACATTGTTTGTGAGACCATGTTCTTTACTTCTAAATTTTTCTGTATTTTTTCCCTGTCTAATTACTTCAACTGATGTTAATCTAGTATAATTCCATTGCTGCCAGAATTTTTACCCATATGTCAAAGCTATGCTGCTTTAGTCACAAAAGAATAATTATTCCCCTGTAAGATGTTGAGGTGAAAATCATTGTCTAAGTGAATTTCACTTAAACCCAAGAAGGAGATCTGAGTGTTGACAGGCCCTCAGGAAAATACTTCAACAGATCTATCCCATTGAGCACATGATCTATCTATTACATCCCTCTAAGTCCTCCTAAGATGCAATTCAGAGTGTATTAAGACACCAGCTTTGGAGGAATTCTCAACCACTATGAAAAATATAGCTACATTCATAAAGGCTGAGTTTAAAACATCTGAGTACAGCAATGTCAAGTCAGTAAGTATCAGCTATGTAGTTTGCTATTACGAATGTAATAGCAGTAGGAGCTGTGGCAGGTCAATCATTCCGTGCCAGCAAAAGCCCGATTCTCCCTCATCACACCTGGCACTTGTGTCAAATATCTCACCTAAAGGTCTTTGATGAAAGATGCTGCTTGGAAAGACCACAATATCTTTTCTAGCATTTCTCTTTTCTGCTCTCCCAGTCCTAGAAAAGAGTTAAAATATTTTACAGTTAAAATACTTACTTTTTTATCTGCTCCTTGGGGGCAGGGAAAATTTGCCACCCTTCTCACTGCAAAATTGATGTCCTATTAAACCCTTTGCTACCATAATCTTGTTCAAAACTACATAAGCCCAAATCACTCCGTTCTTCCTAGTAGATCATATTTTCTGGATCTCAAATCATTGTCTCACAAACAACCATACTAAAAACCATGAATCCAGACCTTCGTGGAGAAAGGCGCAAATAATTGGACTTTTTTTCGACTATAATATCATCAGATAGATATAATAAAATGCTTTCCTTCTCTCTTATAGACAAGTTTTGTTTCAGGAGAGATTTGCATTTTTTGTTCTTTTTTCTTCCTTTTTTCTGTAACAGGAATGCCAGACATCTCTTCCCTGCGGAAAATGCCCCCCCAGCCTGTATCATCCAGACAGAAGGCATGTACAGATATTTAGCCTTGCCCAAATATACGTGTTTACACTTGTTGCTTTGCATCAACAGTAGTATTGGCATCATCACAAACTTGACAAGACACTTTTTGTTTTTGAATCCTAACCTGCAGGACTTCTTCAACCTTCCATAAAGCTAAAAAGACCACAATGAGTGGTCATGCAGGATTTCAGAGTTTCAGTTAATAACGGATCAAGAGTGATCCTTAAAGAAACTTGACATAAATCCTTTGAAACAGCTTTGAGTGTCATTTTGCAAATAGAGATTTGCTTTTTGTTTTGTGCTTTAATTTAGATCAATTGTAAGGAACCGTCAAAAGTCTTACTAAGTTAATAATATACATCTATGACAATTAACATGACTCTAAGTGCCATTTCTCTAACCAAATAATTGGCCTATTATGGAATTGACCGTATTATGGAATAGACAGTCAGGGAGAAGAATACCTGATTCCAAACTATTTGTTAAATTAACCATCTGAAATTAAAATATTCTTCTTATAAAACTGAAGAGAAACAAATTTTAAGAAGAAAAAAATTATTTCCAATAATTTGTACACTTTTAGTATCAAGTATGACTGTGTCCTCAGAACAAAAGTGCTAATGATATCACCACAAGAAGGGATATGCAAAAGAAACACTCAAAATGTACATGAAAATGTACAGAACAGATTTTAAAAGAGCATGAGGGTTTCTAATTGAGCATGTTCCAACAAATGTAGGATAAGCTCATGGTAATGGGAGGTTGGCAGGAGGGAAAAGAGAGGTGAGCAAACAGTTTAAAGGCTGTACATCAAAGAAAAGCAGAATACTCCACCACAGTATGAATAGGCAGTGCCTCACAGGAATGCTTATTTTTTTGTACGTACCTAAGACAAAGAATAAATACATGCAGAATAAAACAATAATCATTTCAATGCTAAAAACAAAAAGAGTAAAAGCACAACATAACTTGTAACAGTCTGAGGATCTGATCAGTCAGTACAGTAGCAAAAGAAAAATAAATTAAATAAAAAAATTTGCTTAAAGTCCAAACAAAAAATTATATTTAAAATACAATTAACACACATTTGGGTACTGCTTTCTTTTTCTTTTTTGATGAAAAGTAAGGAAACATGAGGCAAGGACTAATTACCTGTTCTTTTTAGGCAAATCCCAAAGCCATTATCAGTTCTTGTTGAATTTAGTCTTCATCAGCCTTTAAAAGAGTGAGTGAGAATATTGTGCTTCCCATCCACATACCTGCCCAGCAGTACAGGAAATCACTGGGCATACTTCACCATTATGTACATACAGTATCTTCTAAAGTAACAGAGTAGGCAAAGTCTTGACTGCATTTTGACTGCAATAGCAGAGCTTCATCAGTGAACAGCAAGAGTCCCATCAACTTTTTTTCCAGGAACCCACAGTTTTCCCCTTCCATCTTCTGCTCAATGTAAACCATACTACTTTAATGACAGTGTGGATCTTAATAGTCCTTTGGACATTGACCTGTAATTTTTGCAAGAAAGTCTTTGCAGTTCTCTGGAGCTATATGAATAATTGACAGCAATTAAGTACTGTTGCACCTGCCCAAAAACTGAAGACTGTGATCTGTCACTAGAAGTGGAAAATTACTAAAAGCTATACTTCAGCCAAACTCTCCAAAAGGATGTGTTCTGTATTTCTTTCTGTTGTGTTTTTTGGTTTGTGAAATATATATATTAAATGGTACTTTGTGAAGCAAAAAAAAATTCATCAGTTTTCAGAGATTTTCAGAGGAACAAGCAGCAGCTAGGGTGCCAATATTGACATGCTGCTGTTCATAATTCCTGCTTTTTACCATCAGAACAGTTCAGAGTTTGGAATGATGCTTCTTTTTTTAGGTCATAGGTTGGACTTGATGATCTCAAAGGTCTTTTCCAACCTAGTTCATTCTGTGATTCTGTGATTCTCTGATTCTTATTTACTTATGAGGAGTGCCAAGTCTAAAGACACCACAGCATCTCACATTCATTCTCACAATCCCATTCTAGATGTGGGCATTTTTTAAACAGGTGACCAAGTGCAGCCTCTTACCAGCAAGAACTTTTCCTCTATGTTTACGTAGTCTAATGCAAGGAAATGCTATCTACAATTCTCTCTTGCCACATGATGCAAGTCATACTTGGTTAGAGCAAGAGCTGAGTTGTGATTAGGAAAAACAATCCAACACTCTGTGCTGAAAGAATAAACCAGCATCTATAGGTGGTCAAAATTCCAATTTCCCAAGCCTCTTGCCTTTCTTGTCTACTCCTGACCAGACAGATCCTATTAGCACAGGTAGGGTTGACATGCCATTCAGGGCAACTGAAGCTTGTGATTGAAAAATTACAAGCTTTCTTAGTAATTTAGACACAAAAAATGTGTTATCACCACAAATACAACAAAAGAAAAATATGAGACTCTCCTGAACTATTTTCCATACATTAATTTTGAGAGATGCTTGCAATCCTCCAGTACTAAAGATTAACAAAAGATAGATACAAGGTTATTTTAATTGCTAGGAATGGAGAAAAAAGCCCTTTGATTTCTTTGAGGGTTGGGTGCTGTTTTTTCTTTTTTTTTTCTTAAGCAAAATTTCTGCGTTGGTGTAAGGCAGATTTTCCAGGCTTCAACAAACCAGATGGCCATCCAAAAATGCGATATGAAATTTTTATAGGAAGCTAAGAGCTGAACCCATCTAAGGGAGAGATTTTTCAGATTCCAAACTTTTAAAAATAAATATTGCTGCAAGATCTTATGTATCTACATTTGAACTGCCACGAGTCAATAAATAACCACAGTGATAATTACCTAAATTCTATTTTTAGAAGGAACAGAACACATGCAATAAACAATAGCACATTGTGATATTAATGAAGCACTTGCTTCCTCTAAATGTAGAAATTCAGCAATTATCACCAGAATTGGCATGTATAAAGGTGCTGGTGACAATTTTAAAAAGGCATATTGCTTATATGATAGACCAGAATGCATGCTTTGGACCCAGTGCATTTTGTTATGAAGGATTCAATGACACAGTCCCACACTGAGCCAAGCTTATGCTCAGCACAGCATCAGCTCTGGTGGAGAGGAAGAGGTGATTGCAAGCCTTCCTTCTGCTTGCCCCAACTTTGAGTTGGCCAGAGGCCAACTCAGCCATCAGCACAAATTAGAACTGCTATAAAGTTGTTCTACTTTACATCAGCAGGTTTGGACCCCTGAGGAGTGCACCGCTCAGGCATCAGAGCATGTATTGAACTGCAGACCTTTCCCATCAAACCCCTGTCAGACTTCTTTCCTGCTAAAAGGTGTCTCCTTTTGCTCTCAGACATTTCCCCCACACATTTAAAGCCTGTCAGAAAAGCTGGAAGGGCTGGGCACACCAAGCTGAAACGTCTCTCAGTCACAGGACTTGCCCTCTTGAGCTTTAGGGTCACTCTTAGTAATTTTT
Source organism: Corvus brachyrhynchos (assembly GCF_000691975.1). Taxonomy (NCBI): domain Eukaryota; kingdom Metazoa; phylum Chordata; class Aves; order Passeriformes; family Corvidae; genus Corvus; species Corvus brachyrhynchos. The sequence goes on along the minus strand of NW_008237233.1, from coordinate 1,304,971 downwards.
CATTGTGGCCAAATATTTGGCCTGAAGACCTGTTGTCAAAGAAATACTTCCAGGCAGCTTGCTTTTTCAGACCTGCATCCCTAGCCCCAAGTGTGCACAGAGACAAGCTGCTCTGATGCCTGCACACCACGCTGTGCCTCTCCAGCCTGCCTTTTTGTCCTTAACTCTATCAATCTTTTCTTCCTGGGCTAAAATTATCCTGCTTCCATTTTTCCTTAGACTTCTTCATGCAGTCTGGTTTCCTACAACCCTATTTTAATTCTGTCACAGAAAGAAAATAAGGTTAGCAGAACATAGGAAAGTGATCATTTATCACCTGGCTGACTCCAGGGTTTGACTTTTGGCTTTCCACCCTATTACACACAAAGAAAAGTCAGCCACAGGGCAGAGATCTCAGTCAGTGGATGAATTCTTCTCTAATTCTCTGAGCGATGAAGGCTTCATACTCATGCCTCTCCTTCACATTATACTTGCTGTGCAGAAAGCACTGCTAAACTGCTAGGAAAAATTTCTTTACTGGGCACTACCTGGCCAAGGAACCTGCAGCACAGACTGCAGTGATCAGAAAGCTCTTCTTGTGTTTGGGAACCTGGCATAGATTATATAAGAAAATTAATTACTGAAAGGGAAGAATAATCCAAACTACAGAATTTGGTTGTTTGGTTCATTCACCAGCATTCCGAATGTGTATATTTCGCAATACAGGTGTAAGTGGTTACTGTGACTCTGCTCCTGTCAGTGCTTCCTGAAAGATGAGCAACTGCCCCAGCACTCCTGCTGGAGCTCTGCACACCCCCTGCACTCACCCAGATGTGTGAAGTAACTGCATGTGGTCCTGACGGAGAGCACCAGAAGTCAGTCATCTCCTTCACACTCCATCTCTGCCTCAGGAAGTATCTCCAGAAATTGACTCATATTGCTTCAGGGACCCATTCGCAGACAGACGCTCCCAGTCTCAGGGAGATGGCAGCCATCACACATTGCCAGGACGGGAAGACAACTGCAATATTTTGGAGCATTATGGCAATAAACATACACAAGATCACATGGGGAAGATAACATGCAAGGAAGAATTAATACACTAGCCATGTCAAAAAAGGAGATGACTGCAGCTCATGACTGCAGCTCATGATTTCCTTTTCTGAGAGATAATGCTTGCAGAGGTCACAGGGTGCAGTGAAGCTCTCCATAGGAATCTAGAGAGTGTCATGGTCTAACCCCAGCCAGCAACCAAGTCCCACACAGCTGCACTTTCACTCTTTCACCAGCAGGATCAGGGATAAAAATTGGAAGGGTAAAAGCCAGAAAACTCATGGATTGAGATAAACACCATTCAATAGGGAAAACAAAACCCACATACACAAACAAAGTGAAACCAGGAATTAATTCACTGCTTCCCGGGGGAAGGCAGGTGTTTAGCTGTCTCCAAGAGAGCAGGGCCCCTTTACATATAATGGTTACTTGGGAAGACGAACACCATCACTCCAAACGTCCTCCCCAGTTCTTTCTTCCTAACTTCACTTTATATACTGAGCATGATGTCACATGGTCTGGAATATCCCTTTGGTCAGCTGGGGTCACCTGATGAGACAGATTAGCCATGTGTCATCCCAGCCTCCCAGGCACCCCCAACCTCCTAAGCAGTGTGGCAAGTGTATGAGAAGCAGAAAAGCCCTTGCTTCAGTGCAAGCCCTGCTCAGCAATGACAGAAATATCTCTATATTATCAACCCTGTGTTCAGCACAAATCCAAAACACAGCCCCCATACCAGCCACTGTGAAAAAAATTAACCCTACCCCAGCTGAAACCAGTAGAAGAGACAGCCTAACCTGATTTTTAAGAGGAATAATTACATTTTTTATACAGAAACTTGCAGAGATGATAACATGCATGACTACATTCACATCACTGAGACTCTAGATAAACTGATCTAAAGGTCTGTTAGCATAAACTGCTTACAACTGATCCCATAGAATTAGAGCTCAGAAGCTTGCAAGGTCAGTAACCTGATTCATTTGGCAGTTGTGCTGACTCTTACATCTCTACTACCACTATATAGTGTTCCCCTCCACAAAGGGCCAAAGACATGACGACAAAAAAATTGCCACAAGAACCACAGAATCATTAAGATTGGAAAAGAGTTCCAAAATCATCAATCCAGCCTTTGACTGAATACCACCATGCCCACTAAACCATACTATAAAGCACCATGTCTATTCACCAGGGATGGTGACTCTCCCTGGTGACCCCGTTTTAATGCTGACCTTTCTGTGTAGAAATTTTTCCTGATATCCATCCTCAACCTCTTGCAACCTGTCCTATCACTTGTTGCCTAGGAAAAGAGATTGAACCCCACTTTGCCACAACCTCCTTTAAGGTAGTTGTAGAGAGCAATAAGGTCTCCTCTGAGCCTTCTTTTCTCCAGGTTAAAAAACCCTGTCTGAAAGGACTGGAGAGACAATACCTCTCAGCCGCCTAACCTCTGCATATCTTTCTGACTTGGAAAAAGTAGTTGAAGTTCATGAACACTGAGCTGGGAGCTCTTATCGCAGCAACCAGAAAGGGACTGCTCCTCTCACTCTAGGATGAGTCTCCCCATCTGTTTCTAAATAAAGTCTGCTTTCTCTCTTCCCATCAGTTATGTGAACTCTTGAAAGTCATGTACTGTGAGGCATCTAGGTCAAATAACCTAATAAACACAGGAATTACTGTGTCTAAGAAAATATATACTTCCCCTGTGCCTGTCTGTGCTGGGCTGTAATGACAAAATACCTGCTGCAGGGGCACGTATCCCAGCTGTGAGCATTTTGGGGTATAGTGAATACGAATAGGGACCACTAAGCAAGTGTGTAATCCAGCTGCTCCACTCTGCTCTTCTCAAGATGCTCTTTGCTCACACAAGCTCTTGTTGTGTTTTCCACTTAGCAGCCCAATGACTGTCTACAAAAACATGTAGTTATAAATGAGCACACCGACTGTTTCTCAACACAGAACAGAACAATCCGGTGGTGGAAGGCACTGGGAAATTCCCTGTTCTGCCCCTTTTGTTCCAAGGCTGCTAATGTATTTTCCATGAGAATTTCTTCTGCAATGGAAAAAAAATACATTAGACAAACAACTTATTTATTATGAGAATGAAAGGCAGAAAGGGGAGCTTAACAGAGCTTCAAACAGAGACTTATTCTGTAGGAAATACATTTTTTAAATGCAGAAATATATTTCAACAATAGTCGTATTTGATGAGAACTGACACTTCAAGACCTCACAGTCAAAATCGTCTGAACTGCCATTCAGATTAGCTGAACCACAGTCTGCAGCATTGTTATGCATCTGTACAAAGTTGTAAAATCAAGTCTCTATTACTGGCTATAGGACTAAAACATTTTAAGGGTTTGTCTCACAATCAAACCCACTGTCCCTATGAAAATGGAGCCATACACCTATATGGAGCCAAAATTAAAATGGACACCATACCTCCTAACATGCTAAGCTATATTTAGCATGCAATCTGCCATGAGCTTGTTGATGTTGCCCCTCTGAGGTAATCTAGTGGATGGATGGACACAAAGACGAGGTACCTACCTCTGGAGCAAAGTCCTGAAGCAGACCTCGAAGAATTGTCTAACTGTTGTCCAGCACCCTACACTGAAACACAGGACCCAAGCAGGAAAAAAAAAGGAGAGTTGATGAACTAAGAGGAGTAATTATGCTGCTGAAATGAAACAGAGGAGGAGGGGATGAAATGGAGAGGAACACATGCATAAAAGGAGAAGTGCTCAGAACTAATTCTGCAGTTAAAATACCACCATTTCATATGTTTTTCAAAACAGCTCACTTGTAACAGATAATCCATGACATCGGTCTCTTAATCCTCTCAGCATGCCTAAGCAGCACCACAGTCTAATGACTGAACTGCTGTAGCCTTGACCGTAATTACAATATCAACATCCTGCTACCTACAGCAGCCATAACCTCTGTAAAATAAAGTCCACACATTTAATAACATGCACAGGAGAATTACATTTTAAACAGCAACAGCTCTGTAAACATGCTATGTGTTTACACATAGCTTTTAAACACATATCTTGTCTTCAAGGAGTGCGTAACTGAGGGCTACAAAACATCTTTTAGCCTTTTCTCAGTATTTGTGATGTAGTTTTTCCTCTGGCTATTTTCCTAAGGCACAATCTGTTTTTAGGCTATGCAAACAACAACAGTTTTTGCCTTTTCATTCAAGGGAAGCAAGGTTTATCATGGCTGGAAAGGCACCTGAAGTGACCGTCATTGGGCCCGTTTCTTCTCCAGTGGTGTTGTGGTTTTGCTACAGGGCCAGCCAAATGAAATAATTGCGTTAAGAAATACAGCCCTATGTAATGCTCATTCTGAGCATGCAACTTAGGAGTGAAAATAAAAGGAGTGTACACTGCCCATAATTGCTCACTCTGCTGTACCCCAACCACATATCCTTCTGCACCAATCTTGTGTCTTGTAGTTTTTTATCATGCAGATTCAAAAAACATATACATAGTCAAAGTCTTGTGCAAAATTTGATTTATGGTCACCAAATTCAATTTTAATGAAAACTTTCCCAAAATATCTCGTGTATTTTGATTTTCCAAGAGAAGTTTCCAAGAGAAAAAAGAAAAAAAAAAAGCCCCTTACTCCTTTGGAATGTCACAAATACTATGCTTTCCTCCAAATTTGGAGCTTACAGCATCAGCTCACACTAGTGTATGAAAAAGGCTACCTGTATCTTTAGCACAGCTACAGCCTCAGAAAAATCTCTTCGTCTTTCCAGCTGCAGGTCAGGCAGGCAGGTTTTAAGGGTGAAAGGATAAGAGAGGTACAATTAAAGAGTCAATGGCTAATATCTCAAACTTCTGTCTTGCAGGGTGAGTAAACTGCCGAGGACTGGAGAAGCTAGTTACTTGCCATTGCCTAAGGTAAAAAAAAAAATCACACAGCTTTTAAAATTCTGATTAAATAATGTAGCAAATGCTGAACAGCAGATCTTTTCTGCTGTGTTGCAATGCTCATGGTCACAACAGCCAGGGATAGTACACTGAGGTCCAGTCAGGATCTTGCTTTCTTGATATTATGTGGGCTTAAGACCTTGCTTTCTCCCCAGGGAGTCAAAATATAGATGAAGACTAAAGTTAATGAGATTTTTTCCCCACCAAAGCTAACTTATCCATAGCAAAAATCCCATCTTTTCCTTCTGATTATGTTTCTTATGTAGAATATCACTATTTTTTGGGGGGTGGCGGGGGAGGAAGGAAGGGTATAGAAAAAACCAAAAACTGTAATTCCACAGATTCCATAAAATTCAGGTTGATTATACTGTCTTCCAGGCAGCACAGCTGTCTGTTCTGAAAAGGAAGAATCTTCTCTCTCCCTCTCTCCTCTATCCTATTATCACTGCCCCACCCCTCTTTTTTTCTGACTTTAGCCTTTATCTGAGAAAATTCAGCTCACAAGAGTTGCAGAAAGTAATCATTCTGCATTTTCCAGCCTCATGAATCTAGCAGGTCCCTGGATTGAGATGACTCTGGGGAGAGTGGTAATGCAAAGCCCCAGAATAGGGGACTTGGGGATTTCTTTCAACAGTATTATTCAAGCTGAGCACCATCTCTCATTGTCACACCCCCACCCATCCCCAAAAAGAGAATATTGAAGGTTTTTTTTTTCAGTCAGTTATATTGCTCAGAAGGACAATCTCTTCACAGAAGCTGTCAAGAGGACTCTGTCCTCACCCACAAAAGGGCTCCATTGAAGAAAGGGAGGGAACTGAACCTATCCAAGCTACCCAGGTCCTTTCACTAACAACTTTTATTAAAACTTGGAGCACCTTGGCTGACTTCTGAAGCCCCAGGAGTTCACTGGCTATCACATTGTGCTGGGCAAGATCAGGGAGCAGCATGTATCCCTGGTCCTCACCAGATAACCACTGTGAGGGTGTCACACAATACACTGCAGACAACACCTTGGATCAGAAAACAAAATCCTCTTCAGCTGCTAAGACAGACTCAGATGTCAGGCTAAGGAATTGCATGGTAAACTCATCTCATGGAAGAGGAAGTCTAGCTTCTCTTACAGCTTCCCCGCAACCATATGCAGGTTTGCCCATTGCCCTTCATTCAGCAAGGACTAAATTATTCCCTAATTAGAAAAAATCCCTAGTCATTACTTGTTTACCTTCAAACAGCAAGCAAAGAAAACAAACCCAGAAGTTAGAAAGGGGCCAGGAAGAGATCCTTCAAAATCATAAGACTATTTTTCTCCTATCTATAGTAGAGTTATAGCTGCAACAGAGATAAAAAACAGCAAAAGACTTAGCAATAATTATCACATGTCAGATGTGACTATGTTTCATTCAGAAAAAGTGCAACAACTTTGGTTTGCAAAGCACAGAAACAAGTTTGCACAGAATTAAAATTATCTCCAATACGAATTAAAAAGGAGCTAAAGGGAAAAACCTAAACTTTCCAGCTGCATTTGAACCATAAATTAGTATTTTAAATATATTTAAAAGAAAATGAACTCAAATACAGAAAATCTACAGAATTTTGAAACAGGTGTTTTAGTGGAAAATCAAACACCCAAGAATTGCAGACCATCATTGTACAAAAGAGTATCAAAGGATCCATTCCTTTGGAGAGGAGGATGCTTCTCATGCATGGGGAAAACAGCATGCCATCTTTTAGCATCTACTCTAAGGCATGACATGTAGTCATCTACAGCTTTTTCTTCAAAGGCAAGGATGAGACACAAAAAAAGCAGAAAAACACAGGAAAAAATTATTCCATTGGGAATTTTTTTTCCAGAACTGGCAGGATGGCCTTGCCTGAAAGAAACCAGGACTAAAGACAGGAGCAACATACAGCTTCCTTCTATCTCAGTCCTTGTACTTTCTATTTTTCCTGTTTCTTCTTACCGGTTGACTTTAATTTCTCATATTTTTCTTTTTTCTCTAATTTGTTTACTTGCTTGTTCTGTTAGATGCCTAACAACCCATGTGCTGATATTATGGCATTTAAAACAGACACTTGAGAATTTTTGGAATACCTAGTCTCTTTTCTGATCCACAGAAGTTTTGTATTTGTTTGATGTGTTGGCACTTAGATTGTTTGTTTTAAAACAAATCACAAATGTTTAATAAATAATTCAATTCAAAATCATTTAACACAGAAAAGTATTTGTAAATAAATTTTAGTAATATTAGCTAAGGTAGAAACAAACATTTGGGGATGGTTTTTTTTCATTGTGTAGTGCCAGTTTTGTAATTGCCGACAGGTTTTGCCACTGATGTCCTCTCCCATTCTGCTGTATAGAACACAAAAGCAATGTTTAATTTTCTTAGACCTGGTGATCTAGGTCATACAGTAAAGATTTGCGACAGCCTGGCAGGGATTAAAGCACTTCACCCTTTCTTTCTAATCCCTTAACAAATGCTTGTATGTACCACTAGCAAGTTAGGACATACCAGGTTTGTTCTGAACCATTGCCTGAAGCAGTTACCCAGGTTTCTTGACCCGTAAAGGTACTTCTGCCTTCAAGTCTGTTAGTTCAGCAAATTGTGAGGATCCCCATCCAAGCCCTGCTCACTCAGAATGAAACAAAGGTCCAAACCTACCTTCCTCTAATCAGCTGTTGCTGTTTCATTCTCCATCTAAACTGTTAAACTGAAATTAGCTCAAATGGTGGGCATCAACAGGCTGTGAATGAGACAAAGAAACAAACTCAAAACCCCACAAAAACTTAGTCAACCAAGCAAGCAAGCAAACACAAAACCCACCAAAACCCACCAAAACAATAACAAAACCCCCTAAAACATTAAAACACTTTTGGAAAGTATTACCACCTGAACCCAGTTTAAATATTTCAGCTTGATCAAATACTAAAACAGGTGTGAAAAAAAAAAAATAGTTTCTGAAAGACAGATACCCTACTTTTCACCAGCACCATGAAGAATAAACCAGAAAAATTTTACTCAGTTTGTCTTAGTTTCATTTAAGGTATTTTTTTGTCTTTTAAAGTAATTTCAAACCAGGATTCTGTCTGGTCTTTTATCCAGTCTGTTGTCTCTATGGGTAAGGATTAATTATAGCATTCAGATTAAATTTCAGAGGTAGCATGAAATGTCTTTCTATGCACAAGCCTTCATTAAAATAAGGAAGTTACACCGGCAGCTAAATTGTGTCTTCAGTGCTTTTGAGTCAGCTCTTTTGCTGAAGGCCCTATTCTATTTTCATTCAGGAAAGCCAGAAAGTTACATGTAAAATGAGAAGTGATTGCAACACTCAGAAACCCACGTGCTGTTTATTTTCAAAGAGACTCTCAAATGCACTGTGGTTGGACTACTTTTGAAAGTGGAAGCAGGTCATTCAGATCCTGACTCTCGGATATATTTAAGAAAATATACATGTTTAAATATTTTGGCTTTCAGTGCCTCTGTGCCTCTCTCCATGGCTACAATGTACATCCAGCTCATGATGCTAAAACTGCAGTAGTATTACAGAGCTGGGAAAATCATGTGTAGGGCTGAGATCTTTACCTTTTCCTGTGATTTACCTCAGTTTTATATAAGGAAACATGTTATTCTGGACATGGCTTCTATATTTTTGTTATACAAAAGCAAAAAACTATTCCACATTAAGAGGAAAAAATTAAACAAAAAAACCTGACACATTTGAATTGCAGACCCAGTGAGATCAAAATATCTTTCTGGTGCTAGTGATTACCAGCTTTGTCCTTAATACAGTCCTCCTCTCCTCTTTTGTCTCTCTTTTTTTTATTATAAAATAGTAATAATAGCAGTCCATCGCCTGTACTGACAAGACTGAGATGGTTTACTTTCCTTTCTGACAAGACTGAGATGGTTTACTTTCCTTCCCCTAGGAACCTACTTTCCCATGGGCTGTCCTGCTGGGGTGACTGCAGAAATGAAGCACCAGAAGGGTTTATCCCTCTGTCCCAGTTAGACCCATGCAGCTCCCTAGGACAGTGTAATTAACTCTGTCCCATTAAAGCATTGCAGCAGCCCATCAACCCTGGTACTTGATAGATCTGTCCTAGTTAGTCACAGCACTGCCCATTCTGTTTTGAGGCACAATTACAGTAAAGCCTGTAAGTAATATCATTGAAATCAATGGCTACTGAAGAGTAAACTCTACATCTTAAATTTAAAATCAAAATGTCAATGATACTCATTACTTAAAGGTAGAAGCTGCAACTTTCCAGCAAGATGGTATTTGTTTGTTTCCAAGTTTCTATCTGCAATATCATGCAGGAGTTAAGAGATAGGGGAAATACTGTGGAAAAAGATTTCTCTTAAAATCATTTGACTGAAAAGCTCTGACTTAACTCAATATGTAATATAAAATACTAAAAGCCTGACTGTGCTGCAATATTTTCCAGCTAGCAGGCAATGTTATACAAAACACAACATTGCGCTAAACCAATTTTAAGGTGAAAACTCCAACAATTCTCCTCCTCCCTCCACTTAATTTTACAAATTAACCTTTTAAAATTTTGCTATTTCTAAAGGAAATAGAGCAAAACTAAAAACTTGGAAATGCATTTGGTTTTGAATATGAAATGTAACCTGTTTAAAAACAGGCAATCTTTCATTTTTGGGATTCAAGATCTGCACAGATTGTAGTGTCACCTCCCAGCATTCCCCACTGTGAACCTCAAGTTCATGGGAATGACCAATACTAATGATCCCTGAACTGTTTCCCACAGCCAAATGACAGCTGCAATTCTTTAGCCCCAGCTCTCCTCCTTAGAGCTGATTCAGCGGTAAATTATGGCACTTCCTCTAAAGTATCCCATGCTGGTTTGGACATTTATCACCCAACCTTAGCATTAGAAGATGCATTTTCCTCATAACTCCTAGTGAAGTGCCTACTTCACAAGACCATGAGTAGTAGGAAAAGGCAGGTCTGGGTATATTCTGGGAGATGACCAAGGCAATGGTATCTTATTACCATTTTTCTTCTGTGGAAGAGGAATAATGGACCTTCATGCAAAGCATGGAGGAACTGTGTCTAAAACACTGGGCTCAAAGAAGCTTTGGGCATTTCTGAGCAAAGACACTCTGCTGAATATATTTCAGGTTTGAGATTTCTATACTGCCCACCTTAGAACTCATAAGAAATATCTATATCAAAGAGTATTTGCTGGCATAGAAAAAGTAAAATGCTGTACAAGCTAAACAGGAATTATTCAGGTGTCATTACTCAAATCTATGGCAGTTAATCAACACATCTAAAAGTAAATCCATGGTAGATTTAACATTTTCTATTATTTTCCTTTTCACTCTATTATAGAGCAAATAACACTAGGAACTTGGTCTTTCCACCCATAAAAATGATCCTTAAAGCCAGGACATATTTCTGAGTTTACTAGTCAATTTATTATATCCCGTGTGAAAAACAAGTCTGCACCAGATAAGCAATAAACCCTCCAGAAAGAAGACTTCAATATATAGCAAGTGAAATGGAGCTCCCCTGTCTAGCCATAGTTGAAAGTAAAATCAGTGTGAAATTCTGACCAGAAGGGGACTACACAAAACCCTAATATTGTTCTGATTGTGGTTTGCTCTTGCAAACTAGGGTGATGTTTGGCTACTGCAGGTTTTTAACTCGGGTAGAGAGAAAGGCTCTGATAGGAGAAATTGATTCCAGATTAAGATGTGGATTTCAAACCTCTTCTTTTTCCTCCCCAATCTCAGCTTTTCCAAGCAGTATTTTATTTTTAAATGAGGGCAAAACCCAGTGTCTTTAACTTCATAACTTTTTGCTCAGAAACTCTAGCAGTGTGTGATAGTCTGGTTAAGAACTGTTTATCCTGCAGCCATGCCAGCAAAGCAGTGCACCCTTGATCTTTCCATATGAGCTGTTACACAGAGAGCAGGTTTCACAGCAGGTTCCATGGCACAAAAGACATCACGATGCAGAAATAATACTCCAAACAGCCAGACACATTCTCACTTCTACAAATGTCTGATCAAACATCCGCATCTGGTATTCTAATTTTTTTGTTGTTGTTGTTTCAAAGAATGTAAAATTATGAGTATTAGCTCTTGTACCGTGCCGTTTAGAAGTGATTCCACTGTCTCAAAGAAAGAGTTCTTGCTTTGGGTCTGGCTGGAATTTGACCACTGTATCAGGAGCGCATCTTCAGCATGTTCTGTGCAGAATACATTTGAAATGCAAGGGCTATTTTTTCATCACAATAGAAACAGCTAAGGATAAGCTTTTCAAAGATGGCTATCAAAAAACCAGCATGTTTTTCAAAGTTCTGTATAGCTGCATATTCAAACACCATTTTAAATTAGACCAAGAAAAATTATTTTCGTCCATTTTGAAATATCACCAAAATTCTCATTCAAAGTGTCCCTATTCCATCTGGGTAGTCAAAATGAAACAAGTAAATCCTGAGCAAACAAATCAGACTTTTGCACCTCACTCTGTAAAGACAAATATTAAAATTGCAAACAGTAGATAAATAGAAACATTCTAAAATGCAAATTAATTGTTACCAGCAATGTAAGGCCAAGACAGTAAAGCGATCTCATTAAGAAGCTTTATGGAGGCCATAGATTTAATTATCAGGGGCAGTTGTACAGCTTGTTCTGACCTTCTAGCAGCATTTTTGGTTTGCACAGATGGGCCATAGTGCTGTCTCTTTCCTTCATCTATATTTTCTGTTCCCTAGAACAGGCAAAATACTGAAATCTGTAAGTATTCTGCTCAGCAAAGCTCTCACCCTTGCTTGTCAGTCTTGAATGCAGCAAGCTTTCTGCTGGCAGTAGAGGTGGAGACAATTTTCAAGTCTTTGAAAATCTTGTAAGTTTCATTCCTTAATAATTATTATTCTGCAGTTGGCAAAGATTAAATGCAGCCTGTTCTTCCTGCTCATTTTCTGCTAGAAGCAGTAAGTGTCCTACAAACTTAAACCATGTCTCATGGACATACAGGGTGGAGGACAAAGACAAAGCTTACACAGTTGGCTTAATAAATAAGGAGTTTCTACTGTTTAACCAAGGGTGTATAACTCTTTTCACTCACCATGAAATAATGAAGTTTGGTTGCTGGTAAAGGACATATACCATATTTGGCCATGTTAGTTGTACAAAGAGGGGCAAGGACTTGTGAAAAATTGGACTTGTTTCCCTGAGAGGAAAAATGAAACTGTCCACAGAACACACACACAAAACAAAACCAAAACCAAACAAAAAAAACCCAAACAAACAAATAATAACCAAACATCCAAAACAAAACCAAAACAATAAAATCGCCACCAAAAACTGAAAAACAAACAAACAAGCAGAAACAAAAAGACCCAAACCAAACCAAACTAAAACAACAAATCCCCCCAACAACAGTGTGTTGCAAATTCCACAAAATAAGGCCCTGGAAATTTCTTCTACATAATTGTTTCTTGACAGAAATAAATTAACTCTGTTTGCTGGAAGAATGTCATCTGTGCTCCGACCCAGGAGTCCCTGCTCCTATCAGTCTTTGAGTAATCAGTTTTCTGTAACCTGTATTTCTGTTCTCTCTGTTTACCAAGTAAATACATTTAATGTATCTGCTGGAGTTCAATCCTTGTAATGCTTGCCTTTCAAATTTTGGGCATGTCAGCACTGTCAGAAAATATTTTCCATTCTCCACCTCTGCCGAAAAAAAAAGAAGAAAATGTCCTAGGTGTTGTGCCATCTTCAGAACTTTACTCTTGGAGAAAAAATCTTGGATCACCAGCACATATCTGAAGAATGAAAACTTCTGCATAGAGTTCCTTATTGATCATAAAGAACAAGGACAGTAGAAAGCATGACTTTCCTCTGCAACACTATGTAAGTGGATAAACTAATATCTGACCTTGCAAGTTCTGATGCATTAAAAAAAAATTCTGAGTGCCTGTAAATATACTGCCAGATAATGAATATATAGGATTCCTCAGATCTTGATTTTATATTTTATATGTTGTTTAAGAGGACCTATCTCACATTTGTCTTGATGCCTTCCTTCATCTTTTCTTATCCATTTCTCAGCAAAGGTTAAAAGAGAGAGCTTCTGCCTGGGTTCAGGGTTTCTGACCTGCACCACTCAGAAAGTTAGGGTGCCATTTAAGGTAATAATTTTCCCACAGAACCCAGTTGTGAACACTAGATTTGCTTTTAACGAATTTTACTTTTAAAAACAATTTTCTTGACATTGATATATCCATGTACTTAAGATACAATGAAAATATTTCCTTACTTCCCAGCACTGATGTTTAATTTCTCTTTGAGACATCCTAACTACATTTGACTTTTCCTAATGCTGGGTGCCAGCCCTAGGTTGCCTAAGTTTCACACAGTGTCGTTGCTTTCACTGTGCTAATCTTAAGTTATATACATTTTTGGTCACTCCATGTGTTTCTAATTGGTTTCCCAAGCACCCGCAGTAATACAGCTGCTCCATTTGGCAGCTGCCAGTGCCCACAAACCCCTGTGTCTTCCTCTTCAACACTATTTTAGGTACTGTCTTTTGGCACTCAAGTAAAAACAGTTATAATCCGATGTAAAGTATTAAAAAAAAAATCCAAAAAGACAACTGAAAGCATATAGAACTCTTGTGGCTTTGATGTTGCAAGAGGAAAGAAGTCCCTTTCTGTGTTATGCCTGCTACCCCAGTCTTGATGAAGGAAACTGGTATTTTTCTGTCATCTGGGTGCTATCTTCATATAAGACATTACAAGCAAAATAGCCACAACCAGAGGATGAATGACCAAGACACAATTGGTGGTCCATGGAGTAGACAGTGGCAAAGGCAGGGCTGACCACAACAGCTGGTTGAAAGCTCATCACATCTGCATCCAGGGCTTCCTGGCTTGACTTAGGATGTTGAGCTCTCTTCCCAAACCCTTCTGTTCATTTTCTGCTTGGATAGTGGCCCACTGGAGGTTGTTGTTCTTTTATGATGGAAAATGTAAATATTCTAAATGACCCAGGTTCTTGCACAAAAAGCCAAAGAGTATGCTTTTAAAGCACTATCTTTTATGACTAGCAAGGGGATGAGCACAGCAAGGTGCTTTACAAGCTGCCTACAAACGAGGACCACTGAAATGCAGTGTGGGAACCAATTAGGGAAAGGGCTGTGTTATTTTTACTGCACATGCAGAGCAGATGGGTTTTCATTTTGGTGTCTCTGATCCCACCTTGAGAAGGCAGTAAAGTGAAAAGGACACTGCTCATTTTATCTGTCACACAAGAATGAAGACTGCAGCCAAACACAGCACTGCCTGAACCTCTGGTTTGAGGACATCTAGTTGTTTTAAGACTAGTGCCCAAACGCCTGAGATATCCTGAGTGTAGAAGTCCTGAGGTCATAGGTGGACTGGGTTGTGAGCACCAGTCTAGATCCAGGCTGGAAATCAAACTTGACCAAAAAAGGCAGTGAAGCAGTGCTGTTTCTGTGTCTCTATCACCACAGTCTTGATTCACCCAGCTAAATGTTCTAGTAGGTCTGTAATATGAATTTCTGGTAGAAAGTGAATTACTATTTGCATGTAGGAAGGGACAGAAAAGTAATGAGTGAGTTCAATCTCATGTTCAATTTTCATCGAAAATCCTACAGAACAGGTTAAAAACAATCATTCAGCACAGCAAAATCTTTGCTTAATAAGACAAGGGTGCACAATACACACATGCAATCCTTGTGATGTTTCTACTAATTCAAGCTTTATATGAGGGTAGAAAAGAACTTCTGCAAAATATGCTGTTGCAATAATCATATGTTTTCTATTTGACAACTTAGTTAAGAGAAGAGTTAGCGTAGGGCATGCAGAATTCATCATGAATCACACATATTCATACAGCCTTCATTTTAGTGTTTCAATTATACACATTTCTAACTGATGTACAGCAAAATAGCATTTTCTGGTAATGTGATATCTGTTGGAATTTATAACATTAGTTCAGTAATTATTGAGCCATTGTTGTCAGGCATCACGGAAAAAAAGGAGTGGAAGGATGCTCTAGTTATTAAAGTTTAGTATCATCACTGAAGAAGAAAGTATGAGGGGTTTTTACCTACTGGCGTAATACTTAGCCGAAGTCAATGAAAGGTGCATATGGATCCAATTAGGAGACAAAGGAGAGAGGAAAAATAGCTTAATGACTGGAGAACCAGACTGAGGTTTGGGAGATCTGTGTTTGATTCTCATGTCTATCACAGATTTCCTGTGTGGTTTAAATCAAGTTATTTCATCTCTTTATGCCTCAACTCCTTATCTGAAATACAATAAAGTAATATGCAATACTGCAATAGACCCCTCACCCACACTTTTGTCTATCCTTTTCAATTGCAGCAGCTGAACTGTTGGGATTACCTCCTTCTCTTATAAAAGAGATACTGTTGGGAAGTATCAAATATGATACCATAATATGAATAATTGCAAATCTGATTGTCTTTTAGAGGTAAATTTCAGGTCAAGGATAATTTCTAAACCAGTGTTCTTGATATACCATTTTTCTTCCAGACTTTCCAAGGAAAATTTCCTTTTTCTTTCTCCCAAATATGTTAACGAAGGGAATATCATCCCTGACAGAGCTGACAGCAGAAAGCGATGGATGAGTTTAGATGCAAATTCACCAACCTTTGGTTTTGTTTCCAAAGAAGGGCTACTTTCTCAGCTACAGAAAATAAAAATTTTCAAGAGATGAGAACACCTGTAGATGACAGGGGTCTCTATATTATGGCAGGTTTTTTTCCTTTTGCAGTAATAGCAGCTTGAAATCAAGTTTAGATGTTTATTTCTCTGGTAACCTATCTAAAGTTACTTATACTATCATAAATACATACACATAAAATAGGTTTCTGCTATAATTGCCTTTGAATGTATTCATAATTACCTCTACCGGGATTACTGATCAAGAGCCTCACCTGAGAGAACAGCTGGAAATGGCTTCTTGTTCAGCTTTCTAAGGAACAATATCTACCTTACCTCCTCTTTGTCAGAGACCGAAAATGCACAGAATATCTGACTCCTATTTCCCAAAAAAATATCTTTTAGAAATTCATGTTACCCTGATGAGAGGTTCTGTTTTCACCAAGTAAAGCACTAGGACACTAAGTGTATGGAGCAACATAGTCAGGCATTTGTACATTACAACAAGAACAACAAAAAATACATGGCTTGGCACTTCAGTGCACAAAACAGTACTAAGAAAGGGATGGAGAGTAAGATGAAGAAGCCTCTCCCTTTAACCTACAAGTTTACATCATTTTTTTAAGTCTACATAGAAGACATGGAAACAAAGGCCATCAAGAAGCAAAAGATTATTTCCTTACCATTTCCTGAAAGGGTTTAGGCAGAGAAAACAGATAAACACCAACACAGGAGTGGAGCAAACTCCACCTGATGTGGTAGACCATCGTGCTCAGCCTAGTGCTGTGATGGATATCCACTGCTAAGCTTTTCTCCAGTTTATCATCCCATGTTTGTTACTAGAAATTACCACAACTAGAAATTGCCAACTGTTCCAATTGAATATCTTTGTTTTTCTTTTTCCCTCTAGAAAATGTTGACTGTCAATATGTAGCTGATCCATGGGAACAGTTGATATTAAAAAAATCCTTTTTGGAGCCAAGAAATCTGGAGTGGTGCCATTTTTTAAAATCTCTTACTCAGCAAGGCTTCTAAAATTATCCGATGTGATTTTCTGCCTGTTCACCTGACATAGTGCTAAAGAGACCAAGCTCCCTCAAATCCCAGGCCATGGACTAGCCAGACCTGGAAACACAGATAGTCAAAGTGTTACCTCTGGAGTTTGCCAAGACTTGGGAAATTTCAGGAAAAAAATATTTTGAAATTATTGACAAAAAATAGAATTTTTTTTTTTTTAAGCTGAACTGTGGACATATTTAGGAAGACATTTTGAAAATTTGTTTTTCACTTGATTTTTTTAATACTATCTTTAATTTTTCCTCTGAGTGCCTGACAGCAGAGTATATTTCTTTGGCTTAGTTACCATTGCAAAACCATTTCAATTGATCAAAAAAGAGTACAGCAGTCCTGGTGGCATTCTCCATAGACAAGACGGGTCTGGGAAAGAAAGAGCTGTGGAGATGCCTTTGTCATTTCCTGTCTGTGGAAAGACCTGCATGACTACCTGAAACTAGACACATAAAGAACTTCAAGACAGGTACAATTCAGAAAGATAAATCCTATTCATAAACATTAAAAATCCTCTGAATTTAGAAGAGATTAGGCATGCTACCTACTCTAACTGAAAGACATAATCTACTGCTTACCTCTCTTCAGTTGCTTAGTTTGATGCTTTGTACTTAGAATATTAGAAAGCAGAATTGGTAACTATGAAAGTTTGTGTCCTGAATTTAGTTTTCTCCTAGTATCTGAAGCTATTTCTCCATTTTCTTGGCTATTTAGCATACCAAAATGGCAGCTATTTTCAAGTTCATCTAGGTATGGTTGCCACCTTTTTAAAATGTCTATTTAGTATTTCTTGCTACCTTCCCCTTGTGTTTATTGTCTCACCCTTGTCCTGAAGCTCTTTAGGACTTTTCCCTCCTGTTCCTATTGTAGCCAGTTACCCTGCAGTTTTCCCTTATCTGGCTCCACCTTGAAGAAGGTATGTAACTGGGACAAATTCAGGGTTTACCAGTTTTCACTTTGAGCTGTGCTGGTTTTACTCACTGTTTCGTAGTGAATTACTACTCAAGGTGGCAAAACCCATTTCTTGTGGGTTGCTTCACCTCTTCCAAGATTAGATCTTCCCAGTTTCGGCTATTACATCACCACCCTTGTGCCAGCAGTGGTTCATTTAGGTGCTGGATAGTTGCTGTCAGAGGTTTAAAATTCTTTGTTTTCACATCTCCTTTCTATGATGTCCATTGCACACAGCCTCTTCAGTGTGTGGTCTCTCTCCCCTCTTCCAAATTATTCGTAGGGTGCTGTAATCTACTGGAGAAAAAAAATGGATTCCGGCTTTCATTCTGCCACTTCTGTTTTACAAGAAATATTTGTAATAAGATAATTTGTTTCCAGACTTAGGGGGTCTGCAGGCCATTAGATGTCTGAACGGATTGCACACTCAAACCTTTTCTATTTTAGATAATTCATGTTCCAGCTTCCTTAGCTTCACTGGACAGATCTGTTTCTTCAGGCACAGGAAAAGTTCTCCTTAGCTGTTCTTTAAAATGTGATACAAGGTTTTGCTGTTAAGACAAAAAACACTGCATTAATCAGTTTACAGAGGTGTCAATTGTTAGAACACAATGCCAGGAAGAAAATTTTGTTTAACAACAATCTTAATAGCAAGGGTCCCTGGGGTGGAAATAGGTAATCAAACAAAAACAGGGTTGAAACTTTGAGAAAGCAAGGAGCCATCTCTTTCCTGTGTATCTGCAGTGCAATGAGGCTTCACAGAGAGCACTGGTGAAGGAAACTGACTTCTCTTTCTGTGATCCTGAAACCAGCACTTATGCCACAAAAGTAGACTCATTCTTTAACATGAGAAGTGAAGGACAGGAAGACCAAGTCTTTGCCTAAATATCCCCACCTCTAAATTGGTCTTCCCCAAATTCAACAGTTTTATTGGCAATAACAATGAGAGTAAAAGAAAGCAATCGGAATAAAAACCAAATCATTTTTGGAAATCACATCCTCAGAGTACAAAACTTATGCAGCATGCATTTTAGATATAGCAGAATCAAATCATTCTAGTTTTAATGCCTTGGTATGGAAAGTAATCTCATGCTTATGCCTACAGAGGAGTATTTCCATAAATCCAAAGCATGAGGAAAGCTGAGAGCATCTCCTTTTCCCTCACCAGCTACTACACGGATGAGACAAAACTTATCGAATAAAAGCTGCTCTTTTCTCTGACTAATTTGCCTTGCTTCTGCCCTCAGATCATCACTGATCCCATTGCATTATCACGATCAAGCAGCACACCAAAATGAAATGATTGAAAGGCAACTCTCAGCAGAGCTGGAAAAGCCCCTTTATTTTTTTTTTTTTACTTTCATGTGTGTGTGACAGGGATAAAGAGCAAGAGAGGGCTATTGAACTTTAAACTTCCCGATAAGCTGTATTGTGGGAAAGTGCCGTTTTTAGGTTTACATGAAGGACCTACCTCTGAGAATGGCCTTTTAGCCTGTGAAAAAACTAGAAACATCCCAGGAAGCCTCCAAAACATTGCAGCACTGTGAGAATTTGTATAAAAATAAACACTGGATTATTTCAGTACTACTCCCTTGAGAAAATAAGACCAAATTACTCAGAGCTACTGGCATAATCTTGACAGAGGAAGGGAAATTAGCAGCTGATGCCAGGGCTTTTTTTTTTGGTTGAATTTTTTTCCTATCTTTTTAGTGTAAAGTGATACTTGGAAGAGGCAGCAAAGGTAGGTTAAGCTTGTGATTTGAAACAGGCTCCAAGCTGAGACCAAGCCCTGGAGGACAGCAAACCAAGCCAGAAGGAGTGCTTTTAAAAGGTGTAAACTGGAATTCACAGAAACATGAGAGCTTGGATATCATCCACTGACAGACAAAATCCAAAAGCAGAAAATATCTGGTCTCTTGAGTTCAAGGGATCTTTAATTGTTTTTGTCAAACATTTTTCTCAGGAGAAATTAAGATGTTGAAGACACAACAAGTGATACAGGGTCCCAAGCTACTATAAAAGCCCTCTATAAGCCTGGTCAGAAGAGTCCTTCATTTCATGGGTAAGTTATTATTCTGTCTTTTCATCAGGAAGGGCTTAGAATCCCACATTGTAATAAACCCACACTTAACATTTGTCCTAGAACTGGTAAAAGACGGTAAGAAAACACATGAGATGTGATTTCAGTTAACTACTGGTGATCACTAAAAATCAAGAGAAAGCCATGTAAAGCATGGAGCAGGAAGTCTGAAGCAGGATTATCTGAAGCCATAATGCTAAAAATGTATGAGAAAGGAAGTAGAATGAAGGCATCTTCTCCGCAGTTATGAACCGTTTCATGCTACTGAGCAAAGTTGAGCACCTCTTTGATGGAAAATGTGTATCAAAACTCCGAGAGAGGGTCTGCATTGACTCCAAGGAAAGAACAAACTGGCATTGTCCTCAGTTTAAAGCAATGCTCCAAAGCAGAGACTTTATTAAGGGTCTGGCACATGAGATATGAGCTTCAGACTTTAACTTACTGTCCCTCTCCATACCTTGCATGGCAACAAGCAGATAAGGAAGAGAATATAAGGCAATAGGAAAAAAAGACAGAGAGAAGGTGTTATATCTGCTGTCTTGGCTGACTCTGGATTCAAGAGTCAAAAAGAGTTTCATTAATCTGAGCTGGAAAGCCAGGAATTTTAGCTGGACATGTGACAATGTAATATGTAACATCATATTTCCCTGGGATGAAACACAGAGAGGAACCTTCAGCAAGCATTGAAAAAGGACTGCAGAAGTAGTCACTGCAACATCCCTTTGGCAAAACTCCTGCTAGGCAATCCAAGAGTGAAAGTAAACAGAATTTGGTCCTTTTGCTCTCATACTGGCCAACAAAAGAAGATGAAGGCAAGAATAGGAACTAAAAGAAAGCAAAGAAGTGGCTTCACAACAGGGAGAAATTCAACACCTTCAGAAGCAGCAGGATAAAAAATATATGTTTTTAGCTTCACTGCCCAATCAAGTTAATAAAACCCTTCAAAAATCACTATACAACTGTATATCTACAGTGAAAATTCAGTATCTGCTGCCATTGACATCATCATTAACAACAAATGTCTGTTTAATTACTGTTGTTAAGATTAAAAAGGTTATATTCTTGTAACACAAGAAATTTATTAGCTGAGAAAATTGAGTTTAATGCCAAATGAACCACCCTTAAAGGCACTGGGTTTATTATTTGATGGTAATTCTGATATTCAGGCATTTGTGTTTCTTGAAGGAGTACTACCCAGCTGGGCTGAAGTTCGTGCTATGACATTGAGAAAATGCTGTTACATCTGAGATCAGATGAAGCTACAGGACATTTGATAACAGTGACTTTCATTTAGAACTGTTTGAAGTGCACAAGGACAGAATAGGGTTCTCAGAAATAACTAAATCAGTTAGGAACCTTCATCTAAACGAAAAAAAAATAAAGATGGGTATATCCCCCAGCAAATTTTGGAACTGCTGCCCAATCATCATCAGCTTTTTCTCATCATGTGCTGGAGGGGGCTTGCACCAACACTATAAACCCTAATGCTGTGGATTATGCAATGTGCACCTTCTGTAACCAAATCCTCAGGACACACAGCACTCCTGTTTGCCATGTTATTCAAGAAAGGAAAATACAAATAATGCCATAGAGCATGTATCTATGTATCAGTCTGTCTGATATCCATTTTTTAATGGTAGTAAACTCTTAATGTGTATTCCGTCTTTAGAACCGAATGTGGTTGTGCAAACAGGTACAAACAATCCTGTCCTTCTGCAGTTTCAGAAGCAATTACATCATTCTGAAGCCTGAAACACCGTACTTCTCCTGGATTCCAGGGAAAGCAGAAGATCCAGTCTGTGGCACAGACTGACATGGAAAGTTAAATGCATTTCCCACCTCTAAGCTTTATGGATGGTGTTGGAAAGTTATAGAGAAAAATTATTGCTGTTCACAGCAATAGCAAAGAGGGAAGTGTTTAACAGGGAAATTCACTCTAAGACCAGGAATAGCCCTCAGTTTATCTGCCCTTCCAACTGGCTCACCTCCACATCATGCATGCCCTGAAATCATAGCAACAAGGAGGGAGTCATACCAAGACAGCAGTAAGAAGTGGAGTTGTCAGAAAAGATACCTGAGTGATCCATATCTCAGAAACAATGCCGAAGGAAGGCTCCCTGCTCAGTCTGTTTCCCTAACCAGAGGTTACGCAAATGTCTCTTAAATATCTTTTGTATGTTAAAACAGTTGAATTAACTCTCCAGTGAAATATATTTTTAATGCTGGGTTGAGGGATGTTAGAAAATATAAAGGAGTATTATAAAAGTCAACATCTGTTGAATGTTATATTTGTCTTTGACGTAAGGGCAGTCAGTGACTTACCCTGTTTCCCTCATTTCCTTAGAAAATGCCTACAGTCCTGGATGCAATTGTCACTGATGTGATGGTAACAGGAAACCACGAAGCTACTTGATGCAATACCAGGACAACAAACTGAGAATGAGTATCACATTATTAAAATGTCATGGGTATACTAGATCTTAAGAAGACCTCAGAGTCACCAGACCTACTTCTTGGGCACATTTGCTCTATTTTTCTGCTTCTGGGAGAGACATCTACCAATACCAGAAATTCAGCCTCAGTGGGTCTTTTTTAATGTTGTTTTAACCTTTGAACGTTTGCTTTGTGTTTTATCACCCCCAATTGATGACTATGTAGAGGTGGTTCAATTTTTCCCATAATGCTGCCTAGTTCCCTCTAAAAAAAAATGCTTGTGTTAATAACACATGATTGATTAACACAGCTCAGGACAGACCTCCCATGTGACACAGTGGATGCTTTTACATAGTGAAAGCAGAATGAGTTGATGTTATGAGGAAGTAGATGTCAGGCAACCTGAGCAGTAATTTGGAAAACTGGTAAGTCTGGCTCCTAAATAGAAATCTATCTGCCTTGCCCTACATATAGACATTCAAAAGCCTTCTTTTACAGTTGCTCTTCAGCAACATATAAAAGCATCTCCTTCACACTGGGCCCCAATATATGACTACCTACCACAAAGTCACAAACATGAGCTAAAAGAGCTTTTTATAAGCACTCTGCCCCATTTCTAGGTCATTCAAGGAGGTACATTAATTCAGTGTCAAAAGTATTAGTATTGTAGACCAGTAATTATGTTAATATGGATAATGATATGTACTTGTATTAGAAAACCTTTTTCACTATTAATTTTGCAGTCAAGCAACTGGTTTGCTCTGTTTACCTTTGCACATGGATAGCAGATGGATTAAAACACATCCGTAAGTTCAGTAAGAAAGGAGTGATGGGTTACAGAAGGAAGAGGTTGTATGCAAACAGAGGGATATTTTCTTTCTTCCTTAGTTTTTCAGTGCCTTGCTCCACTCTGTAAGCCTTAAATGGCTAGCTTTGAAATGCCATATTCATTCAGTTATACCCTGTTTATCTGAAAAATATTACATCAGAAGCAAGAATTAGACTTGCCAAAGAGCAGTGTGGCAAGCAAAATCACTGCAGATTAACTGCTTTCTGAAATAGGTATGGAACTCACAATAAGCCTTGAGAGGTTTGTCACTGACCAGAGTTTAAGGAATGCTGATGGGTTTCTTAGTCCCAAGTGAATGGGTAGGTTGTCTAGGCTTCCAGTTTAATTTTTAGAGCTTAAACCTGTATATGATTAGTAAACATAAAATCTAACCACATTCTTGTTAACATCATCAGTCAACTGACATCTTGATATATGTGCAAGCATAATATACTGAAGATAATGATAGAAATGAAAAATTATATGTGTATATGATTGCTACATTCTTTTCCTTAAGAGCGGTATGATTACCATGCACATCCAGCTATCATACACTCTAGGTTAAATTAAGCCATGGTACAAACTCAACCAGTTCAAATTATATCACCCAGGGGTCCTTTTGGCCCATCACAAGCCAATTACTTCACTGAAAATTAATTTTTTTTTTTTAAAGGTAAATAGTATTTTCTAAAATTAATTTTATGAAAAATTGGTTTTGTTTGTTTTTTCAATAAAATTACATATTTGCAGAGTTTCTCAACATCTTATGCCATTACAAGTCACATCTGGTTTTCTCCACTGGTGCTGTCCAAGCCAGCCTTAAAGGTAAAGCTAAACCAGAGCAAGCCAAGGATCTGACTAAATTCTATAGGCTAAGAAAGAGCCAAGCCACAGAAAATATTTAAGCATGAGGCTCTCTCCCACAACCCAGCACAGCAATCCCCAGGAATGCACTGCAATTGCTCTATAACCTTGAAAAGCTCAGAGACAGCTGTTGGTTCCCAGCTGCAGCCTCTGTGGCTGAAGCATGGGTTTCTTGCCATTCCTGTCCAGGCCAGCCCCAGGGCACAAGTCCTTGTTAGGATTTTGGTGTCTCTCCCTTTCCCCTTCATCTTGCGGTGGCTGTTTATCATCACCCAGCAGACTTAGGCAGGAGGATGGACAAACTTCCTGGTGTTTGAGAATCTGCAAACACTCACTTTTCCTTCTTTGCAAAAATAACACAGGTCCACAATGCCTCTCCTTGCAAAGTCAAACACCTGACCAGGCAGCATGATTTTGTCTGTTTTTTTGTTTGTTATTAAGTGAAAAAGTGAGGTGGGTATTTTCACTTTGTAAAAGCTGGGCTGGCAGAAGGGAGTTATCTGGCCATTAAGTGTTTCACCATACCTCTGGCTCACTTCTTTATTATATTTTTTATCTCTCCTTTCTCTTTGTGATTTCATTGTCTGCAGGATAACTCAAATCCTAAAAGTGAATCTGAGCTTGCTAAGCAAAAATCTGGCCCCATAAGAGTTTTACAGCTGATTTCATGAACACAAAGAAAGTATAGATATTTTATCCCTAGCAAAAAGACATATTATTAACTATATAAACCTTAATAAGACCTTCGTGTTTATTTGCAAAGAAAGGGCATGAAAACCACCAGTATTGTCACAGCTGCACAGTAAAATCTTACTTTAACCCTTTATAGGAATCCCTGGCTAAGGGAAATTGAACATTCACCATGAAAAATGGCCATATAATTGAACGAAAGATTCTTACTTCCGTCTCTCCTTGCTACAGCTGTAGCATTTGAACATATATTCTTCTTACACCTTCTCTTCAAAAAGTAGATGACATGCAGGCAAAGCTGAGAAAAACAATGAAATCTTTTACTAGGAAAAAGTCCACACTGAAGTAGCAGGTACAACCAATTTATTAAATAATGGTACTTATGGTTCCTAGTCTCAGCCACCCACTCAATTGACTTGTGTATGTGTACGTATACAGATGTGAGTGTCTCTGGGCATATTCAGAGAGAATGTGTGTTGTATTCTGCCTTCTCATGGAAGATTTAAACATCCCACTAATATGCAATCACTTTTAGTGTTCCATCACCATTTTGTTCTCTAATATCTTCCCTGGTCCCCTGAAAACGTAACTTGCCTGTCTTTCTAGAGCTGTTACAAAGCTGAAAGGCTCACTCATATCAGCTCAGCCAGCCAGAAACGGTCATGACTCATGGTGCTCTCACTCATCCAGACACCATGCGCTGCTCAAGAGTTCTCCTGTCCTTCCTGTGTGTCTGCTCTCATATCACTCTTGCAGAGGCTATTCCCATCCTTGTCCCATTGCTTTCTCACGGCTTCATCAGCTGTTTCTGAGTCCCTCTGTCACTGTTTCCCAAAAGAAAATATAAGCATTTCTTACTGCAATGGGCTTACTCAGATGGGTTCTGCTGGAACATGCACCAGCGAGGAGAAAACTCTATGCTCCACAAGACAGTTGAAATTAAAAGTGAGAAAGACTTAACCCTTTTTAAAATTTTATGTCTTGGAGAGCTGCAACTCCTAGAAAATTTCCCTAAAGTGACCACACACTTGATGTGTCTTTAAGTTTGTTGAGGTTGCTCCCCTTTCCTGAGTACCTAAGTCTTCCCTTCAGGAATCCTTTCCCTTCCTTTTCTTCTCACCTTCCCCAAATGTGTTAGCAGGGCTCTTGTGCTATAGCCTTCTTCCAAACATGAACTGTCAGAAACTGCAATCATTTGTATTAACATTTCAGCAGATTTTCTGTTTCTGAAATTTTCTACCAATCTAAAAGGAAGATTACAGGGCTAGGACTAGTAATATTTTCTTACTTTTTTATTTTTATAATAAATTGCTAATCAGGATTACAGAACAAAAATAACAATTGCAAAATCCTACCACTCACATATGTTTTTTATCTCATTTTCACTCACTCACTCATATGCAGAGTTTTGCCTTGTACTAATAGTCTTCTTGGTGGTTATCAATTTCATTTAATTTACAAAGGAAAATTATGTTCTTTAATTCTCCTTCATAATTTAAGCAAATTGCAAACTAGTTATTCATAAACAGGACCATATTTTATTTGAGAAAGGAAGAATCAAAAGATTTTGCCCTAAAGTGTCAGATCCTTGCTTTGTTAAGACAGATGTGTCCTATTCACTAGGAAAAAACAATAGCAAATCTGAAGACCATGCAATCTAAACACAATTTTTCATGCCATTTGTGGAAATACCTGATGAAATAGAGATGAAGGAAAACCAATTCAAATTTTAGGTGCATTTAAAAAATATGTGTCCCTTTTTTAACATATTCATTTTTTCATGTTCCAAATAGCTAGCTTACATTTCAATAATCTTCTTTAAACTAGCTGTTCTTAACCTTTCTAAAGATTAGTTAAAACAGAGGCAATAGTTTAAATTTAAGCCTAAATTTATATGAAACACCTTCTGTGTCCATTGCACTCCAGGCTGGAATTTTGCTGGGTTTTGGTTTGTTTGTTTTTTTTTAATTAAGGAGATTCTAGCAGTCATTTTTGACTGCTGCTTCATCTCTGCAAATCCTTTCTTCATCTCTGCTACACTGAGTTCATTTGTGTCATTCAAATCTTTGCTCTTTAAATATCCTCTTATAAACTTATTATGGCAATGCATTCATGTCTTTAAGCTTAATCTGAAACTTCAATAACAAGCAGGAGATTGAATAAATGAGTAAAAAGATAAAAATTAAAATACTGTTCTGTCATTGCCCACATAAACTATTAAGGATACTGACAGGATAGTATTTTAACTTTGTCCTCCTTTGCCTTGCTTTTTCTCCCAACTTCACTCTTCCATCTTCAGCTCGTTACCAAAGCTTCTGATTAAGCACAGGAACAGGGTACTGTACACAAGGAGTGACACTAGTTAAGGATCACTGTACCTCAACCCAGAAGAAAGGATCTTTTCTTTCATTAATTAGGTATCCAAGTGATCCCCACAGAAGAACACTCTATTTTTTGTCTAAATAATGATAAAAACCAGTGTCATTTAACCCTGTCTCTCCACCTGCCCATGATTTACACTTATATTGTGTGATCAATTGCTTTTTCCACAATTCACATTATGATTCTCATGCAAAATCTATTTGTAGGCCTCTCACCAAAGCCTCCCTAAAGCAAACAGTTCAGAAGTACTTTCACCGTGTAACTAAGAGAAGAAAACAAATCTTTTTTCTGTTTTCTTATTTATTGAGTATCCAGGTAACAAACTACTTAAAATCAAGCAAACAAAACTTGATAATTGGCCCCCATCCTCATCTGAGCTGCAGAAGGATGTAACCATGGCAACGTGTAGTTTAAAACAGACCATTTCGTGCACCTTTCAGGATTTAAGCTTGTGAAAGTCTATCCATTCCTAAGCAGAATTATCACTCCAGGAGCAGTTTGTTCTTTATTTTAACTGGTGGTTAAAGCTGGGGGCAGAAATAGTCCTGACAACAAGTTCTGGGGTGGAGGGAAGAAGAAAATGTTGAAGGTGATACAGATGCACACACAAAAAGTAGAACAAAACAAAAAAACCCGAAAGTTCCTCCTGCCAACGAACAAACAGGAACAGACACTGCAAAAGACAGTAATTAAGGGAGAGTTAAGCCCAGCAGGTTGTCGAAAAGCTCACCTGCAAATGTGTTTTCTCTTGACTTAAGAAGCCTGGAACAAAGACAGTCATATCTCCACTGTACAGTCCAGCATAATTTTCCTTGCTGTAGGTAATTCTCACTGTAAATTTATGCATATATATCATTAAAGAAATATGTCTCTGGAAAGAAATTTATGGCCAGACCCACGTTTGTAACATGGTAACCCCTTTTTAATCATGGGGATTCAGAATCTAATGAAAGTAAGTCAATTTAATACTTTTTCCCATTACATAAGGTTTTCTAGGTTTCTTCTATCTGTGTAATCCAACCATCTTTGCATATTTACAGCTAATATCTCTATAACATTACTATGTTCATAGAGTCCTGCATATAATTTTGCTTTCTCCTTGCATTCTAGTAATTAAATTTTATTTTTTAATGTGATTAAGGGTTGGTCTTGAAATCTATTCTGCTAATGTTGGTTCTTTGTTTTCCTTTTGAAACAGAAACTACAAACATAACAGATTGTAGTTGTCTCTTTACATGAGACAAGTCACATTGTTTAACCAGAGCTTGATTAATCAAATTAACTGACATGAGAATAAGTGGTTGCTCTTAAGAGGTAATGTGCTGCACAAGGCAATGCTCAGAAATATCTTGACATGTAAATCTAAGGGAAAGATATGTATTCAGATTTCAAAGGAATTAAATTTGAATCAGAATAAAAATATTCTCAGTCAGAATAAAATATATTCCTTCATTCTCACATATTATCCTATTAGCTGCTGCAGCACATGAACAGGAAAACATTAATGGAGGTAGCTTTGTTATTGACTGGAATATGTGACATGGAAAACTACTTTCCAGGCTGTCTAATGCCATAAAATGTAAAGTACACAGGAGCACTTTCTTCTAACTGTGCAGTAAACAGGCCTAGTGCTGTTCACTGGTAGTACACACTGTTTCCCCTAGTTTGCAAATTCCATGTCTCCTTTTCTTTCTATTATTTCTTTTTTTTTTTGCAGTTGATGGTACTGTAAATATCCTATGCATCTTTCTAAAAACCATCAGTTTAAAATCAAAAAGAACATGATGGAAAGACAATTACAATATTTAAAGGTGACCAATAATTAAGTTTGAGTTTTGCATGGCTAAGATCAGGTTTTAGACCTGGAGGAGTAAGTATTCTTAGTATCTGCTCTCTAACTTCAAGGTGCAACCTAAAATAAACCACCCAGTTAGATTCTAATTACTGTGCTCCTACCAATCTCACTGCCATCACGATTGCTACTACTGTTACTACTATTACTAATACTAATTTTTTTTCAATGAATAAGTAGGATTTTATTAATCAGCAAATAAATATTTCTTGCTACTTAATTTTATCCTCAGAGAATTTTGCATCTTGCACACTTTGATAGAAATATAAGCTCATTAACAGAATATTTTTTAACCAGACCATTATGACTTCATTTTGAATCAAAGCTCATTAAAACAATTATAATCAAATGTTTCATTTTCTTTTTCCCTTGTGAGGAACAGCTGAAAAGGTTATGTTTGTTTTTCTTTATCTGAATCTCTAGGTCTGTATAAACAGACTATACAGACTTGGTTTTGCTCCTTTTTCTTTCTGTTTAAGGGTTTGCTCAGCAGAGCATGGGTGCTGTAACTGGGATCCAAGAAGAGTTGCAGCATGAGTTGCAGCTCAGGCCACACTCAGAAATAATTTTTGGCTTTGTGCTGAAGGATGCTGCTTCACTGCCAAAGGTCCAAACAAGGGCCACCTCTTGATGCCACATCACTGACAACCATTTGAGAGTAGACACATTAGGGATGGATTTGCTTTTCCTTGCCTTGTTCCACTTGCAAAAACCTATGCACTGTGAGCAGGAGGAAAGAGTAAGATGGTGGAACAGGTGAGATGAAGAGCCTCACTCCTATCTCAGATTAGGTAGTTCATCATTCAAGACAAGTATGACCAATTAAGAGAAAATGTATGCCCAAAATATATGTAACAATAAATTTAGAACTAATAAACCTTACTCTCACGGAGCATTACCTTCATATGGAAACTGGTGATTTTTTTTCTTTTGAAACAGCTAACAAGTATACATCGTCTGCAAACCAGAAGATCAGCACTTAGCTATAGTCCAGAACCACTTACTTCCCATTAATCATTAATTTTCTTTCAGCAATGAGATTAAAACCTGAAAGTTGAAGAGGGGCTACCAGCTGAAAGCTCCGAGTTTGTTCAGACTTCTCTGTTTCTGTTGAAAATACGAATTTTTACTATCCTAATATAGCATAATTTCTGTACCAGCTCTAACTAGTGTTTCTACAGTTTCCATGCACCAAAAACAGGTAACACAAGGCAGATGATGTGCGAAGCTCTATAATAACAAGAAATCAGTAACAAAAATATAAAATGAATTTTTTTTTAAAGCCAACTTTAATGCACAGCTTTTCTACTAATTGACCTAGACGTCTATGTCTAATTTTAAGGGAAGAGATAATACAATATATATGGCTATATCTTAAAATAAATAACATATGAGCACTTTATAGAAGAAAACTTCTTTAAGAAGATGTATTTCTTGTAACCGTATTCGCCAGTGGTTAGGGTGATCTCTTGGACTTATGGGTTAAAGCCAACAGTTTCTGGAGTGTAAGAAGAGAGACTATTACCCATCTCTTCTATCTCAGCTCAAGACAAACAGGTGACAATCTCAAGGCTTTTTCAGCCCCATGAAGGCCTGACTTGTTCAGCCCACTCTCCCAGTCCTATTAATTTTTCTTTACGGTTTTCCAATTTATGCATCATTTCCTAGGTTCTGAGGTTTTCCATGACATCACAGCAATAAATAGGAATGGCTTTCACAAAATCTTCTGGACTAGTATATTAGAGAATCATTTAGTCTAAGTATGGATATGCATATCCAAAATTCCGTGTTTTAACTTAACTTTTAAATGCTCTATAACCACATTGCTAGCTCAAGCAGGAAGATCACTGTCATTTTTATTTTTCATAATGTCTTTTTCTTCCTTTTCTTTTTTCTTTTTTCTTTTTTGCCTCTTTTCTTTTTTGTTCTTTCTTTTTCTTCCTCCTTCCTCCTCCAGGCTCTAACAAGACCAAAAGATTTCCAAGCCATGGATAAAGAATTGATTTGCACATGAATGTGCACGGAAATCTCCTTGCACAGTAATGCACATGAGAGCTCTGCTCTTTTTGGAGTGCAACATACCTGTCTGTTTTTCTACAGAAAGATCTTCTGTTGATGACAGGTGTGACGCAGGTGGTCAAGCAATGATATTTTAAAGGACTGCACATAAGAGTTAGATAATGCATCACGTCTAAGAGTCCAGCTAATCTTTTACAATAAACCAGAATAACAGTAAAATGAATAGAGGGAATAGTTGCATTTACAATTAATTTCTAAGACTGTTTACAAATGCAGACCTATAAACCAATGGACATTAAATTTATTTCAGATTTATATCAGTTTAACATTCAGGGTAGGATTGTCAACGGTGTTGTCAATAATCCCTAGTAGATTACCAGGGATGAGGTACAGAAGAACAGAAGGGTGAGGTACAGAAGGAAGCAAAGAAACATCTTGCAGTCGAAGTACTCCTGCCTACACCAGGCTTTACTTTGGCCCTTTCTAATTAAAAAGTTTTTTCCAAGAGACAACCAGATATGGACATTGCATTGTGTGATGAAGTATGTGAGGTTTTTTTTACTCTTATTTAGGAAGGCCAGGGATGACCCTTGTGTCAAATCTGATCTGCATCTGGTGTATTTTGCAGCGGTCAAAAGAAGAAGTGCTTCTCTCAGGACAGTGCTACTCTGTCTGTACTTCTCCAGCTCCCACACCATGGCTGTAGTCCTTGCACCATAGGCAACTGCTGCCAAGTGTATTCAAGTCCCTCTAGCTTACATAACGACAATATTTTCCCCATCGCAATGATATTTACCTGAAGGACCTGATTTTTCTTTGAGCAAGAGAATTAATTTTAAATTTTTGTTGTGGTTGTTAACTACTTGGATGATGAGATCATTTAAAGTTGTATAATGCAGGCAGTATGGACAAACCCAGACATACCAAACTCATGAATCAGGCCCCATAAATTATGAGATATCCTCAAAATAATGATCTCTTAAAAAAAAAAAACCTGAGTCCTGGTTTCTCTCCACTGTCTTCTGGCTTTGTCATCTTTTATGGTACACAGTAGATCAAATTTTCAAATTCTTCTCATCTAACATAAGTACTATGTATTTTTTTCTTAAGGAAAACTGATGTTGTTAAAATACTAGATGATGTGCAGAAGTTTAGTTTTCAACTATATTCATATTCATCAAATATGTCCATTTTTGTGAGAATATCACAAGAGCTAGAAACAAATGAATAGTGTCTATACATTGCAGTAGTCTTTCCAAGACACTTTTATAAGACTTATACAATTTATATCCTAGCTGTGTTTTAATTAAAGCCAGTTACTTTCTTCTGTTTGAAATAGCTGAAACAATTCAGCACTTGAAAGAAAAGAAAGAAAATAGAAGAAAGAAGATATCTGGATGGGTTGATGATAGTGGGTGTGAATCCAGTCATAATCAAGATTTATTTGTACAAATCATTTCAGTGGGAAAATAGAGTGTCCAAAGTGTGCATTAAATTAAGTGTCATACCAAACCTTTGTTGTCTTTCTGTTAGACCTGGTTAGTGTCTATGTATATTATAAGTCAAACATAACAGTATCATAATCATAAATAATTCCTATTTATCATGAAAAGCTGACTCCAGTGTGAATTGTTGGGGGTCTGAATTTCTGTCAGCACTTGAAATGCCTGAAGGCAAAAGCAACTTTTTTATTACAGATTAAATCACAGTCAAATATTAACTTATGAACCCTCTTCAAACTTCAAAGGTTGGACAGCATTTTTTGCCTCTTATCTGAATTCCTTAATAATGCATTAGAAGACAAAAATTTCAGAAGAATTTATTTGAGATTTCGTCTTTGGCTTCACTGCAGTTCCCAATGAGCAATGCATCATCCAAACACATTATAGAAATTAGTGTCTTCATTCCATTATGCATTCAGACATTTATAGCAGAATGATAAACCTGTCTGTACCTCAGGGAGTTAGCTTTATAAATCAAGGCTTCCTGTAAAAAGATTAGATT
>NW_008237233.1:1253778-1272121 GCF_000691975.1 Corvus brachyrhynchos | reverse complement strand
TTTCCCTATCATGTTATAGAATACATCAGAAAAAGAAAGGAGAATGGAGAAATGGAGAAAACTGAAGTTTTGTTAGAGGAAAAATGTGTTACTATTTTATTTTGATTTTCTGAAAGAAAAGCTGAGATTCTGAAGTTTTAGGATTGAATGCTTCACTATTATGGAGCTTATGAAAAAAAAAAAAAAACAAACAACCCTCATCTCTTAATCTAGTTTTGAAACTTATCTACATCTGTAGTACCAAAAAACCTCTGAAGTCTTTCATGGCTTTATAATCACTGAACTTTTCAGAGGGAGGAAAATACTGTTATCACTATTTTAGAGATCAGATGCTAAAGCACCACTTCTCAGGTCTCTCAGGTGAGCTCTGATAGAGCCAGGAATTGAGCCAGTGCCTCCCAACCCAAAGGTTACACATGAGATGCAGAAATGAGAAATTCAGTTACAGAATTGCAGAATCACAATATTCTGAGTTGGAAGGAATCTACAAAGATCATTGAGTTCAACTCTGAAGTGAATTACCCACAGGAGACCATCACTTTTCAGCAAGCAGGACACAGTGAGTCAGGACACACTCTCATTAGCAATAGGAAGGGATTTGGATGGGATATTTTTTTGTGTGAATGTCCTGGAGGCACAACAGCACAGTGCTCTAGCTGCCATGTCATCTGTTCCACAGGTAAGATGCTTCTGTTGAGCTCAGAATTTCACCGCCTTAGTAAATGAAATGAAAAATTAGTCTGCTAACTCACGTGAGGAGCAGAAATTTTGAGTTCCACAGAGGACATTCACTTGTGACCATCCCCATGTCTTCTTCCACCACACATCAAAAATCCCCCTCAAGCCTCAATGGGACCTTTCTGAGGTGTCTGTCTTGCAAATTATGGTCAATGTAACAATGATGGCCATACAAAACCAGGTGACTAGATGTGTAACAAGGTATTACTTTTCTTGAAAATAAAGGGTTTTCTCTATGATATCAAATGAGCGTAACATCCTCTAAAAAAGTTTGGTACACCTTAAGTTAAGAAACCAGTATACATGGCAGGGCTTATTAGGATGAGGCTCGTAATAGGCAATATTAAAAATAAAAGTAGTTAGGGAATATAAGAAATTGGGTGGAGAATGTGAAATATCTATGGTTTTCTGCTTACATATTGTAGTACTTGACTTCATTTCATTTACGTCTGTAAATTCAATAACTCTGACTGCTCCTCAGCAGACATGCCTTTCCCCTGACAATCTGTCACAAAATACTTCGTTAATTGTATCCTGTGTATATTCAATACCTGGAAGGAAAGAGAATTCAGGATGGAGATGCATGAAAATAGTAATTTTGGAGGTAGGTGAATGTCTAAGGTCATCTCCCATAGTCATTAACACTGAAATGTACCCGTGAAATGCAAATTTTCTTAATTTTGTTATTTCAAATTTGGCAGTGGAATTTCAGACCTCAGAATAAAAAAACACTGAACTAAACTGACAAAGTCTTGTTCTTGTAGGTGAAATCACTTAATCCAGTAAATGGCCTGAAATCCTAGTAATGCAGTAAAGCTAGGTGTTTGGGGTCTTTAATTTATACCACAAGTGATACTCACAGTGATTTCAGTATCTACACATTAACTTCTTTTAAGCCACAATGACTTATCATCTATGCATTAACTGTATTTTATTCACTGATTCATAGAGCTCTTTAGGGCTAAAATGCCTCTTGAGAGCTACAGTTTACATCCACACTGAAGTACTTGAAAGGCTTCGTGGCTCTGAAAACCACCAAAGGATACCACCATATGTATTCATATGAGACAAGAATCTCACCTGAAGAAATAAATTTTTTCACATATGTGTAAGTACAATAATCTCTCCTATATTTTTTCCTAAGAAATAAAACCTTGTTCCATAGTTGCACTGTAAAAAAATTTCACATTTTAATTTTTCTATCTAGAATCAAAGGTTTCATGCACCACCCTTAATCTGCTTAAACTTGAAACACTTGTTTATTGTATGACACATAGATATTCCATGTTAAGTGTAAACTATTTGCCACTCTGCCATTAAAAACCTACTCAAAAGCAAAGCCTGATAAGCTAATTTGATCAAGAAAATTTATCATACATTGCTCACTTAATCTGGGATTTATAATCAGGAAGCCATGGAAATAAAATCTGCAAGAGGAATACTACTTTGCAATCAGTAATCATTACTCTTTCCTAGTCTGTTGCAATTAAAGATGTAGCACAATATAGACAATGACTCAGGAACATATAGAGTATTGATTCCTTTTTGTGCTTGTTTTCTATTTTATTTTTACATTATGAAATACTCTCAAGAGATACAACCGAAGTCTGAGGAGGCTTGACATAGATGCTGTACGAGCACTACAGAACAAAGTAATTCAGTGTATGCAATCTTCAAACCATAACCATTAATCTTTTGATGCAGTGCATCTCGGAGTGTAGACTCATAAAACATATAATAAAACGCAGATGTGCCTCAACTATTGGAGTCAATCCTGCCTTTTCTCAGCCATTTGACTTACGACAGCAGAGTAAGAGCATGGGAATGAGCACAGGGAAAAGTCTAAGGATGCAAATGATAAATCACTTTGTTCTCTAAGACATTAAATTCTGTTAAGGGCTAATTTTTGATTTTGCAGGTTAACTATAAAACAATCTATTTTGCAGTGATGCTCTATTTTAATTTATTGACATTTTCCATTGTGAAGCTGTCAGTTTCACTGTTTAAAATCTTTAAAAATTTAATCATGTGGGTGAAACTCTTCTAAACCTTCTTCTGGAATTTGGGAATATTTCAGAATATTTCAGAATATTTCAGAATATTTTGTTAGCCATGTCCGAGACCGGGCTAATGAAAAAAATTGCCTCATTATATTTCATTTTCTAACAAAGAAATCACCACAGTGTTTTCTCTGAATAGTTTAAATTTGTCAGCTTCTAAGGAACGTAATCGTAATTTGACAAAGGTTGGCATTTGAATCACATGTATGACTTTGACTGTTTCTGGGAAATTGTACTCAAATTTATGTAAAATCAAAAGCCTATTT
Source organism: Corvus brachyrhynchos (assembly GCF_000691975.1). NCBI lineage: Eukaryota > Metazoa > Chordata > Aves > Passeriformes > Corvidae > Corvus > Corvus brachyrhynchos. Next base: position 1,269,057 of record NW_008237233.1, on the reverse strand, counting down.
TACAGCTCAAGAGACCAGAAAGGAAACATAAAGGAATTCCGTGTAAGCTGTTTGTACTGCTGTGTAAAACCAAAGGAACTAAAACAACAGAAAACAGCATATCTGCCTGGGTATCTCTTTTTTTACGTGTATTTATGTGGGATTATTAGTTACAGCTTTTTTTCCTCTTTTTCGTGAAGCCACGATGAGATCCACACAACAAAATGTTAAGAAACAAATCATAATGGTTTTAGAGCAAAGACTTAATCAAAGCAAAGGCTGACACATGGAAGAAAGAAAACAAAATATCAAATAACTAATCATTAATCAGTAACAATTCCAGTCATTAAATGAAGCAGTCATCTTTGAAAAAACTAGAATGTGATCAAAAAATTTAAAATCAAATAATAAAGCTTGGGCACCTTTTTTATGCTATTTCCTCATCTTCAAGTGCCTAACATTGTGATCTTATTAATGTAGTCTTGGTGACAATTGTATTTTACTCATAGTGAGAGGTGATAAGAAAAGCTGGATTTCTGGGAAGATCATTAATTTTATCAGACAAGGTTCAGGTAGCCATGCCTACAATCTGTTCCTCTGATGCTCCTCAAGAGGGTATGCATATGATACGTGTATGTGTGTGCATGTTTGTGTGTGCATGTTTGTGTAAGCATATTTCAGATATAAGTAATGTAAGAAAGACATGGTTCATGCGTGAGAGAAAATCCCATTGAACTATAACAGTCCCAGACGTTTGTGTTTTTTCAGTACAGTGTATATGCAGTGAGTAACTTCCCCTTAAACAGCTTGCAAACCTCCTAAACTGTTCACTGTACTCATCAATCCAGAGCCACCAGAAAACAGCCAGAGCAATAATATATATATAACCAGGCCTTGAATGTTTGTATATTTTTAGTAAACATAGTTATTTGGTATCCAGCTGTGCCCCTATGCTATTTTTCATATTGGTTTTGTTGCTTAAAGATCAAAAAGCACAGGAAAATACTGCATATTGTAAAGAAAGGAAATGAGGAGGCACAACTTATATAATTTAAAAATCTCTCTGGCACCTCTCCAAAAAACAAAACACAACTGTAAAGATATTCTTGAACATTTCATTATGTACCTTGTGCAGGGTCAGAATATCTGCACTGTTTGGTTTATGTTACTCAAACTTCCAAATAGTGAAATTTTCTTAGTACTGGCTCCCAAAACCTCATTATCTTTTGTACCATCAGTTACATGAGCCTCAAAGAAGCAATTTTAAACATTCAAATATGGCTAATCTAATAATTTAATTTTGAAAGGTCTTTTGTATCATGTCTGAATGTGAATATGTTTTTCTTCTAGTCTCCTTTCCTTGACAATAATTCAATCTGTGTCACAGAATGTTGAGAACTTTGTCTCAGTGAGATGTTATTACTGATTTCTCTGTTTATTCTGTAGGATCTTAAATCACATGAAAGTATCTCACAAAGGGAAAAAGAAAATTTTATATAGCTGGAAGGTGATTGAGATGTGTAAGGGCAGTATCAGTGAGAACTTTTCATTTGAGCACAAATGGCAGGAGTGAGAAAGCTGTTCTATGTAGTGGCTGCCCAAAACTCGGGAGGCCTGTCCAGGGTGTTGTGTTATGGTAGGGTGAAGTCATATGGGTTCAAGAGTTCAATAGGGATCAAGAGCAAACACAATAGACTGGAAAAGAGCGGGAAGAGGTCACCTTTATATAGTGCTCCGCAATGGTAAACTCAGATTTATGAGCAAGGAATTTCCATATTGTTTGCTTCTACTACACGCCAAAGAGGCTTTCAGACCAAGAAATAACTTCTTTCACTTTCTTAATTTGCATGGAGGTTTTTGTTGGTTGAGTTGGATTGGGTTTCCCTGTGGTGAAAGCTACATTTCAAGTCTCAAAATTATACCACTTCGAACCAAAATCCCCAATATTATGTTTGAGTTCTGGAATTATCATAAGAGATATACAACATAAATCTCTAATGGTCAAATCCAATCTCTTGTATTCTCTGACTCTTATTCAAATAGAACCAGCCCAAGTGAGTCTTTATGCAGCAAAAATGTCCAGTTTTCTGTGTGCTCCACCCGAAGAAAGGTTTCTTGATGTGGACATGAAAAGCGCTTTTACTTTGTATTCAACTTCATTAGGCTGCAAATAAAACATGTAGGCATGCGTTGATATACTTCTCTAGAAACTAAAAATGTCACAAATATTATAAATTATTGCATGCGGATAGTGGCAAAGTGTATGTAGATCTAGATTTTTCACCAAATGCAGTCTCAGAGTAAAAGTGCTGCCTAAAGATGCACATGAAGCTCCTGTTGACAGCAAAGGGACCTGAAAGCAAACTCATCTAAAGGCAAGGTCTGGACCACAGTCACACCACAGGAGAAGTTCTGACACTGAAAATGGGTTTATTTAAGTTCACAAAAACACTGAGCAAGATATCAAAGTACAGTGCAAGCACACAGGGAGGGAGATGCATGAAATAAGCTGTGGAGTGAGCACTAGGGAAGATAGATGCAAAGTGACATCCTAGAAAAGCAGACATCTGGCATACATGGAAACAAAGGTTGTGTGGACAAAGTGAATAAGCAGTCACTCAAAAGAAGGACTAAAAGGCATTTGAAATTTAAATGAGAAGGCAGTAGCTGAAATACTAAAGAGTAAAGGAAATTTCAAAGATAAATTCTAGATGGGTCAAAATAAGCACCAGTAGAGCAGAGTTGTCTGGTCTTTAATTTATCTACATAAAGAAGAAAAACAAATGGAAATTTTGTTCAGATCACACTGTTTCTAGATACTTCCATGTACAATATAGACTCAGAGGGAGTTCTATTTCTTTATGTATCTATCACTTTCTAATACAGATATTGAACCGGAGAAAGGAAGAAAAAAAAAAAAGACAACAAACAGATATTTACTTTGAATTCCAGGAATACAAATTGTCTCACTTGAAATGTGGAAAATTATTTAGAAAATGTTTGTTTGCAGGTATGCATGTCATAAAGACTAATGGATAGGTATATATATATGAATAGACAGACATCTATATATTTGCAGTGACAGCAGAGGAGAATTTTAAATTTAAATGATATATGTAAAAATACATGGCTGTTCTGAAATACCAATGTTAGTAGTGCAGAGTCTTTTATCTCCTTTAGAACAGTCCTGCGCAGGACAGCTGTGAAGTACTCAAAATTGCTGTGAGAGTTCATGCATAAATTAATGTCTTTTAATTTCCTCCTCCTAAATCTCCTTTCCAAGAAATCAGTGCCCACATTCAAAAACAAATCTTTACTGCTGCTCTTAGGGCTCTACCAGGGAAAACTGCCCTCGTCCTTGGACCAAGGAGTTCTGGAGCTACTGCTGCAGGATCTGCAGCCCACCCAGCAGGGCTGGCCCAACCATATGTTATAACCAGCCTTGAAGGTGAGGTAACAGAGGTTCTTTTTAATAGATCCCTTGGGACAGATTAGAGTGAAATGACACTGAATGACCAATGTTTACATATACATATATGTAAGGTTTATTTTAGAACAATTTGCTTGCAATGAACAGCATTTTGGTTATTTTTATTATCCATAGTAATATAGCAATATAAAAGTATGAAAATAGCACTTAATGTATTAGGAAAACACATAAAAAGAAAGAAACTATATGAGAAGAGTAGATAGTGGAGAGGAAATATATCACCACCTGTGGATTCATTGACAAGACTTAATTGTTGCAATTTCAGTGTCCATTTGTGAGGTGATGATCTGAGTCTTGATCCATCGGGGGTTGGGAAAGCCCATAAAACACGAAGTTCAATTGGTTAATATGCATTTAGGTTTAGGTGGAATGCCCAGGTACCTTCCCTGGATGGGAGGAAGGAGAATTACACTATTTCAACACTCGGATTCTGTTGTAATATTGTGAATCTTGTGCAGTCCTCTGGTGCAAGGCTTCAGGAGCGAAGTCTGGGGGCACTTTAGGAGTCTTTGATGGTTTATGACCCTTTCTAAGAGATGAGAGCTGCCTCTCATCAGCGAAGTTGAGCCAGTTATGCCCCATCAGAAGGGATGAATTACCCTCAGGCCGTTGTGTGAATGTGACCTTCTCTGGGCCCAGAGGGGAGGAGAGGGGGAAAGTTTTACAGCTGAGCTGTTGTGTAAGGGAGGACATTGGCATGATAAAAAGCACTATCCTACCTCATCAGGATCTGCTTCTTATCAACCTCCTCCCTTATCTGGTTCAAAATCCAGAGCCTACAGTGCTCACCCTGTCTGTCTTACGCGCATCAAAGGTTTCGCCACCACATACAAAAACCTCTCCTCCCTCTCAGTTTGGGGGATGCCCCAGAAAAGCACAATCTGCTTTTGCAAATGGCCAATTGTTTGAGTCATTACCAATTAACATTTCAGTCTCTCACACCATCCCAAAAAGCATGAAGCATTAAATCAGCTAGCAAGCCATATTTATGGTTTTAAGGATAAGCAGATCCAAGGGCTTCAGAAAGATTTCACCTTCACCCATAGCCTTTCACCTGCCTCACTCCTCTATATCCCACTTGCTCCCACTCTCCAGCTCCTGAATCCTACCTCTGCTCTAAAGAAAAAAAAATTAAGAGAAAAAGCACTCTAATGCCAAAAGTGGAAAAGTCTCATGCTAAAAGGAACCAATTTTTTTCTCAATGAGATATTTGTTTTCACACTGTCATTCCTTTTCACCTAAACAAGCGAAATCATGGCCTTCTTTTCAAATAAATTCTATTTGCAGACAAAGCTTGAGAATAGAAAAATATTTTCCACAAATGTTTCTATAGAGAAATGGACTTCTGATCTCTACTAATGTCAGTTTCAGTGGGTTTATCCCCTACTTCCTTTTTGGGCAACACTCTCCTTGACCTTACTGATGAGTCTCAAGATTTGGCATGAAAAGATTCATTACGGCCCTGCTACAAGACATATACATAGCTTGTTTTATTCATTAACACAAAAGCACTCTTCATTCCCCAACATCTATATTATAGACTGAAAAAAAATAATCTGTTTTAATACGATCTCACACACTGAAGAGAAGAAATCTCCTTTTTCCATCTGTCAATTAAAATATTCGCCTGAAGTGAACAGTAACCTTTTAGGTAATTCTCCTTAATCTCATTGCTCAAAGCCAAATATGTTTGCTTGCCTATCATAAAAAAAATCCACAACGTACTAGGTAGAGCATGCATAAAATTTTAAGAACCATTATTTAGTACAGAAAGCTTCCATTAACACTACCTTTACCATATACTTGTTTCAGAGTTCCCTATGTCTTCTTTGTAAGGATCAATTGGTTTATTGTTTTAAGACTTTTATCTCTTTATCTGTTTTTGCTAATACAGTATTTCATTTAATGTGTCACATTTTCTCAAGCTGCCTTACGGTAAAAGTCTTAATTTCAGACATTTTAGCAGGAAATTATTTATGCATGTATGTATGTATGTTAGCAATTACGGATACCTTTAATACTAACCTAATCAAGCTCCAGTTTGTGGTTAAGTAATCATCACTTTTGTTTCAGTTAGATCTTACCTTTTATATATTTTTTAACATGTATACATAAATATATACATAAAATAAAGTATAATTTGTACTATAAAATACTATAAAGGGCAGAAAATTTTTTCTTTGGTTATATTTTCTCATTGTTTTTCTAAATGTATTTTCAAACAAAAAGAAACTTCATTCATAACCTATCTGCACTTGAGAATAAAGAAGCATGCTGTTGCTGTCTCAAGCCTCCTTTCCACTAACAGCACTTTGTTCCAGATGTTAGATGGAATAATGGGTTTTAAGTGCCTAATGACTGTGCACTAGTTTCTGAAAGAGCAAAAAAAATCCCTGAAATCTAGCTCAACCAGGAAAATAGTAGGTAGCATCCTACCTCCCCAACAGCAAGGACTTGAACTGAAACATTGTAAAAATATTGAAAATGCCCCTCTGCAGGGATTGAGGCCCACTCAGATATTTTCAAAACCCAGCTGGTGCACACACTGGTGGAGGGAGGTTTGCCACTGACCACTGGTGGGCCCACTGCTGAGTATTGAAGGAAGGGAAGCAGGAAGATCTGCAACATGAGGAATGCTCTTACTAGTGAGTGAAAAATAATCTGCAAAAGTTACTGAGTTGGACAGTGTCATGGATGACTTTGTGGTTTGCCTGGCAGATGGGTTGTGTCACAGAGATTGTTTTTTGGGGTCCTGGACCTTATTAGTGTATTTTACCTGGAAGATCAAGAGAAGATGAGTATTCTAACTCAAAAGTCCTGCAGGGAATTCTCAGCTTGGATCACTGCACTGCTTTCTCAAGGTGATGGGAACCCCCTTAATCACCAGATTCAGAGTTCAGAATAGCCCTCAATGGCTTCCACAGATCAGCTTTCTGAAGGTTTATTGGAAAACACCTCAAAAATCAAAAATCTTCCTACAGAAGGAAATGTGGCATTCCATACATAAAAAAAAAGCAGTTTAGTTCTTCTCTACAATGATTAGAGGGCAGAACAGGGAGTAGAGAGATATTTTCAAAGGAAAGCATTATTTCATATAGACAATCACCTTTGTTTAATGTAATTTAGAAATTCCAGATATTGGATAGATAAATTAGGAAGATAAATTGCTGATGACAGAGACAGGATCAGAGAGATTCTAAGGACTGTGGAATGTATGTTTTATCTCCACAAACACAGATTTTAATACCCTGTGTTTTATTTCTGTACAAAATTAGGCTATGTTACCTTTGCCTAGTAGAGATAATTATCTTTTAAAAGAGAGAAGAGTGCATAAATTCCAAGAGAAATGCAATACCTTTTGACATAACTTTAGACCACCCACACAGCAGGCTAGAGAAACCAATAATCTTAAGCCAAAATATGCTTAAATCACTAAAGAAAGCTTTTGCCTTTTTATGTGTCTTGAATTTTCTAATAAAAACAACTGAGCTGGTTGTGAATTATTCAGAATTTTTGAGCCCACTCTTCTGTCCAGTCTATGATATAGTAATTATTTTTCCAAATATAAAATTAATTTTCAGTACAAATATACAATCCAACGTATTCTGAAAACAGGCTTCCAATTTAGAAGGGAAAATATTGCCATCTATTTTTAAGGCTGTATATATTTTATTACCTGATATCAAGTCAAAATTCACTTTGATGCAAAGGATTAATGAAAGAAAAGGATGCGTTTATATGCTTCTTATTAGGAGCTGCTTGTTTTCTTTACCTAAAATTGAGAATTACTGTCCACCTTATCCTCAACATACTTAGCATAGATTTTGGACCACTGCGAGAAATATCTCACACCACCTCACAGGATGTAATTTATGCTTAAGAGGTAAAAAGGGCATGCTCTGTGCAAAGTACCATCCACCCCCGTTCATGTCCCCAGGAAAGGAACGTGGAAACTTGGGAGTCGAATTCAAGACCAGTTTCCCTCAGCCAAGAATGGCTCTCAAAGAAAACCCCTGAAGGCACTGGGAAAAGGTTACCCTGAAATCAAATGAGACTTCATTTGTTTGCCTAGATAGTAAGGTGAGAGCATTAACAAAAGAGATTTTATTTGTGAATCATAGAATCATAAAGTATGGAAAAGTCCTCTAAGATGCTCAAGTCCAACCATGAAGCTAACACTGCTAGGTTCACCACTAAACCATGTCCCTAAGCACTAGGTCTGCAGGTTTTTTGAACACCTCTAGGAATGAGGTGATTCCACCCCTGCCCTAGGCAGCATGTTCCAATGCCTGCCCAGCCTTTCAGTAAAGAAATTTTCTTAACAATTTGAAGATGGTGCATGGTGATTCTTGGGGCTACCCTGTGTAGGGTCAGAAGCTGGATTATGTGGGCCCCTTCAGACTCAGGATACTCTTTGATTCTATGACTTTTTCACAAACAGGCACAAAATCTGGTTGACAAATATCTGCATTTATCCAAAAAGCTCAAAATATGACATCCTGAATTAGAGTCAGAATCAGATATAATATGTTTATCTGCTGGAAGTTCCACTGGCTTCAACAGAACCACCAGGGGAAGAAGCAGTCAGCAACTTCATGCATATACAGGCTGCAAACCCTACAGCATTATTTCTCTCCATTAACTGCTTCCTCTGTATTGACCTTTGGGGCAGGCAATTCTTAGGGTTAAGGAAAGCAATGATCTCCTTTCCTTGACCCTGCTTTCTCCTGCTGTAAGTAGTACTGATAGTAACAAAAATATTTCCAAGGTAAAATTCCAATCCTGTACTTGAAGTTATTCTGGAAAATGTTTTTGCTTGTCAGACCTCTGACTTTGTTTAAGGTAAAAGAATCCTGTGCTCTCTGTGCTTTGTCCAGTAACAGTGCTTTGATTCAGTGAGCAACAGGCTTGAGTTGAAAACTGTGATTAAGCTTGGCTTAAGTTGTGAGAATCATATCAAAACTCTTTAAATTCAGTCCAAACAGTGGAATAAAAACATACCTTTTCCTTTAATAAAAAAATTATGAGCTTTTTAAATAGAACTTAAAACAAGTGGTCTGAATTAAATTTTAGTTGTGACCTCAGGTATTGCTGGTTTTCCTTGTAAATCCTGGGAGCTGCAAGCTATTTGGCCAAAAATTCAGTGAAAGCTTGAATAAACCAGATTCTCTAAGTCATATTTTTGCACAAGTTAAAAATTTGGTTGTATGAAGTCAGGTAAAACTGTGAAACCAGGTAAAAGGCAGTAGCAAAGAGACATATAAGGAGAAAGAGTTCTTTATCCTTCTCTTCAAGTTACTTAGCACAAATGAGAGCATACTCATATATAAGGAAAAGAAATTGCATGCTAAAACAGCATGTCCATATGAGATAGGTTTAATTGAGTTTCCCGTTACTCTTGTAGTGATGAAAATGAAAGCATCAGGATGCATCCCAAAACACTATCAGCATTGTGCAGGAGTGGGGTATCTAAACCTAACCTGGCTCCAAACACTTGGTCAAGTTCTGGGAGCTCATTGACTCTTCCTCACCTGCACGGAAGACAGCACAGGCTGCCTCTCCCCAGGTACCCACGCCTGAAATGAAAGGAAATTGCTTCACTTTGTTTTATTATTTGTTTTTCTGAAGCCTGAATTAATGGTATTCACAGCAAAATTACTAAGTTGCAGGAAACCCACATTTTGATGGTACAGTTACTTTCTAACATTTTTTAATTACATTAACACTGTTCTGACCCTAACAGTAGATGTAGAAACCCTTCCCAAACTAGCTCAGCTTAGCTCAGCTCTGTGATCTGAAGACATCTTTTTGCTGTTGAGATGCAGAGTTTGTGCAGAGATGCACACAAACCTGCAAAACTTCTCAGTTTTAGATCTGAAGAGCTAAGTATTTCACTGGGGCTACTCACATTGATGCGATAACGGGCTTAAATGCTTTGCTGGTCTGAAGCTTCTAGGTATATACATGTTTATTCTTCTTTTTAGGCATACACATGTATTCTTCCCCTGCAGAGTAAGGTTATACCACCACTAAAGCTGCTTTGTTACATTTAAAACACTGGCAGAAGAAAGACGTAAAAAAGTCTATTTTCTGTAAATTGCACCAGTTTTGCAGCTGCATAGGAGCTTCATGGGATGGCAGCCTTTGAAGCCATGTGCTGCCTGTCAGTGCATGTGAAGAAACCAAATGAGGATCTCCTTCTGATGACACATGTTCATGCGCAGTTGGCCATATGTAGAATCACGGAATCATAAACTCATAGAGTGGTTTAGCTTGGAAAGGGCCTTAAAGACCATCCAGTAGCAATAACCCTGCCATGGGCAAGGAAGTCTAGCATAAATATTGGACCCAACAGCAGGGTAAAGTGGTGACACTCATGCCATAGACCACACACTGGGCAGGTTTGCTGGGACTATCAGGAGAAAGATCTTCCCCAGCTGTACTCTGCTTGAATTTGCACTTTTTGTTACCAAAATATATCACTATGTGCTCAGAAATATGCATCAAAAGTAATGCATGCAACTAAAAGCTGCTTTGAAGTCTGATGAAGTCCCAGGAAGAAGGTCTTTTTAATATCAAGGTACAAGAAATTTTGCTCATAAGAGCTTTACTAAAACAGAATGATCTTAATTCTCTCAGGTCCGAAGGAATGAATCTGTCTGCAAAATAATGTCTAATGGCAGAGCTTTTAGTGTTTAAATCATCCCACCTCATTTTAGCATTTAAGGGTCTGCATCCCAAAGGAGAGAAATCCCCAGGTGCAAGCAGTTGATCTACTCAACCACAGTTCTTCAAAGTTTAAAAATGAGGAATTTTCATTGTTTTAATGAAGCATCCATTCTTCTTTCCTTGGTCCAAGATCTGAGAACCTGGAGACTGTCATAAATATATATCGCCATTTCCCAAATTTTACCTGCTGTTTTTTTAAACAGCAAGAGTAAAATCATTGTATTTGTGCATGTTCCCATAAGTTCACAGGGATTTAAAGCATTTCACCATCATATTGCAGTTTTTATCTATTATTTTACGTTTTTAAAGGGGGACAATGCAACACTAGAAATGGTGAGGGTTTAAGGTAGAGATCTGTTTAAAAAAGATTTTAATAGAGTAAAATCAATCTAAAATCTGTACTAGGCAGGGAAGTGGCAGGGGATAACATGAGCAAAGGGAATAAAAAGAGCTCTGAAGAGCCCATACCAGTTGCTAATACTTAATCTCTTTAAATAATGAATTAGCTGCTCATATCTAGTCACTGCAAAGAGAAAGCACTTTCTTTGTGAAGTGAAGTAAAGCTAGAATATCCATGAATTATTCAATATAAAGTGTGCCAGTTAAAATGCCTGATATTGGAAGTCAAGTGTAAGATTATCTTTTGTCTGTCAGAAAGCATCTCTCCCATGTTACTGAGACTTGAGGGGGGTGGAAAAAGGGGCCAACCAGGGCACAAATACTTCAAGAAAAATAAGGAAGGTATTGTAGTAACATGCAGAAGCATTTCCACTTATGTATGAGCTTCAGTCCTATGCAGGAAATGTTCTGATAGACTTTATTCTGCTTACTGTTTCTGTTCTCCTTTACCTCCATCACTGCTCTGTTGTCTGTGACTCAGAGAGAACCACTCATGATACAGTAACAGTGCTCCAAGGCTCCTTCCAGCAGAGACTGTATCAGTTATTGATCTGTCAGCCTTTGCTGACATGGAGAAATGTATTTCTATAGTCAGGTTTCTACCAGACCTTTCTACGATATCATGATGTTTAATTTAGAAGAATGCACATTGCAGGAAAGTCTGGCACAGAAAATTGCTGTTTCTCAGGAAAGTTTAGGTCATCTAGCCTTGAGTTTAGATGACACAGGCTTTCCAAAGGGTCATGTCTGCTATATTTTGGGGGGGTTGTGTTTCCTTCTAATACTGCCCACATTGCTGATGGCACCTCCACATATCTCAAAACATTCTTTTTATTTTATTTTCTACCTGTGTTTTGAATAGATTTCATATATTTTCTGGTTTTCTTTTTTTCTTTTTCTTTTTCTTTTCTTTTTTTCTTTTTCTTTTTCTTTTCTTTTTTCCTTTTCCTTTTCCTTTTCCTTTTCCTTTTCCTTTTCCTTTTCCTTTTCCTCTTTCTCTTCTTTTTCTTTTTCTTTTCCTCTTTTCTTTTTCTTTTTTCTTTTTCTTTTTCTTTTTTCTCTTTCTCTTTTTCTTTTTCTTTTTTCTTTTTCCTTTTCTGTTTCCTTTTCTCTTTCTCTCTTTTCCTTTTCCTTTTCCTTTTCCTTTTCCTTTTCCTTTTTCTTTTCCTTTTTCTTTTTCTTTTTCTTTTTCTTTTTCTTTTTCTTTTTCTTTTTCTTTTTCTTTTTCTTTTTCTTTTTCTTTTTCTTTTTCTTTTTCCTTTTTCTTTCTTTTTCTTTTTTCCTTTTCCTTTTTCTTTTCCTTTTCCTTTTCCTCTTTCTCCCTCTTTCTCTTTCTCTTTCTCTTTCTCTCTTTTTCTCTTTCTCTCCTCTTTGTCTTTTTAAATTTTTTTCTCATGATTGCAGCTGAGTTCGAAGTATCAAAAAGTTCTAAAGCTGCAGAGAAAAGCAGGTTGGTGTTGGTGTTTTCAAGGACTTTTTGTTTTTCTACCCCTCTTTCCCATTTTTTCACCTCAAATTGCTCCAACACTCAGATTCTCCCTACCTCACGAATGTCTTCATCATGCCTTTTAATTTTCATGTGTCTGTTGAAACACAAAGAACCAGACTTTTCTAGCAAGACCCAGCCCAAGAGAGAGAAAAACTTGTGGTTTTCTTTTTTCACCTGTGTTGACTACATATTAAAAAAGAAGCTAAAATTTTAAGTATTTGTTATTTCTAGTTTCTCAGACACCTTTCTGCATGTTGGATGATACTCAATTTTAATTTTAACAGATATTAGCCAAATAAGCAAAGGTAGATTAGTTCTCTTTTCTTCAGCCTCAAATGTGATCTGATTCAGAATGAAATCTGAATTACATCATGAAATGAAAAGAAAAGAAAGAAATCAAATTAGGTTCCAGAACTTTCCCTCTGGACAAAGAGTTGTGTGATTACAGGGTTAGAAGGAAAATATTTTGAGTTAGAATTTTTTCTTAATACAGCACTGATATAAAATTAAGGAGATTAAATTATAAAGAATTTAGAATTAGGAAGATGAATCAGAATTGAGAAAAAATGCATTAATTCCTTTGTTTTGAAGGGAGATATTTGCATGATGTCTTTTAAGATATGGCTTGCAATGTCCCCATTCAACAGATTAAGAATATACAACATGTTGCATGACAAATAAAGGCACAGTCTTTAGAGTCATTTAAGATTGATGTTTAGTAACAAATGAAAACCATTTGCCACTCTCCCCAGAGAAATTTTGGAATGAAAGATTAATTATCCATATTATTGTGAAAGCTAGATCCAGAAAAACTCTCTTTTGTTCCAGAAATTAATTTAAGTGTATTGAAATGATTTCTCAGAATTTATATGGTGCCTTTCCTCATTAAAATCTATGGATATACGTTTTACAGTATTTAAAAGAACACGGATTTTAGCAAAAAAAAATTAGAGGCTTGTGGCCTTTTAAATGTCAAGGACCAAATTATGGTCTCAGTTGTATGAAACTAATTCTTGCTGAAATGAATATAAGTCCTGCATATATGTTGTTTTCGTAATCAGAACCAATTGTTTTTCTGCTTCCACAATTCAGGCAGGGTAAATGAGAAGCCTTAGGAAACTGGGCATCACAAGGCAGTGCCATTCTTTGGTTCTCAGAATGTGCAACACTAAATCTGATTGTTCTCACTTGTGGCTTTAACAGGATTTTGTTAGATCTTCCATATTTTTACAGTGAGAAGAGCCTCCATGATTTTGTTCTGTGACTCTATAATTCACCACTATTTGAGTTTTGTTTAACTATTCCCATTTTTCATGTTTCTTGCTAAATAACAGATTTTCCTCAGCTAGCTTAAGTGAATGTGCTTTTGTGACTTTAAAGCTACAAAAGCAGGAAATACGCCCATATATACTCTAATCTACTACAGTGATGTTTGGGACAGGGCATGGTTTGTTTTGGGGTGTGGCACATCTGAAATTTTCCCCCAGAGTTCCTCCAACCTACATTATATGTCTTGCTTTGAAGAAGATTGTAGTCTATTTGCACTATATGGCTTATTGTTTAGGTTTTGGGGTAATTGTCGGTGGGTTTTTGTGGAGTTTTTAAAAACCAACAACAGCTCCTGTTTATATACTTTGCAATACTTATGTCGGAATGACCTAGTTCTTGAAGAATGGTAGCAGATGTCCCGTGCTCAAAAATACCTACGCTAATGCTGCAACAACCACTATCACTTTTTATGTTGTAATCAGCTGTCAAAATGTCTTTTTATATCAGCACTTCTATTGTTTTTGAATGAGGTCTAGAAGAGAAAGAAAACACACACTTTTACTAGACCATTGGCATATTTGTAAAAAATATTCAGAAAAAATTCCCAAACAGTTTTTAAAGTACTAGAGCTGTTTGACCTCTTTGACCTCTGAAGTACCTGCAAAAGAGGCCATATATACCTTTAAGATGCTGTATGAACACTTCAGAATCCTATTTCACGGTAGATATTTAAAAAATAATTTTTTTCTAGGCAGGGCCAAAGGTTAGATTACTACTTTTTCCCTGATACTTTTTCTTGGCCACCAAAACTTTGATAATTGCATATCCACCTATTGGTAGTCAGGAGTTGTTTAGGTCCATGTATTAGCCAGACTTTTCTTCTGTAGGCTCATCTGAGTAACTGACCCATCTCTATTGTTTTCTGAGCTGTAAAATTCACATTTAGAATAAACCTTTCAACAAAAAACTTTATTCTGGGAGTTTGAATGAATCCACAAACAGATTTAATGGGAAAATATGTACTTAGGTTGGAGGAATGCATTACAGGACAAAAGTGTTCTGCTGCCCTCTCTGAAAACAGCACTTCTTAACTGGACTTTCATAATACCTTCTAAACTTAAAAATCTCAAGATTGAGATAATAGGCTTGAGTACATCTGGTGCTGGCATGGAAACACAATACCTGTTGTTTCAGAAAATGTTTCACTGATCATTTAAAATGAGTGGCTATCACACCTAAGGGGTGTCAGCCATGCATGTTACCCTTAATCTGCGGTCCATACCCAAAGAAAAGAACCCTTCTCTAAATCCTGTTCACCTGTAGGAAAACTCTTGTCTTGATAACATGCAAGATGTTATTGTTGCTTTTTCCATGTCTATAAATAAATATAAAATGCTCCAATAGAAGTCTAGTTCGCTGTAAGTACAGCAGGTTGGGTTTCTTACCCCATTCAAAAAGAGTAATGATATATGAAAAAACAGAGGTGGAAAAATGACCTGCGCTGACAAAACTATCTTTCAGATTCAGACACAGCAGAAAAATGTTGCACAAAAAGTATTGACTCTTTTGTTATCTACGCCAGAGCAATTCTGTAGCTTTCAGTGGATCTTTATTCATCATTTTGGGGGGAACACATTATGACCAGATTAACATAGCTGAAAGCTGTTTTTTTCCTTCCTTCCTTCCTTCCTTCCTTCCTTTCTTCCTTCCTTCCTTCCTTCCTTCCTTCCTTCCTTCCTTCCTTCCTTCCTTCCTTCCTTCCTTCCTTCCTTCCTTCCTTCCTTCCTTCCTTCCTTCCTTCCTTCCTTCCTTCCTTCCTTCCTTCCTTCCTTCCTTCCTTCCTTCCTTCCTTCCTTCCTTCCTTCCTTCCTTCCTTCCTTCCTTCCTTCCTTCCTTCCTTCCTTCCTTCCTTCCTTCCTTCCTT
>NW_008237233.1:1247836-1253704 GCF_000691975.1 Corvus brachyrhynchos | reverse complement strand
TTTATCAAAAAGCAGCCTATAAACCAGTAAATCAAGGAGGAGACAATAAACATGCCCACTCC
The DNA here is from genome assembly GCF_000691975.1 of Corvus brachyrhynchos. Taxonomy (NCBI): domain Eukaryota; kingdom Metazoa; phylum Chordata; class Aves; order Passeriformes; family Corvidae; genus Corvus; species Corvus brachyrhynchos. The sequence goes on along the minus strand of NW_008237233.1, from coordinate 1,253,642 downwards.
ATATAGTAAATAATTATTTTGTCCAACCAGCTGCTGGCAGGTGTAAAATATGAGACAGCTGGTTAGCCAGCTCCTTAGACATATCCAGATACAGAATCTCTGAGCTAATTATCAGGGCTGGGATTCTCAACTTAATCATCACTACCAGTTCCCTGGAGAACAGTGGCATCTAAGAGCTAACCCCTGCCATGCTGAAGCACAGTCACACAGATGAAGAGACAAAGCCCACTGAGATTTTCAAAGGAGGAGTTCTGTACACAAATTTAATATAATTTTATACTTTACAGTTGAAGCGTAAACTAGGAGACAGTAGTTGATAAAATGCTATTTAAAGTTAAAACATGAATGTTATAGATTATTAGTTTAACAAGGCTTTGGGGAAGAGAGAGTCCATCTGTCTGCATTGTCTAAAAGCATTTCTACAGTGCACTATTGGAAAGAATTAACTCATTCTATGTTCACTATGAATGGAAAAAAGGTGGGAAGATACACAATCGATTGACTAATTTGCTGTAACTTTGCACCAAGCATTAAATTAAGAGCAGAGAAAGGTAGACTGCAGAATTATTTCTCTCCATCATCCTCATTAAATTTCATTTCAGCAGGGAATTGTGTCACTGGTGCTTTAGTTATCTGCTGTGAATTCAACCCAATATTCAGCTTGAGTACTGTCTGTATGTAACTGCCTATATTTGCAGGTACACAGGATGACATGCCTTTATATGATGCCAGTAAATGCCGGGCTTAATTGTTTCATAATCATTCTGTGAAATCATTTATTTTGCATGAATAAACACAGATGCTTATACTCTCTGCTGGTGTAAATTGTAATCGTTCCACTGACACCAGTGGAGGTGTGCTAATTTACACCAGATGGAGATTTGGCCCGATTATTTAAGGACCTAAGGTATTTGGCAAAGGCTCAATAGGCACGACTGAATTGTAAAGTTTCCTCCTAGGGCATTTCAGCAGTAAATTACATTTTATACAGAAACTTCAGCTATCTGGATGTAAAATCTTCCTGGAATAACTGCAGCAAATTAGTTGGTCTGTCAGATGAATGATATTTGCTACAGCACTTGCAGATGTTCAGTCCTGTGTGAGATTCCTTTGATGCAACTGCCTGTAACAAAGACACATTTATCACACTTACAGCTGTCTAACCTTTAACTAACATTGCTCAGATGGAAGAAACTTCTTTATCAGAATTTAAAAATATGCTGTTATATTTTGGTAAGGTTTGGGTATCAGTAGATGCATTGGCAGCTTACAAGACTATTGTTCATAGTGTTTGGTGTGTTGTTTAAGGCTTCAGCTTCAGGAGTTTTTAAAATATATCAGAATTTATGGCTAATTTTTTAAGCATAAATGTCTTTTTAGCATGCATCGTAGAACAAAGAAATTAAGAATATGTCATAAATGAACAGGGAAAATTAAAATCAATCATTTAAGAAATTTAGCCCTAGATATTTTCTCTCCATCTTACAGTAGTTACAATTTCATAATCTTAGAGCACCTTGCATACTGATTGATTTGTGACTTTGGCACCAGTACAGTAAGATGGGAGACACTCTTTTTCACAAAACTGTAGTGGAAGATATGAACTTTATGCCAAGAAACCAAGGTGTAATTGAGTGAGATTTCAGACTGAGTGGAGAAGTCATACATACATTGGCACAATCTTATATGTCTATACAGAGGATTGTAAAATAAATGAAAGTTGAATGATTATAGAAAATGAAAGAGAAAAAGAACCTCTGAATTTTATTCTAAATACTGCCACCAACACCTTATTCTTATTTTCTTTCCCTTTGTCTGCCCAAAAATTAAGTAAAGCAATATTTTGTAATCATTGTTAATTTGTTGCGTTTTGGAGAATCCTCCAGAATGTGGTCAGTCATAATTAGTGTCATAATAACCGCAAGAGATTTATACTATAACCTCAAAAGGAACTGTTTTCTGCATGTTATTAGGACACACTTGTTGTGTCACAAACCCATCCTCACCTGTTGCAAGAGGAACTTCTATAGCCAGGTGAGTTTGGCAGCAGACAGATTAAACTATAGGAACTCTTGATTAGATTTTTAACTGCTTCCAAAAGGAAAAAAAATAATTTTATTCTATGATCTCAGTAAGTAGCACAGTGTGATGTGATAAACAGTCAGAAGGACAAGCCTCTATAGATTACATTAATTTTTCTGGTGTACTTCTAGCTCTCTGTAGCACCATGGCTCCATATTATAAGTAAGGAGGCATTTTAATTGGTTTCATTCCACCTGCTGGAGAAGGATCTGATCCCTACTTGTGTTTCCCTGAAAAGAAATAGAGGAGATATTATTTCAGGAGGAATTATTTTCATCCCCTTTTCCTTCCTGAGCACATACAAACAGTTTAAAGTTTTCTTCCAAATTACCCCTAGATGAGGAAGAATCTGACTTGGCAACTTTTTCTGTCACATGGGTTATACTGCAGCAGATGGGCAACCAGAAACCGCCTTTAAAGAACTATCTCATGTTTATTATTCTGATCCAACCAGACAAACTGTTGTAATGGGAGACAACTTCTTTAACCATATACACCATATTTTAAAATATTTACGTATATTTATATGAAGTCAAACTTCTCCAAAGATTTTGAAGAGCTCTTTGTCAAATGTTTCTGAAATTCTGCCTCTGAAATCATTCCTATCTGGACTGATCTTTACAAAAAATCCAGTCCCCCATCTCCACTAGCGGGAAGTGCCAAAGGTGAATGCTTCACTATCTGCTTGGATCCTCATTCCTTTGTCCCTGTCCATGAAGATGCATTATGGATGTTTTAATGGTGATCTAGGTCCAGTTACTTGCACAATTGCATACATATGTATTATAGTGCATGGGCTGTCATTACCCCCATTATTTCATGCAAATTAAATTCCAAGAACAGGTTGGTGATGAAGAGATCTCCTTGAGGGATCCACATGAGCTTGGAAACAGGCTTATCCATTTAAAAACATCTTCCATCTATTTTATGATCTGAAGCTTATATTTTTCATGCAATTTTTAACCAAAATATGATGAACACTCAGAATTTGAAGTCAGATATTCATGTGATGAAGACTTAACCTCTTCACAGTGAATTCACATATCTTTTATCTATCTGTTTCTAAAAAACAACTAAAGTTCGCAGTAGCTTCCCACTTGAGGAACAAACTGTTTTTTTTCCTTCTGAATAAAGCCATCTGTAGCTCCAATGGCTAAGTTGCACAGATGGGCAAGCACTAACATGGAACTGGAGAAGAGTCTGGAGCATAGTTTCTATGGGGAGCTGCTGAAGGAGCTGGAGATGTTCAGCCTGGAGAAAAAGAATCTCAGGGGAAACCTCTCACTCTACAACTACCTGAAAGGAGGTTGTAGCCAGGTGGGAGTTGGTCTCTCCTCCTAGTGGTGCCTTGTTTGGGCTACCTGAAAAGAGAGACTAGAAAGAATTAAGAGAACAAAAGCAGGTATATTTATTGAAGGGCCTTCAGGTACACTTTGGGCAGTCAAAGCCCTCTGGGGCTACACCCAAAATGGACAATGGGTCACAAATTTCTCATACTTTTTTGTTTGGTCCATTCACATATCAGGGTTAATTCTCCAATTACAGCTTCAGGTAATGAAGTCATTTGTGCCAAGTTTGCTCCCCCTGTAACCCACTGTTGTTTACATTTCTCGGGGCCTGAGACAGTAATGTGCCATTGAGTTTCAGGCCTAGAGACTGATGAAAAATGGGAGAACAGTACCTAACAGGCTATATAGAGTTTATAGAATTATACACTAAAGTATTACAGGATATGAAAAATAAAAAAGCTAAAATCCTAAGGCATAAGCAGGTTGCAAGTGATAGAAAAAGAAGAAAAAATCTCAAGTAGAGGCAGGGGAGATTTAGTTAGGATATTAGGAAAAATTTCCTCACCAAAACAGTGAGCAAGTCCTGGCACAGGCTACCCAGGGCCATGGTGGAGGCGCCATCCCCAGAAAGTCTTCCAAAAGCTGTACAGATGTAGTGCTTAAGAACATGGTTCAGTGATGGGCTTGAAAGTGCTGGGTTAATGTTTGGACTTGATGATCTTAGAGTTCTGTTCCAACCTAGATCATGCTATGATTCTATGACTTTGCTAAGGAGTTGTAGTGGTTTAGTGCAAAATACTCATTACTGTTTATCTGCTGTGAGATAAGAATTAGGAGAAATGCAAAGCAGGCACCAAACTTGAAAGAATATAAAGAAGTTTATTAACAGACCTAAAAGAAGAAAAAAAAATTATACCACCTTCAGAACTCTCCTCCTCCCCCCACCTTCCTCCCTTCTCCCACTGACAAGGTGAAAAGACAACCCTTAAGATGTTCAGTCTGTTTACCACTTCCATAATAACCTTGTTCAGTCCATTTAGAAAGAGAAGTCTCTTCTTGCTCATGCTGCACAGATGGGCAAGCACTAACATGGAACTGGAGAAGAGTCTGGAGCATAGTTTCTATGGGGAGCTGCTGAAGGAGCTGGAGATGTTCAGCCTGGAGAAAAAGAATCTCAGGGGAAACCTCTCACTCTACAACTACCTGAAAGGAGGTTGTAGCCAGGTGGGAGTTGGTCTCTCCTCCTAGTGGTGCCTTGTTTGGGCTACCTGAAAAGAGAGACTAGAAAGAATTAAGAGAACAAAAGCAGGTATATTTATTGAAGGGCCTTCAGGTACACTTTGGGCAGTCAAAGCCCTCTGGGGCTACACCCAAAATGGACAATGGGTCACAAATTTCTCATACTTTTTTGTTTGGTCCATTCACATATCAGGGTTAATTCTCCAATTACAGCTTCAGGTAATGAAGTCATTTGTGCCAAGTTTGCTCCCCCTGTAACCCACTGTTGTTTACATTTCTCGGGGCCTGAGACAGTAATGTGCCATTGAGTTTCAGGCCTAGAGACTGATGAAAAATGGGAGAACAGTACCTAACAGGCTATATAGAGTTTATAGAATTATACACTAAAGTATTACAGGATATGAAAAATAAAAAAGCTAAAATCCTAAGGCATAAGCAGGTTGCAAGTGATAGAAAAAGAAGAAAAAATCTCAAGTAGAGGCAGGGGAGATTTAGTTAGGATATTAGGAAAAATTTCCTCACCAAAACAGTGAGCAAGTCCTGGCACAGGCTGCCCAGGGCCATGGTGGAGGCGCCATCCCCAGAAAGTCTTCCAAAAGCTGTACAGATGTAGTGCTTAAGAACATGGTTCAGTGATGGGCTTGAAAGTGCTGGGTTAATGTTTGGACTTGATGATCTTAGAGTTCTGTTCCAACCTAGATCATGCTATGATTCTATGACTTTGCTAAGGAGTTTGTCACAAACAGTTTTGTGGGTACAACTCCACTGCAGACTGCTAACACTTCATTACAAGCATCTCTGCCCTCCTTGTAATGCCATTTAAAGTCAGCCTGGAAAGGAGTGCCTGGCTATGACGTCTTGTCCTGCTTCCCACTGAATTTGCTTTAAGCGAGCTGGTAATGGCTATCACATAAATCCCATTTGCCAAGCACAAGGCAACTGAAGCCATGATGATTTCTTGCCTTTATGTTGGGGTGGGTCAGCCTGCTCTCAGGCTGAAACCATCAAATGTCAGTCACCAGAAGAGATCACTGCGGTCTAGGTTACCTCCCCCTGGGTGGCTCCCAATCCTAAATTACCTCCCCCTGTTCCAGAAAGTTCTCCCTTTTGTAGTTATTAATTGGTTCCCTGTTATGACTCCTGCCTCCCTGTTTTCCCCATTTGTTCTGAAAAATTGTATCCTCCCCTCTGCTTGT
>NW_008237233.1:1222566-1247665 GCF_000691975.1 Corvus brachyrhynchos | reverse complement strand
GGAGGCCCGCGTCTCGTCGGGGCTTCGCGGGTCCCTGGTCCCTCCTGCAAATAAACCTGTTGGAACTCACACCAGAAGCCCCTCCAGCCTTCTTTGCCTCCGGGCTAACGCGAGCCTAATCCATCAGCCGCCCGACGTGCTTCCTCTGAGGAGGAGCCAGCGCACGCACCCATCCCACGCCGATTCCACTGAGCCGTCCAGCGAGGACGCTGTGGAGGCCAACGCTGCGTCCCCTCTGCCCGAGGGCAGCCAGGGCTTGTGGTGACAAACCCCCGGTTGCGTTACCTTTATACCCCTTTTATACCTTTATATAACTTCTGTATTCTTAGTGCTTTTTGCCTACATTCTTGGACTTTTTTGTTCAGCTAGGAGACTAAACATTTTAGAAGCTTCATAGTTAGGGATCGGAAAGCCCCAGACCCCAAGGTCCTCTCCAGAACACATTCTGTAAACTAAGATAGAACCAGGCAGGGGGAAGGTTCCCTGGGGAAGGGGGCTCAGTTGAGCCTCTCATTGGGGAATCTTTGATAGATATGCTAATTAGTAAGACCTATAATGTTATACCTGATCTATCGTGCGTGTGCATTGTGTGCATTTTGGCACATTCGACCTGGATGTGGTGCACGTAAGGATCCTTAAAATAAATACAAAGGTAAAATCCCTTTTTCCCTTCTAACTGTATTTGATTCTTGATTTTAAGACCAGGAAAAAGTATCACAAGTTTGATACCACTTTTAGCTTTGGTAAGGAGCTCAGTATTCTTCCAACCTATCCTCTCAAAACTGCAGCTGAGGGTACCAGAGGGTTTAGCTGGGAAAGGAGAGCACCTTCAGGACAAAGTAGTAGCAGACATGTCCTGGAGAGCGTTGAACTTTTGGAAAAGCAAGAAACATTGAGAACAAGGAGTAGCAAACTATTAAGGGATCCTGTGGGCAGATGATGGGTCTGCGAGGCCTCATGGAACTTCAGCTGGTTTAGAGAACCTCTTGAACTTCGGGGTATTCACTTAAAGCATGCTTCTGCTAATATCACTTTTCTGTTCACTTGTCTAGCTACAAAATGTCACGTTATTCTTGTAGACATAATTATCTAATTGTTATTTGAATCCTCCTAAACCCTTTTGCTGTTCATTTAGCAAGTTACCAGTGAGGCTAATGACATCAAGAAAATTGCTCTGAAAGGAGTTGCCTGTACACTGTGATGTATCATAAATATAGATGAATGCAAAGAAAGATGCTGCACATACAATGCAAATGAACAGGGAATGAGATTCAGTTTTCACCAGAGATTAGGATCTTGATGGAGAAGCCTCTGTAAGGCTACTGAGCAAAAAAAAGGCTTATGTTTCAACTCTCCAGCTGCTGCTGAATAGGGACTGCAACCTGACATAGAGCACTAATTGAACAGGATGATGATGGAAGGAAATATGTGTCAGTGCCAGTCCCCCAGTGAAAAGCCATAAGGCAGATTCATGGAGGAGCAACAAACAATGAGCTGCTTGGGTCAAAAGTGTAGCCTCAAAAGCAAAAAAATGTCAGGAGGGTAAGCAGCCATGGGAGAGTTCTCCAGTAGCTGAGGAAAGTAAAAGATGGTTAAAATGCCCCAGAGATTAAAGTGGCCTCTGCAAGAGAAGCATCAGAAAGACCACTGAAGGGAAGAAACAGCTGTCATGGGAGGCAGTAACTTAGTATAATACAATTTTATTTCACTTTCCATCTTTAAGGCAAACCAACACCCATACAATTTCCCTGACTTAAACACCCCAAGACAGTCAATGTTAAGTGGAAAATTGCAGGAGGAGAGGGACGGGGAGAAGGCATTGCATCCCTATCCCATCCACCTCTATAGTAGGCAGAAGTGCAGAAGGGACAGGAATAGAGGCACTTTAGGCAGCAATTTTGGAAGCACCAAATATCCATGCATTAAATACCTTCATGTTTTGTGATATTTTAGATTACTGTTATTATCTAGTTTCTTCCAAACTAGAACCAGCATGCAAAGCACTGAGCTCTCCCAGATAGCTGGCCTGAAACCCCTGAAAGGACTTTGAGTTCCAAAGACTTTTCTATTAACCTAGAAAATCTCACATATATAGCTGACAAAAGAACCACAGCTGTTCTGTAATGACAGCAGTAATTTGAAGAGGTACATCAATGGAACCTGCAGTCTTTTGTCAGCTTGATCTTAAAACACCATTCTACAAACAAAGGTATAAAAACTTTTTCATACCTTCTCATGTCCATGTCTTCATTTGGACTTATAAGACAGTCAATTTTGTTATGACCTGCAAAGGAGGAGCCATAAGACTACATAAAAGTTTTGAGGCAAGTGCATTTCAACAATATCTCAGAAGTTGGTGTGGACAGCTTAGATATGTGTTTTCTGCTGCAGGACTGCAAAGTCTTTGATCAGCTTCCTAATTTTCTGCAACTATTAATATATGCATTTCACATTTTTTCAATACATTGATTTAGCTCCTAGGAGATCAGCACCTAGGACTAGGATTAAGAAGCCCATCTAGATCATTGATACAAAAAAATCTGTTTTGTTGCCATTTCTTTGGTGAATTAGGCATGTTGTATGTGGTCAGGTGAGTTGTTCAGACACATAAAATGTACAAGCAGAGGTTTTTTAGCATTAGCCTCAAATCTCTCTTTATTTGCAGAGACAATTATATTCTTGTTCATTTTTTCTCAGTATCATGATGTCCACTGAGAGAGTTTGATGTTCCTTAAACAGACCTACTGTGTAGTTCAGATAGTTTGTTATTACTAACCATCCCTTTATTAATAAACCTTCTCCCAGAGAGGTACTAGGAATCTGTGAACCACTTTCACTAAGAAAAGATATTTTGTATTTTAGATATTGGTTTTGTTCCCTAAAACTTCCAAAAGTTCCAAAATCAGGTAGATTCCTGATATCACCTTTATTGTAGAGATACTAGGGAGAAGGCCAGGGAAATCATTACTCTTCCAGAAAAGCGCTGTGCTGCTGAATCCCTTTTTTTTAGAGGTAACCCTGTTAAAATCACTCTCTACATCTACAGAAGAAAATAATCAACCACAAGCCTAGATGAAATGGGATGAATACAAAGGAAAACTTGAAGGGGAAATATGGAAATCTATTTTTTAAAATTATTGCTTTTTCTGAGTTAGCATCTATTTGAAGATGACTGTTGTGCAAGAACACACTGATATGATTTAAAAATAAAAAGACTAGCAAAATAACAGTGGTTTTCTATTTCTCCATTGGGAATTTCTGGCTTCGTTAGTAGATTCCAGCTTCGTTGTTAGCAGACAAATGTTGAATAATAAACAAAGCATTTCCTCCTAAATTAAATGTAGCTTTTGAATTATGCAGCTGTAATGTTCACTCCTCTGCTGAGAATAAAGGGTTAAACAGAGTGAAATATTACCTCTCTGTGAGAGAAGAGGGATTGAATTTCAGAAGGCAAGGTCTTACAGCAGATTCTGACTCAGATGTGCTTTTACTGATTCAGCCATAGCATTCACTTGGAAAGCTTTACATCATGGCCTTGGCAGACTCCCAGGTTTTCCCAGTGCGGGTTGCTATTTTTCCCTTAGCTTACCAAAAATAGCTATGCATAGATTTAGTGTACTTGGTTTGCTGGTGTTTACAGGCATGCAAGTGTTTTCAGGATGGCTCTGGGCAGTCAGAGACTATTCCAGGTTGGAGACAAATGGGGAAAGTATGGAATTTCTTTGCAGGCAGAGACATCCTCTCCAGAGTTTGGTACTTTGGAGACCTCTAAACATCCAACCCATTTCACTGGCTCCACCCTCCACACGTGTGTTCACAGCTCAGAACCAGCCTTTCTGGATGGTTGTGGTCATTTCCAAGGGGCTAATTGCTCCCCTTCCCATGACCCCTTTCGGTACACTGACGATCAGGGCAAACTTTCTTTGGAGTGAGGAACCAAATTCTGGCTTCAAAATGTTGACCAAAAAACCCTCATCTGCTACATGAAGGGGTGAGTGTCATGATACAAATCTGCTGACCTTTTTTCAGGCCCTTTTCCTACAGCTGGAAGGACAGAGCCTCAGCTGCTGTCACAGCTGTCATACATTATAGCTCCTGGGCAAATGGAGATGCCTTCTGCTTCATGCACTTTGATATGAAGTGACTGACACACCCCAGTGCAGAGGATCTTTGGGTACGTAGCACAGAAAATTTTGAAAGGAGACCAGCAAGACGCCTAAACCACAACAATCTTAATGCTCAGCTGCCAACACAGGCATCCCTGGCATGCTTCTTATCTGGGGGGCACAGAAAACACCAGCATGATCATCTTGGCCACCACAGGACTTCCTAAAGCAAGATATCTAAAAGACAGTGTTCCTGCCAGCATCCAGGCTTGCAAGGCAGGCTGCAATTTTAGAAGTAACACACAGTTGTTTCTTGACTGTAGAAGGCAGTTGGCAATAGCAATGAGCTCTCAACAAGGTTTTCCTGAAACAGCTTACCTAAAACAAATCACAGCATGAGTTACAGCAAGAGGTTAGCACATATTTTTGCTTCAGCTCACTACCATCCAGCTTTTTTAACTTCCTAATATGGCTGTGTGCTCTGCCTCCAAGCCCGGGGTGAGTGCAGCAATCATCTCCGGTAAAAAGAAGAGACCTAACAATCTGGTAGCTTTTGGCCCAGTTTTTTTCAAGAAAATTATCTGAATATCATCCCAAGGTCCAGAAGACTGGTAAATGGAATAACTATAAAATGTCACATGATGTCACAGCTCTCTCTGCTGTGTTATTTGTCTCATTGGCCATAACCACCCAACACCTATGGCACAAATCTGGAGAGGAACAAAGATGAAAGCATCATGGCCAAATGGTCTGTCAACATAGTGTACCTGGTCCTCACACTTCTCCCCCCCACCAGGGAAGAGCAGTGACAAGCATTATCCTAAAACTCAGATTGAATCTCAGCTGGAGCATGAGTCCTGCTGTGATGGCAGTAGGGAGAGTGTCTCAGTCAGAGCTCACCGAAGGAATGCAAAGATGTTGAGCAGAACTGTGCCTGAGAAATGGTTTACTTTTGGTTGTAGGAAAGGAAGTTGAGCAGGTTGTCTAGCAGGGAAGCTGAGTGCCCCATTTATTGACTGGAGTTTTCTTGAAATTTTGTCCCATGGAAACAATTAGGAGAAAGCTCATGTTCAGATCATTTCATCCTAAGATACTTCCCTATTTTTTTTTTAAATTAATTTACAGAAGACATCACAGAAGGAATGGGGAGGTTTAGGTTGTACATCAGGAGGAAATTCTTCACAGGAAGGGTGACTAGTCATTGGAATGGAGTACAGAGAGAGGCAGTGTAAACACCATCCATGGAGGTGTTTAAGAAAAGATGGGCATGGCACTTAGGGCAATGGTCTGGTTGACACTGTGGTGATTGGTCATAGGTTGGACTTGATCTCGGAGTTCTTTTCCAACCTGATTAATTCTGTGATACGCTTTCCAGGTGGAATGCAGATATCCGCCCATGATACCATTTATCCCCATGCCCCTCCTGTTGCACACTTAACTGCATGGTCTCCTAATTCATCATCTAATACCTTCCTTCGGTATTTTCCTTTCTTTTTACACATGTTGTTCATAAGAGCTGGAAATGACAGGAGATCTGTGAAACCTGGCGAAAGGCAGTTTCTTTTACTCCATTCAATGTGCAGGATAGAAGGCTCTGTATGTACATTTGTCTGTACCTAGACACATGCACGTATGTAGCTGTGTGTGTATATTTTGTTTTCAGAATTTTTTTTTTAAACATAGCCCTAAATGCTGACAATGCAAAACCAACAGTGCCATACAACTCTGGCAAGTTGGAAAGTGTAGGTTGGGCAGCCAGCACCAACCTTAATAATCAAAAATAACTGCCTGGGTCTGAACCAAGTATTTTCTCATCAGTATGCAGCACCAGGGTGTAGGACTAGGCAAATGAGGAGTGGGAGGATATAAAACAAAACAGTAAAATGGAAAAATGTCAGCTGTGCTCTGGCCTTCCCTTCTGCTTCTCCCGGCCCACTCCAAGCAATGCAGTTGGGGTATGCGACAGGCTGTGCACAGAGCAGGGGTAGCACGCATACAGCTGAACGCATCTGGTTAGCAGTTGCCTGGTTTTGTGCTGCAAGTCAGCCAACACCATCCACATTTCTAAGCCAGCCCTCCTCCATTGTTACAGAGTGGTTTATGACTTGACTTTTCCTTTGTAATAGGTTCATTCCTCTTGCTAACAATACTGCTGTCACTCTTTCATCTCTGCCTCTCTGTTTGGCACGGCCTTCATCCACACATGCATACATAGAGTCAGACTCAGTGTGATTGAGAGGGAATCGTTTTCATAGGAAAATTTGATGCAAGTACCTTATCTGAAATGCTAAACACCTCCCCCTCTTAAGGTTTTTCCTGACAAAGCAAACCATATTTACTTAGGTGTGTAACGGTGGTTTGCAGGCTTGGGTTTGGCATCAAAGGGGAAAACTGTGACTTCAGTACTTCCAGGTACAAAACAAGATGAATGTTAATCCCTTTTTTTGCTAAAGATGTGGTTACACAAGGAAGTGCAGAAAAGTAGATGAACTCCCTTTGTTAGATTAGCCTCACTCAGCCAGGAGCAGCCCATCTGTCCTTTCCCTCTTTTCTGTCATCCATGCCATCACAAAAGTGGCTAGGGACAGCATCCTGATCGTTGTTTAGCTGTTTAATAGAGAAGGTGGTGAGGAAAAAAGTCATCCCACAGTCATCACTGCTTACTGTTCTCAATTTGTTATCTCTACTTTCCCATCCTGCTAAGGAGCTGAGGTTTTGATGTGCCTGGAAGTCACTGGTAGTAGCACAAGGAAGCTCAGATAAAGAAAAGAAAATAGCCAAATGGGCAGACAGGCATCTGTAAGCTGGTCCATGCAGAGGGCAGGAAGAAAGATTGGAGAAGAAACTCTTTCTGGGCTCTGGGGGTTATGCTAGACAAAGAACAGGGATACAGCCACGGAAATACAGCTGTGCACATGGAAGATGTGATAGACTGGCAAAGTCAAATTGCTTCAGAAGCAAAATTAACTGTGATTACTTGATGCAAGACATCACTCAAACCAATCAAATTGTTATTTTGGGAAATCATAAATTTGTATCCAGAGTCAGTTTGTCACTCATTAAAAACTTAAAAGAATGATTAGGAAATGAACTTAATAAGTAAATGTTCTCCTCTTTTTCATTTAATAGCTTAAAATATAAGGTGATCTTATCTGGCTCTTACATGACCCCTGACCACATCACAGGTAATTAATTTTATTCTCATCCTTACTGCTAGCATTGGGCCCCATCTAATTATTTCTGGTGCAAACATAGATGAAACCTCCCTGCCACCCTCTCTATCTGGATGAGGAGTATTATATACACCCCAATATGTTGGGGTCCCTCCCCTGCCGTGTAGCCCTGGGAGAGGGGCCCTGAGGGCACAGACACGGGGTTTCCCTGCCCCTGCTCAGCCTCGTTCCCATGGGTTGGTTTGTGTTCCCTGCGCGGGCAGAAGGACCCTTGGTCCCGTGACTGGAACAGTTCCTGGGCAGAGCTCTGGCCATGCGGCTGGAGAAATAAACATCTCTGAAACAGCTATCAAGAATCTGTCTGTCCATATATATTTCCTTTCCACGGGACTCCTGGTTTGATATATGCGTGTTGCAGGATCCCCACTGCAACAAATGGTGGAGAATGGAGAGCAGAACGATCCCCGATCCCTAAGCGACTGATTTGTGTGAGTAAACCCTGGAAACTTTGGATTCCTCTTCTTGGTTTTGCTTTGCTATTCCATATCTTAACTATGGAGGAACCGTGGGAAGACTCTTGGCTCTCAGAGCCGCATATGGACATTTATCTTAAACTTAAAATGATTCTTGAACAACGATTTGTAAATTTTAGCTTGATTCAAGCTCAAAAAGAACTGAAACACTTCCTGGCATGGTTGTTTAAGAACTTTTTCTATGTTTCTTGGGATTTAATTCTTACCAAGGGCTTTTGGAAAACCATTTGGACACAGTTAATACTGGAGTCAAAATATATGCCGATGGAAGAATATTTTCGTGAATATTATTTCGTTACCGAGACTGTTGAGCAATGTCAGCTGTGTCCTGGCGAAGGGAAGCCTGGCGCAGGGACCGTGCGGCCCAGGCCACGTGCACCGAGCGCTCTGCGAGCAGCAGCGAGGCAGTTCCCGCGCGCGGGCGGAGCCACCCGAGCTGCAGTGTCGGTGGCGGAGCGAGGCACGGCGGGAGCAGTGGGACCCGGCGGTGCCTGCGCCTGGCATCGGCAGCAAAGCGGAGAGCAGAGGAGGCGACGCACGGAGAACTGAGCGGCGCGGCCCGGCCCGGCCTGGCCCGCGCAGCCCCGAACGCGACCCCGGGAAGGGCGCGCAGGCATGAGAAGCCCCGACAATTCCAACACGGGAGCGACCAAAGGAGAGAGCAAAGACGCAGCGAGACAGAAAACAGCAGCCACTCGGAAAAAGGAAAAGATCATAGTAACTAAGATCTTAGGGATAGTAAAATGGTATAATGTTAAGCAAAATTATGGTTTTATAACAAGGTGTGACAACCAGCAAGACATATTCGTGCATAGAACTGCTATTAAAAAGAATAACCCTGAAAAATGCATCCCAAGCTTGGGAGATGGAGAAGTCGTGGAATTCAAAATTATACGAGGTAGAAAAGGGTTACAAGCGTCGCAGGTCACTGGGCCTGATGGTGTTCCTGTAAAAGGCAGTATATATGCAAAAAATCGTAGTCATGTTAGACAATATCTCCATTGTAAGTCCCCCCTACAGTCTCCCTTTCCTAATCCCACCTTTCCCTTTTACCCTATGTCCTATTACCCCCAGTGTATTCCCAATCCGTTTTTTCACCCATGGTTTCCCTCACAAAACCATGATTTTGCCAATTGTTTCCCCAAAAATCCCTTTCCAATGCCGAGTGGGGGATGAAAAGGGGAAGGGACTGAGCAGTGTGGCTCAGTGGCTCCAGTAACTTCCCATATCAAAATCTCTGCATACAATAAAAGTCAAACAAGAAGATTTTATATATATGCTCTGTGGAATGTTTTCTATATGGTCTAGTATGCCGCATAAGTTTTCTCATCATCCCTCTGTACATGCTTTGCCTTTCTATTTAGATCTTCTGTGTTGGGGTCCCTCCCCCTGCCATGTAGCCCTGGGAGAGGGGCCCTGAGGGCACAGACACGGGGTTTCCCTGCCCCTGCTCAGCCTCGTTCCCATGGGTTGGTTTGTGTTCCCTGCGCGGGCAGAAGGACCCTTGGTCCCGTGACTGGAACAGTTCCGGGGCAGAGCTCCGGCCATGCGGCTGGAGAAATAAACATATCTCTGGAACAGCTATCAAGAATCTGTCTGTCCGTATATATTTCCTTTCCACGGGACTCCTGGTTTGATATATGCGTGTTGCAGTATCCCCACTGCAACACCAATATGGTACATCTGTATCTCACTCATTGCTTTCTTCCAATGGCAGAGTAACACTGTGGTGATCACAAAGTACACAAAGAAGAAGGAGGAATCTCTATGCAACAATAAAAGGGGTGTAATCCAAAGAAGACATGTGATTTCTCTATATTAGAGTGTGAATTATTTTGGTGGCTACATGTAATAGATGGAAAATGACTATGTAGACCACTTTCACCAGGCTTTTACACTTACTTGAAAAGTTGATCCGGCTGAGAAAATCCCCTGTTGGAGGGACTTCAGAGGTCAGTTTGGTGGATTTTCTTGCATACTGCATATCTGTAGACTCAGCCTGGGATTCTAATTTTAAGGCGTTTCCATGAAAAGCAGCATTTTTAA
Organism: Corvus brachyrhynchos; assembly: GCF_000691975.1. Lineage (NCBI taxonomy): Eukaryota > Metazoa > Chordata > Aves > Passeriformes > Corvidae > Corvus > Corvus brachyrhynchos. The sequence goes on along the minus strand of NW_008237233.1, from coordinate 1,237,807 downwards.
GCTATGCAGAAGTAGGCTTGATCATTATTAAACTATCACTTAAAACATATTTTGAATGGGATTCTTAGGTGCATATAATTTCTTTTGACTATGCAAGAACATATTTTTCCCACAAGCATATGCCTTTTTTTCTGAGTGAAGTATTTCTCTCTTTCTAAGAATTACCCCTGTAAAGATGGAATGGGTCTTTACACGGAAGAAATACAGATCATTCTGTATCTTTAACACGTAAACCATATTGGAGAAGGAAATTCTTCAGAAAACAAATTTAAAAAAAATTTTAAAATCCAAACCAACAGTTTTTAAAAAGAAACAATTTCTGATGGAAGTTATTGTAATATGAATGTATCAGTGAATTCACTTTACCTTTAAATTTTACTTTTCCTTACTTGGAGATACAGGCATTTGAAAAGCTGTTGAAATCAGTACTTCTTAAGCCTCCTTTTCAATAGAATAACTACAAGAAACCCAAGGGATTCAAGTGTCCAACAGGTTAAGAGGAGTTTTATTTAATACATTGTCCTGCTCTGCTGAAAGGGAATGATGATCTCACCATTGGCTCAAAAAGAGACCTTTTTGATTTGCTTTCAGCTCATCCATGCTTCACAGTGCAATTCTCTATTTCTTTCTCTCCATATCTAGGGAAAAAATAGTAAATGCCACTGTGACACATTTTCCGAAAGTGACAACATGGTTTAGAAGCTGTCAGTACCTAATGAAGCATTTCAGCTCTATTTTATAAGCTGTGATTATCATGATCATTTTTACTGATACATATATGGATTTGACATCTGCAGCCTTTTAGCCTTTTAAATAATCTGGTCAGCAAAATTGCTAGTATGTAGGTCAGTTTAACCATTTCTTTCCAGATTTTCTGGTGGTTTTTTTTAATCTTATGGTCTCTCTTATGGGTATGTTACTGCTTCCCTGCAGCAAACAGAGCAGAGAAGACTTGGAAGATTTTCAACAAACTCAGTTATAAACTCAGGAACATCTTATTACTTACTATATTTTCTCAAGACAATGCATCATATAAGTAATATTGACAGAAAGGCTCTGACCCAAGAATTAAAGCAGAGACCAGAAGCATTGCTCATACTGATTTCAGATTATAAAAGTATTTGTTTAGTTGTAACTCTTCTCATATATATCTTGAGATGACAGGAGCGATAACAAGCTGCTGCTGACCCTGTGTGGGGAGGGGGACGGTGCAGAAGCTGCGTGGGCAGACACAGCTGTGCAAGGCACACACACCTGTCTTGTGCGTGAAGGTACAAGCAAGTACAAACTTGGATAATCAGAGAATCAGAGAATAACTTGGGTTGGAAGGGACCCCAGGTTCAAGACTGGTCAGGTTGCATAGGGATCTGTCCACTTAGGGTGCACTGTTATACTTACAGAGTGATGGCTTGCTCTTAGTTTGCTTGGCAGACAATAAATTTGGGTCTGAATGGGACCTTATGTGAGTAACCAGAACACTGAGTGAAATGTTTGAATGTGTGATTCCCCTTAAGCATGCGGGAGGCCCTGGTGAATTTCAGCTGCCTCCAAAACATCCCCACGAGATTTGTACTGAACTGATTGCACATGACAGCTGTGCAGTCTGACACACAGCACAGGTGGACCACATCACCAGTGTGTGAATTTGTTCATAACAGCAATCCCCAAAACCGTGGTTGATCCCCACTGCTTGATCACCAACAAAATCTTTCTGTTAATCTCAAAGATAAACAAGCAAATGATGTGTGATTTGTCTAAAGATTGTATTTTACTTAGTAAAAGGGAACTAGTTGCTCCCGGCTGGAGATCTGTAACTAAACTTACTTTTGAAGCAATTTTGAAGTGTTTTTCAGACCAAGAATTTTTTTGTGTGTGTTTGTTTCAGATTTCAGCTTGGTTCTTCCATTCTGCCATATTAAGTAAAACCTCTTCAGGAAAATAGGTCTTTCTGTTCTTTTTCATTTTGAAATCAAGTGAAATCAAGCCAAGCACAAGGACTGCAGATGTTACACAACTCCTAACCTGAGTGCAGCAGGTTAAGGTCTGTAAATGATGACCACAAGGTAAGTGCCACAGCATTTGCACACTTGTGCTAAACATTCATGCCATGCATGAAATACCTTCCTAGACCCACACAGTGCTGATGGTAGGTCTTGCACCAGGAGACACCAAATTCAAATGCAAGTTAATGATTCACACGTATTTGTGTCTGTGCCTCTGTGTGTATGTACACAGAGATACTCACGCATATAAAAAAATAAATACCAGCTCCATTTTAACACCAGTTTTTAGGTAACTTGATTTTCTAAAAATGCTGGTTTGTGCATCTTCCTGGAATCCACCCACAGCTAGACAAGGACTAAAGAATCCTGGAAAACTGTCATAGCAACACTTCAGATTGCAGTTGGGAAGCCTGTGCAATATTGGTAGCTTGTTTGAAAACTGACATCCAAAAAATCAAGTTTAACATACAGCACCTGTTCAGTGCTTTTCCGAATCAGGGCCATTCACTGTAACAGTCACTTGCCTGTGCTCTTGCTGCATGACCTATATTTAACCCATGAAATGCATTCTCAACAAAAATTGATAAAATTGCGTTTTCATTGTCAATTGCCTCATGAACTTTCCTAAAATAATATATGGTCTCTCCCTTTCACATGAAACTATAGCACTATTTTCATTAAGAGGTGCTAACAGATAAGAGCTCTTTCCCATCTTCTTTTTAAACAGATTCTTCCTATAAGAAGTCATAACATGAAATTCATTCCTGGAACAATGAGTACAACCCTGTGTCAGATTTCAAGGATCTTGTTTTCATTTTCCAGTTACTGTACAAATGAAATAACCATGAATGCCCGCTGAATGGCTACACTAAGTCAGAAGGTCTTCTAAATTATTAACAGTTCATTGCACCAGTAAATTTACAACTACCTTCTAGAGTTTACACAGGGAAGCTCAATAGATCAGCTGCTAGTTAAGGACTATACAGCCAACTGAAGCAGATACTAATGCCTTAGGTTTTAACTTTTATATTTTTCAAATCCTGTACTGCCTAGTGTGTAACTCTGAAGATTTGTGTGGTCTGTTAACTGCTGTTCTCTGATGCTGGTTAGACATAACAAGTCTCTCTAGGTTTCCACTTCAAGGACACCAGGCCCCAAAATATGTAAACTAAAGGCCTCTAAAGGGGGGGCAAACTTGGGGTAATTACATCATGAACTGAGGTTATAATTGGAGAATTAACCCTGATACGCAAATGGACCAAACTTACAAAAGTGTGAAGAACCCGTGACCCAGGGTCCATCTTGGGCAGCCTTTTGACTGCCCAGGGTGTGCTTTTGAAGCCCCTTCAAATAAATATCTGCTTTTATTCTCTTATTCTTGTCTAGCCTCTGTTTTAGGTAGCCAACCTCAAGGCATCAATACAGTGAAAACATTCTCTTTCAGACAAGCTAGTGGCCCAGTTCTAAAGGTCATGTATGGGTCTGTTGTCCAAAGCAGCAGCACCTTTTATTTTCAAGTAGAACCAATCGAGGAAATCAAAAGTACAGTCCCAGTGCAAAGAGATTGCAGTATTGTAGCTTAAAGTATTCATTGTACATATTGTCTGCTTCCACAAAATATCCCAAATGTCCTTTTCCCTATTTTTCTCATCCCAAAGCTACTGTGACTCTATTGGAGCCCCAGAAAATGGGCAAACACTCCTTATAGAGTAGCCAGCATACCCACCCTTGCACAGTGTACCCTCATGCCTGAAGCAGAAAGTTGTGGCCATAGCTCTGTTCCTCTGGACAGGCTCTCATATTGTCTCCAAGCAGAGCATTTTTCTTCTCCCACTGCCATTTGCACCCAGAAATGCTAGCCTGGAGTTCATGTCCATTCAGGCTCAGCATTCAGGACCTTGCATGCTGCCCTTGCCACATATTGCCCATAACCACTCAGCTGCTGTGTGTTTCTGTGCTGTTAGACATAAAAGGACCAAAGCACTCGGAGTCAAGGCCCATCATTATATTTTTGTATTGTTCTGCAAGAAGTGCAGGTTGGTTGGTCTACACTTGTGCTCATTAACAGTGCTGAGTGCAAGATCTGATATGAAGCAAACGTTTATAATCTCTCTCTGCTTCTGATGGCAGATTTTCTGTATTCAAAGTACAGATAAATATATTTTGGAGAGTTTTTTAAAATTTTTTCTTTCAGTATTGACCCCAGTCATAGAGTCATCTCTTCATTCACTTTCCAACCTGAATTTTTAAGGATGGTGAAAAGCCACTCACTGTTTTCTCATGCTCTGTTTTACATGACGCTCAGCCTGAGAGAGCACAAATATTCATGAAGGGTCTTTGGACAAGTTGAAGTGAAGCTGGCTGAAAAGGACACAAACACCGGAAAACTCCTTTAGGTTTTCCCATAGATCCAGCCCCTCTCAGTTTAAAAGTAGTGCATGTGTTGTTTCTGTCCTTTTATATTGCTGGACTCTTGCAGACAGAACCCTACAAAGCATGTGCACCGTTTCTCTTTTTTGCCCTCTTTTTCTCTCTCATACAAACCAAAACACAGACAGACAGACAGACAGACAGACACACACACACGAATGCACACACACACACAGAGTAACAGCTTGTCAACAGCTTTAGAAAAGTAAAATACAAATGATAATTAGAAACATGTGACCCTAGAAAAGCAGCACAGAAAGTAAAAGGTCATCTTTTTTCCATATTACCTAATTAGGAAAGCCTTGAGTGTTGGCTACAATATAATGGTTTTACACAGCTTTTTAACATAGACTTCCTTTTTTAAAACAATGCAATTTCATGCTCATAAATAAAAAAAAAAATGAAAAAACCCCAAGGCATTTAATGCTGGTAAAATTAGGCCTCACAACAACACCTGCCTCAAGAAATCTCCAGCTTTTTAAACCTATCAACAGAGCACTGTGTATTTGTCATCCCATAATGACCATCAAGAAGCCAGCACCAGGACAGCTGCCAACTCCTGAGAGAGCCTGAACAGACACTCCAGTATCATATGGAGGAGTTTCGGGCGGCTCCACACCCCCTGCCTGTACCATCCAGATGGAGCATCCTCACCTTGACTGGGCCAAAAGCAATGTGCAGAGCAGGGGGAGGGATGATGGGGTGAGAAGGAAAGGTGCTGAAGGCATTAAGAAATGCAGACAAAATATGGAAAAAGGAAGGAAGGAAGGGGTCAGTGTGCAAGCGAAGGAATGGATGAGGAGTTCTTGCTCCGGGTCATGTCAAAAAGAAGATCATGGGCTACAGTCAGGGATGTTTCCCAGTTTAGTTTCACCTACTCACTTCTTACTCTACAGCCTTGTTTAATAATTTGCTTTGTTCTGGTGAACATGCATGCCATTTATTTCTGCAAAACTATTAATCCAAATTTATTCATCGTTTAGAGAAGCTATATTTAGTTTATGGATTTTCCCCATAAATCAAACCTCTCAGGGGCATGTTCCCACCACAGTGAGAGTGCAGGGGGCTGGAAAACCAGCTCAGGAGAACAGTAAGGGGAGGATGTGAGCTGACTCCCAGGCTGGAAGCAGGATAACCAACTTATCATGGGTTTGGCCTGAGCTAATTAAAAAGAGGGACAGAGCTCATGAGGGAAGAAAGAGCTAGAGAAAATAGCTTGGGTAGCACTGAGTTAAGCCCATATTCTATATTATTAAAGGCAGTCTAAGCAGGTTTCTGTATCTTCAGCTGAAGAGAAGCCCAAGCTTTCACATGGAAGAGAGGTTTAAAGCTGTGCAGACATCATAAATGTGGGAGGGACTTAAAGTTTGAGTTTACATCCCTGGGGGCTTACAATTTCTCTGCTCATAATGGTTTCATTGGGAATCAATGGCATTGCCCATTTCTCAGGCAGTCTCTGTGTCCCATAGGATTGAGCTGGATGAAGCAGCATGGAAAAATAATATACGCTGTGCATGTAATGAGCTGCTTAACCATTTTTTTCCAAACATCCAAGACCATGTGATCTTCATTGAAAACTGCAGATGCCAAGTTTAGACCTATACATTCAAACTCTGTTTGAGAGTCTGTAATGGAAAAAAAAAAGAAAAAACAAAAAATAGAGGAAGAAAGATGCATTTACTTGGTAAAAAGGCAAATATTTCCTTTTTTTCATTGTTCTGAAATGAGGGTGTGGATTTTATTCAGCAGTTTATTTGCTCTGGTTTGAGAAGAAAAAATGTCAGATTTTTTTCCCTTAATGGTAATTTTAGTGTGAGAGCCACTGAAAATAGGCCTTGTAAAATAAAAAAATCATAACAGTAGTTGCTCAATGATATTGTATATTAATAATGGCTTCCTCACGGTAATACTTTTAGTGATACTGGGTATCTCACCCATAATTAGACAAGGACATTCAGATATACTTGATGCTTACAATAAACATTCCAGAATGAAAAAGAGAAGCACTGGCAAGATATCGTATCATTTGTAATACAAGTTATGTGAATACTTAAGCTTAAAGAGTGACAATTAGCATCTTCTCTATACCACACTGAAAATGTAGACATTATCCTCGAGTCTTTTTTTTCCTCTCCATATATGCAAGGGGTACCAAGACCCACAGAGGCACAATCAGATCTCTGTAAAACATTCTCACCTGCATGGGGCTGTGTGTTGATCCGGGGAGAATCAGGTCAGTAAGATGTAAATTGGTTTCAAAGACTGAAAGGTACTAATTTTATATGCCACTTAATCCATCAGATCACAAGGCGACTGAGGAAATGCTTTTATCTTTAAAATGACAGGCATTAATAATGTTACTAGAATTTCCCTTATATATAACTTTAATAGTTTCAGGACTCTATCTGTACAATGTGAAAGCTTCTGAGATACAAAAGGCAATGTCCCTTTCAGAGTTACTGGCATTGCCAGCATGGGTGTGGGAAGATTAAATATGTTCTCAGGAAAAAGAAAAGATTGGACAACAGAAAGGAAAGCCCTAACCACTGAAGGAGAGGTATATATATATATATAGGCACTCATGCTGACAGCATTGTAGCTGGTTCTGTAGAGAGAAACACCAGCTGTGGAGTGGGGTTGCAGCCACCTTTCCCACTCACAGGTATGCAAAAGACATGAGTTTCAAAACAACCATTGCTATCGACCTTGCAAACTCTTTGGGAAACTTGCAAGGTGAGGTCCAGAGCAAGCAGTTTGGAAAGCCTAAGCCACAAGCTCCAAGTAGGAACTTGAAAAGAAATGATCTTGAAAAGAAATGTCTGACCGGTTTGCTGAGAGCATCATAGCCTCTGCAGCTTTCCTCACCCTTCCTCAGACTAGGTTCTGGAAACCAATGGCTGCTTAAATAAAAAATACATGAATAAAGGACTCTATTGGGATTGCAGGTCATGTTTTAATAATCTCAGGTTAATGGGACATCAATCTCCCCTCTGCCCCAGGACAAGAAAAAAATGACAGAAAAAAGCCATTTCTTTTTATGCAGAGGCTATTAAGGGAGTTCTGCATTCTGTACTTCTGATATACATTTGCTTGGACCACATCAGTTCATGACAAGAACATGATAAGCACAATCTACATTTGTGCTTACTCAAGCCTCTAACAATTCTCTAGCAGGGTGCCAACATGCATCTCAGCTGGATGAAGCTGGAAGAAGCACACCGTGATCTGAAACAAAATTAATCACTCCCTGAACTACTCCCAGAATGTTTTTTTCCCAATATAACTGAGAATTAGCAGGAAAAGATGTACCTCATGGGCAGAACATAATGTAGCAATGAGTTACTTGGACATCCTTGCAGGTAATACCTACTGGCCATGTACTGAGCATTTAGCAGCCTGTCATTACTTTTTTGCTCTTTTCTTCCCAGGCTAATGGAGTTCCTGGGAGCTGTTCAGTAATGGAACTCTGCAGGAAGTTAGTGCCCCTGCTTTTTTGTCTTCTCACCTTACTTAATCATCTCTTTACTATAGGACCTATGTTAGCTATCCCATATAGGAGCTGAATCTCTGCCAAACTGTGGCAGAGCTCAGAGGGTGGGGAAGAGAGTTCACAGAAACAGCAAACCACACAACTTTTTGTTTTTGCAGCGTGAATTAATCACTACTGTCCCACACCTGCTTCTCTTTAAAAATCAATCAGAAAAAATATCCCAGAAAAATGATACAGGTGAACAACCAGATCTACATACTGAAGTTCATGCAATCTGAACTTCAGTACTTTATGATACTTTTCTTTAGCATCACATTGGTACAGCACACTGAGATTTTTACGACAGCAACATTGATTCATTCCCTTTGTTAAAGGTTATTTGAAAGTGTGCATAGAACAGATCTGTAGAAAATCTACAGGATATTCCACTTGGTTTGTATGATTCAAGCTCACTGTAGACTGTAAAGTCACAGGTTTCCATATATATTTTTTATTAACTATAATGTGGAAACTGAAGGATACCCAGCTCCTTCCACTTCTCATTTCCAGTCACTCACTCTCTTTCACTTTCACACACGTTTCATTGATCTGAATTCAACATTAATTTTCATCGGAAAACAGATTCAGTAGATCACAGAAAGTTGCTCATTCCAAAGTGGAAAGATTTTTGCTTTGTTTGGCAATGGGATGCAGTTTTAACAGGTTTGGGCTTTCAGAGTTCACGTTTCATAAGCTAACTGTGTGACTTGAATGAGGCAATAAGAGCAGTGAGGCAATAGAATATGCACAAACAGCTCTGTAAAATAAAGTCATTGTAATATCAATTGCTTTATTACCTCAGTATCATGTTTACAGAGTTTCTTACTTCACAGAAATCCTATGTACAAAATAATTCCTTACTTTCCTCTTGGTCTAATGCTGTGGGATTTTTAATTTTCTTCTCAGCAAACACCAAACCAGAACACTGGTAGTGTCTTTCATTGCTGTCTGATCATTAATACAACCTGCAGGGTTTGCAGGATATGCACAAGGCACTAATATATTTGTGCTGACCTACCAGAACCCTAGAACACTACTTCTGCATCAACATGAAATACTAAGAGCCAGCCTCAGTGAGTTAAACCCCGCATCTAGGCTGGACTCACAAGCATTCCACTTGTGGCTGGCAAACAAGGAAAGGTTGCAAAGATTATCTGTGCCTCAAAGGCAAACACCAGACCCTGGAACTCGCTTTCTGAAGCTGTCACTTGGGGACTGCTGAACATGTATATTGTGACTGCAGGAGTAAAGCTCAGAAGTGCAGCGTGCAAGAAGCTGAGTTCTCACCAGGGGGTGGTGGGAAAATAATTCAGAAGAAAATCTTTCTTTTCAATTATTTTCTTTACATAACCAATTCAAATAGCTATACTCCTCAACTTCTGGGAAATCAAACCCAGAGGTAGTTCCTAGACTGTATAAAACTGCCACCCAGAAGGTGCAGGAGACCGGGAAGGAACTGGGGGGACCCTGCTAGTACACCCATGGGGAAATAAACTGGGAAGCTGTTCCAGAGCAGAGCAAGTGTAGCAATGTAGCAGAGTAAACTGCTTGCAAATCTACAGTGGGTGGGGGTACAGCTCTTGTCCCACAAACAAATCTGGCTCCCATAGAATATGTTTAGAGCCTATATTTTGGAGGGCTGTTCCAGGTCTCTCCACTTTCTACAGAGAAGGGAAGAAAAATGTTGGATTCTGTTTATGTAGGTAGCAGCACATGTGAAACACAACCTTATGGGAATGCTGGACAGCTATCAGGAAATGTTGTCTTCACGTATTACCAAAGGTTTTAGTCAAGCAACAATAAAATACCCCACCAAAATCAATCCCTGAAGCTACAGCCACTCCAGTATGTTGCTCCTCAGCTTGAAGCAGTTGTGTCTAGAAGCATAGAGTGTAGCTTCAGGAGAGCAGGAGGCCCTAAACTTGACTTTGTTTTTTAGACCCTTAGAAAGGCAATAAGTAATTTTTATAAGCTTTGCATTGGGCAGGCAGCACTGCCTTGCACAGAAAAGATCAGCAGGACAGTGTTGAGCTTCTGGAAATCACAATAATTATGGAAACAAGATCTCCCTGTTGTTTTAGTTTCATACTGATACTAAGAGGTAGACGTTATCCTCCTTATCATTTTAAGGGTGTCCTGATATCTGGCTTGGGGAGACATGGGCAAAAACAAAGACAAATCTTTGGGCCGTATAGCTGGTGAATCATATTTTCAGGGAGTTGTCTGGTGACACTGCCATGCTGGGCAGTGGCTGGCACTGCAGTTCATGACAGTGATACTTGCGCCTGAGATGGGGAGGAGGTCCTGCTCCACAACAACACAGTTATATCTCTTTTTTTTTAATAAGCAGTCCAGAAAATATGTCTTATCATAGGAATATAGGGTTGGCCAATACACCAAAGGCTTGCAGTAGCCCACTTGGGGCTGGCACAATCTCCACAGAAAGGACTGCTTGGAGCTCAGCAGCTCCATACGCATAGTCAGAAATGACCCCCTTGAGCACTGCTCTCATTTTGGTCACCAAATAACCAAAATAACCTGCAGAAGTGCTGCTTCTGCACTGCCCTTATGGCTTGCTGCTTAAAGTAGTGGGAAGCAACTGGAGTGCTCAGAGGCATCAGGCAACTGCCAGCCTAATTGCTCAGACCAAAGCTAGGATTTTGCAACAAGCATTTCTTTTGTAAATTCAACCCTGAAATTCTTTCTGAGGAATTGTTTGGTTATTTTTCAGGCCAGCCTGTGGCCTTTCCTGAGAAACGGACATGAGAAAAGGTGTACAGGTGCTGAACAAGAATCTCAACTTCTTTTAAAAAAACTTCCAAGTTGTTTCCTTAGTGTTATTTGAACCAAACAGCATTTTGCTGAGACAAATGACAGCTTAACTGGAACATGCCAATGAAACACATATGCACAAGTTACAGCTTGTTCATGTTAAGAATTATGTCTTTCTGAATGAAGGTCCCTTACAGGTTGAAAAACCTCTTTTGCACCTTTGTATGGCTCAGAAAGAAGTGTTTTCCTCTTTTGGCAAGAATTTAGGTCTGTTGTTTAATCAAAAATCACAGAATGGTTTGGGTTGGAAAAGACATTAAAGATCATCTCATTTCCAACTCCCCTGCCATGGGCAGGAACACCTCCTGCTACACCAGATTGCTGAGAGTTCCATCCAATCTGGCCTTGAACACTTCCAGAGATGAGGTATCCACAACTTTTCTGGGCTACCTGTGTTAGTGCCTCACCACAGTCACAATAAAGAATTTCTTCCTAATATTTGACATAAATCTATCCTTTTTTAGCTTGAAGCCATTCCCCCTTTTCTTACCACTCTTGTGAAAATTTCCTCTCCAGCTTTCTTATAGCCCCTTTAGGCACCGGAAGGTATTCTAAGGTCTCTCTGGAGCCTTCTCTTCTCCAAGCTGAACAACCTCTTCACAGGAGAGGTGCTCTAATAATGTTTCATGCCAGGGATCGACAAGATCATCATCATAATATATTGGAGGTGGTAATGAATTGCTAATTATCATTAATTAGTTTCTGAAAAAAAACTTTTCTTTCCACTAAGTTTGTTTTTTCCTTTCTCTCTGAGGCAGAACCTAAAATTTACATGTAGATCAAACCACTCTTAATTTGATTTCTTGTTTGGTTTTTTGTTTTCTTTCAAATGGACTGTAAACTCATAATTTAATGGCATTTTTTACAGCTTTTGCTATATTTCTAAAATCTTCACTGGTCCTTTTAATCACTTGGAAGGTGTTTTTTCTACTTCAAAGCTAAATAAATTTTGTTCCAAATCAAACACAAAATCTCTTGTATCTGCATCTAGAATTCTGTGCTTGGGATGAGCTGCACAGGATTGCTTGACTTTTGGGTTTTTCAACATTTTTGAAACTGATTTTCAAAATGAATCACCTGGCCAGTCATGAATACAATTACTCAGTTTGTATAAGTAATTACCATATTTCAATATGAAGTCTCAGGGGTCACTTCTATTTTGTTCAATAAGACAGGGCAAAATCCAATTGATTTTCATGGCAGGAGCAGACTAAGAACAAGTGGCCATTCAATTCTCATAACTGGATAAATCTTAATTTTTAAAAGTGAGGCTTCAGTCATTTAAACTGAGTTTACTGGCATGCTTCCAAATTACAGATATCCAGTGCTTTCTTTAAGTTTTGTAAAACTACACCATCACCTCAAGTGTCTTTACCACTACTTATGAAATGCACAAGCCAGTGTCCTGTTGTGTTGGACACAAGATGTGCAGACATTAGTCATGGCACAGAAAAAAAATTTTAAATCTATTTAGATTTTTATCATTCATGTTTTTGTTTTCCCCAAATCCACCCCATCTTATTTATAGCTGAATTTAAGTCTCCATGTTCTCCATGAGCATAACTCAATTTATTATACCAGCCAATTGAAGTGTACAAACTTATCTGAAATATATCCTAGATCAGCTTTACACATATGATACTGGGGATGAAAAACCAAGAGATTTAGGCTTATTTGTTCTTTTCTTTGAAAAGAGCAACAGAGTGAACTTGAAAAGAGAACATCTAAGTTGAATCTTGACTTTGCCAAAAATTCCTTGTGTTCTCCTGGGAATTAATTTCATTTCTCACCGAGACTGCTCCCTCTCATTGAAAGGTTTTTCTCTCCTTTTTCTCTCCCATCTGTTTAGATCCTTAACAATTCCTTGGCCTCTTGTTGTTTCTAATGATCTTAATACTTCCAAATGCCAGTGTGATACAAGTAAAAACCACAGGTTTCATATGATTTCTGCTGTGGCAGCATGAGATGGACGAGGTCTGATGGGTTTATACCAAGGTCACATGGGGTTTTTTGGGTAATGAGGTACTTTGGGAGAAAAAACATGAAAGTAATAGTACTTCTTTATGAACATTCGTCATCAGCCAAAGCCTATAAACTCTGTATACCTTAGTTTCTCCACCCATACAGGGAGAAAAAAAAGAAAAAAGAAAGAAAGAAAGAAAAGTCTTTATATTCTAGAAGGAATATCAGTAGTTATCCTTTTATTTTCATAAGGCTGTCTGTTAATGGGTGTGAGCTCCAAATAAAAAAAACAAAACATAAAGAACAGAGTATAATTTTTCTCATCTTGTGAATTTCCGACTTCTCTTGTAAGATCATAGTCCTTTCCTCTCTGATCCCTAAATCTGGCACCAGCTGCAGTAAGGCTTCTCAAAGCCCTTTGATGACTGAAAAATAAAAACCAGAAAAATTTGAATTAGAAAGTAAGGAAATACTCTCAGGATATCAGGAAGCACTAAAGGAAAAGAAATGGGAGACAGATTCACATTAATGTGTGTGATTTCATAAAGAGGTTTTCTTTTCAAATTCTCCTCCAAAATGTTATTTTGTATAATGAATTGGACTAACAGGTATGCTATAAATGTAACAACTACTGTAAAATGTGGTAAAAATGATGGGTTAACAATCTACATGGAAAAATAGTGATAAGACAAAATAACAGTGATTTGATCTTTCATGTGAATATTCAGTTCAGTCTGTGATGAGAAATAACATTAATGATAAGAGGATAACTGTCAAAAAATCCTAGGGAAGAAACTTAATGGAAAGAAAAATATTATTCAGACCTCAATGCTCGTAATAAGTAAATTATTACCAACTTTGATAAAATTGGACAATTAATATGTAGAAGTGACATAAAAGCATGTAGAGTCTTTAGCATGCAACATGAGCTGTTGCTTAATAATGGAGAACCTGGTTTAGTCTAAAATGGTCATAAACAGCATCTTTTTATATTGTCCTTTGCATTCAGAAAATTATCCCATTTTTCAAGAGATCTTTTCTTAGGGTGTTAATAACAGAGTAGAGAGTTTTTGAAAACGCTTTCCAGAGATAATCTTCTCAATATTTAAGGAGTGACTGCACTTCTTATTTGATAGCAGCAATTTTATTTTTAACTGCATGAAAGTTGCCCTTGACTATAATGAGGTATATTAAGGGTGTAAATATCACATAGGCACACATCTACATGGGAGTCCGTGGTGCACATGAAGGTGCAGGTTATTCAGGACTGGTTCTGCTGTTACAGAGATTGATATTGAACTGGCAGCTGAGACACTGTCAGACATCTTTGAAATTGTACATAAGTGATAATATACAGGTGATGCATTTTGCAGCAAGGCTGGTGCAGAAAGCCTTTAAGATCCAGAAACACTAATTCAGGTCATGTCCTGGACTCACTCTGTTGACAGTCTCATGTCTTATCACTCCAGCTGCAAAGAGTTAGGGGTCCATTAGGCTAGAAAGCCAAAAGCGCCCAGCTGTGAGTCTTTGTGTGTCTCTGCTTTATGCACCTTCTGTAAGGAGACTTCAGAAACTGTCCTAGGACACTTGCCTCAGGAGATACTTTGTTTTCATTTGGTAGTGTTGAACATGTTCTTACATGTTATAAGAGAGATTATTTACAACACAAGCACCTCTGGCGAGAAAATCTATTCCAGAATAGGTCTGTGCAAGAGAGAGCCTGCAAAAGTCTCTTGGTTTGCTTTTACAGAAAATTCACAAGTGTACATAGGGGCTCACCCAAAAACAAGGGTGCAAAGCAAAATTACACTTTTCACTTCCTTCACAGAACTGATCCCAACAAAAAATATTAAATGTTTTTTTCCCATGACCTGTCAGGTTGATGGAGTGTATAGAATTAACTACAGAAGAGTTTGGAGAGTTTCAGTGACATTTGATACATAGAGTCACTCAAAATGTCTCAAACAGGTTGAATTGCAATGAGATCTGCCAGCTACTGAGGAAGATATTCTACGTCTAGGAAATCCTCCCAGAAATGCAGTCAGCAAGAACTAATGGTCAGTGAGAAAAAGCTAGCACAGAAGTGACATCCCTCTATTTCCAGAGGTTTGATTCTTTCCGGTTTGTTTTTCCTGTTGGAATGAGACCCAGCTAATAAAGTTCTATGTAATGTATTCAGATTCCTGTGGTAACAGTGGATGTTTCTTTTTTTGCATGACATTTTTTCAAAGTCAGCTTTATATGTATGATTCCTGCCTGCCAAATATCTGCCCAATTTGAAATCTATATCTAGCCTGAAACATTTTGTTTTGTCCTCTGGTTGACCGTCTGCACCAGTGAAAGACATCCTTGTGAAGAAGTGCCCCTTTGCTCCTGTGGTTACCAATACTGTTTCACAGTTTCCAAGGGTGATGCTATTATACTGCTCCAGCCACTCTATGCACCCTGTTGAGTAATTTATTGGCCAGGATTCTTACCGTGGAAA
>NW_008237233.1:1190638-1222554 GCF_000691975.1 Corvus brachyrhynchos | reverse complement strand
AGCCATTAATGATAACCAACAATATAATTCCTATGGAATTATGCCTTGCATATGCATGAAACTCCCAAGCATAATAAAAAGTAAACAAAAGAAGTTAACCTCTTGTGTGCTGCGCTTCCTGGTGCATAATTACAGTGTAGTGGAAAGAACGTGACCCTGTAGCTGTCCAACATTATAATTAGCATTCCCCATACTGAAGGCTATTGTCTGCAGGACAGTTTTGTCTCTCCTCTGTTCTGACTTGTGCAAAATCATACCCTTAAATGTGAGTTCATGGCCCTTTCTCAAAGCCAGCCTTCTGTTTTCAGTGTAGCCCCAAAATCAATGGACTGGCAGGATGTGCAGCATACACCCACAGGGTCAGTTTGATGCTCATTCACTAGATACATACGGTGCATTGTAAGGATCTATATGAGATAACAATGATTTTCCACTTTTCAAATGTAGCCACATGAGATTAGGGTATTCGGCAGAAAAATGCTGCCAACTCTTTATGTCATCCTATTAATGGTGAGTAGCAGAGTCTGTACATTTTTCTTGGATTACAGAGCAAAAACCTGCTCAAAAATCTTCCTGTTTCTCTTCTCATGTATTGAGCATTGTACCTCATTAAAACAAACTAAGGCACCTCATTAACACTCACCAAGAAGTAGTTTTCATGTCAGAACTGTAAGTCTGTATAATTCTGACATGAAAATTTTTACCAAGAAAAGCTCAATTTAATTAATGTGATACTGACAGGTTTTAGCAAAAGATTAACAATCAGAAGTTCAGAATTTTCCCTAGACTGAGGTCTGATGAAAAAGCATGATCCTTACCACAATCTGTTTTTTCAGTTGAAAATTTCTGGCATTCTTAATGATGGGATTTGACTTTTTAAAATAGTTTTTACTGTTATCTTTCTTCTCTTCAAGGTGAATTCATGGACCTGCACAGGTAAATATGTAACTGTGGGCAAGTTTCCCTAGTTTTAACACCAAAATGAGCAGTCCAATTTTCAAAAGTGAAGTTCATGTAAAGCCCCGAGTGATCTCAAACAAATGAAGTCAGCTAGGAAAAAAACTTGGATAGATGTAGTGTTTATAAAGCAATTTTCTCATGGCACCCTGACTGGTGAGGCAGTGGCCAGCCCTGTTACAAGTTAGCATTAGGAGCAAAAGATTTAAGACTCTTGTTGAAAAATCTTGCATTAGATGTTCTATGTAATAAGAATTAATTCTTTCTTACAGTTTTTATTTTTCCTGTGATGGTGGTGTAAGAAAACATAAAAAAATTAGATCTTTTTTATCCATTTTTTTTTTCAGATCCCCAAATAAGTAGGAATACCATAGTCCCATAGTCCAGACCTCTAAAATAACCTTTAATTCTGAGACACAACCGCAGCTCCCTGACCTGAGACACTGTTGTTATATGTGTTACTGTACAATTTTATATTAAATTTTCTTTTTCTGCCCAGAATACAAAAAAACCCCATGCGTCATCCAGTTTGAGTATGGTGAATATCCATCCACTCAATTTGTCTTGAATGAGCTTTTTGTCCTTAGAAGGCCAAAAAGCAGGCAGCACCTAAAACTGAAGTCTACCGTTAATTGTACCAGAGAATTACTGGCAATTTACAACACAGAATCACAGAAGGGTGATGTGTTGGAAAGGTCCTCAAAGCTCACATAATTCCAGCCCTGCTGCCATGGGCAGGGACACTTCCCATTAAACCAGATTGTTCAAAGCCCTATCCAACCTGGGGTTGAACACTTCCAGGGATGGGGCAGCCACAGCTTCTGTAGGCAATCTGTGCCAGTGCCAGTGCCTCACCAATCTCACAGTGAAGAATTTCTTCTTAATACCCCCCTTTCTGAATGTGCTCCCCCCTGTCCTATCACTCCATGACCTTCTCAAAAGTCCCCTTCAGCTCTCTTCCAGCCTCTTTTTTTACTGGAACTGCTCTAAGGTCTGGAAGCTGCTCTAAGGTCTCCGAGTTTTATCTTCTCCAGGCTGAACAACCCCAACTCTCTCAGCCTTTCCTCAAAGAAAAGGTGCTCCAGCCCTCTGAGTATCTTCATGTCCTCCTCTGGATTCCCCCCCAGAAGGTGAACCTTTAGGTTCCTTAGACTGTGCGTACTGCAATGAACACGATCATGCTCTAAAGGATGCTGAGATGGTTCTTACCATGTCAGTGTTACCCAGAGTCAGAGCTTTAGGCCATGCCAAACCCATGTAATGATTCCTTGTAATAGGGGTATAGACAAAACAGCCTCACTTTTACCTGGAGATCCAAGTGGATATAGGCAGTGTGCTAAAGATAAAAAGACAGAATCTGATCACTGAAGCTTTTCCCTTATGTGGCAACTTTTTGACTCATTTCCCATCTTACTAATAGCCAGAGCTGAATGAAAAGTTTGTGTCAAATAAAAAAACAAAATTTACCCTCTTCTCCTAATCTGCAAGCAAATAATGATTTTTTGAGAAAATTTTTATTCAGATTTATCAAATGCATGTTGCACAGTTGTTCGGTTCACAGCTAAACACAAATAACTCCACAGGCATATTAGATGATCATGTTCTAAAAGTTCACTCTACTGTTTAATTGTAGCTAATTAACTAGGAGTTTTAACCTTATTTTTTGTGTGAAGGTTGAGGAACAAGTTGTACAACTTTCAACCATTTTCCTTCTTTATTTCTGAGACTGGTGCATTACTAATTTATCTAAATCTATGAGGTACAATGAAATTTTTTCCTAGTTTGTGTTTTAGTCTTTGCTCTGAAGAGTGAACCATTCAACAAATTGTAAAATTTTGTTATTGAAATAAGTAATTTTTGTTTTAGTATTCTTATAAAATCTAATAGCTTTCTTGCTGTTTTCATAAGACATGACTCACATTACACTGATGCACTGCCCTTATGGCTGGCACTACATTAGGACTTTTGCTATAAATTCATGTTAAAAAATTACCTGCTCATCTAATTGAAACAATGATTTTCAATAAATTGACCCGTAAAAATGCTTCTGTTTCCTCTTTATTTGGAATCCAAAATTTTTTTGAATGATTCACTTATATTCTATCAGTTACATTTTTACATAGTTTGACAAGTTAGATATATATGTTAATGATAAGGAAGTCAGTACTGTGAGATTTTCATAATTTTATATTAAATACATAAATAGCTCTAGTTCATGAGAATTTTTAGCTATTGTATAAAGCAGCTTTTCAGTCATATAGCTAACCCTTCCCAGATTTGCTTCTTTTATACAGAGAAAAGAACTGATATTAAGTTTGTTTCCATTATTCAGTGCCAACTGAAAAAACAAAAATATTGACCTGGTATTAGCATCTGAAGCACTCCCAGCGTTCCCAGTCCAGTGCAGAAGTTAAATGTCTTTGCTTTTCCACTGTGCAACGCAGAGAATGTGGTGGGAACAGAATAGCAAGGCAACTCAGCTGGAAAATATCTCAGATAGATGAAATATTTGTTGAGCAGTTTTCTCATGTGAATATGCCTCTGGTTGGTATATGCCAGTCACTAGTCCATGGCATTTGTTTTATCTTCTGTCTCAAAGATTTATTCTCAAGGAAAAACTGCTGTGTAAGGCATCATAACTGTGGACACAACAAAGCAACATCAGTTTTAAAAAAAAGCTCTATCTTTCATAAGACTAACAGACAAAGAGTCAAGTTTTAATATTCTCAAAGGTACTTTTTTTTCAGATAAGAATTTTATAACAAAGTAATGTTAAGGCAGGTTCCCTTTCTTCTTCTCTGTTAGACTCATATTCATTATTGCCAACAAGACATCATTTTGCATTTTTTAAAGATGCAGACATCACATATGATAGTGTTGAATTTAAAATTAATAACAACAACTATATTATTAAGAAACACGTTTTCCCCAGATGTGCTGATGTCTCAATAGAATCTTTGTGCAGAAAAGGAAATAAGGCACATATAAGTGTTTATCAGCTTTGTAGCTTACAAAACCAATGTCCTGAATAAAGACAGCAACATATCCACTGGGTGTTATCTGATCAAAAACATTCCACATGTACAAATCAAAGCTAGGAGGAAAAAGAGCCGTATAAAGATGAGACAGATGAGAAAGCAGCCACATTAGGAAAGCTTCTCCTATTTAAACAGTCAGGCTTTTAAAAAAGACAAAATGAGAGCTAAGCGAATACCCCCTCAGGGTTCAAATTCTCACAAATGGATTTCTGAATCAGATAAAGATACATAATGGTTCTGTTTTCCAGCATGATGTGGACACTTACCTCTATGCAGAGCATATTTGAACATGTGTGTGGACAAAATGGACAAAAAAGAGAGCTAAGCCTGAAAAGGCAAGCAGTCAGCAATTTGATTCAATTAATATCACAATTAGTGTTGCAAAATTAAATAATATTAACGTTAGGAGGAGAAAGAGTGCTGTACACTAATGCATAATACCTGTGCCATCCTAATTTACTGCTGACCTACATTGAGTAAAAACAGCATCTGTGTGTTAGTCATCTCCTGGATGTGGCAGTAACACAATGCAAGACAGAGGGTGTCTCTCTCACATGCTGACAAAATTCCCATGGAAAAGTTGTTCAG
The DNA here is from genome assembly GCF_000691975.1 of Corvus brachyrhynchos. NCBI lineage: Eukaryota > Metazoa > Chordata > Aves > Passeriformes > Corvidae > Corvus > Corvus brachyrhynchos. Next base: position 1,217,971 of record NW_008237233.1, on the reverse strand, counting down.
TTACTGGCACTTTCCTCTCCAAGATGCCCATTCTGGAGAGCCTTTCGGTTCTTACTTAGAAATTATTTTTGTCTCTGACCATAAAGGTTCAATAAATAGCTCTATCACTACTGAAACTGAAGAGGCTGGCTCATTTATGTATCCCCTTTGGCTCACTTTTATGCCTAAGGTGCCAGTTCCTCACAAAAATTTCCCTGGGAAGCAGGCACATGTAACACCACTCTCCCATCTATACTTTTGGGTTTCTGGTGGATATCTGATTATACCGTCATTACCACCCTGGCAGAATATTTAGATTGTTTGTTAAATCTTTCCACAAAATATGAATATATTTGACAGGCTTTTTTTTTTTTTACATATTAATTTCTTGAGCTTTACATTTTACAGTTTTATATTCAACCATTTGCTTGTGAGTAATTTGCAAATAAAAATTGCTATTAAGTTTATAATAAAACAGAATTACTCTTATCACATGATTTTTTAATTCAGTGCACTTTAAAAAAAAGTTACTATGTCAAGTACAAAACAGCTTTAGTGCTGGAAACACTGGGACAGTGTGGTGGCCGATTGACCTGTGGTACAAGAGACAGAGAGAGTTCTTGGTAAGACAGTCTCCCAGTTATGGTGAGGGAAAGAAGCCTCTCCCAGGATGCCTTGTTCGGTTATGGTAATATACCCCAGTTCTGATTCCCCAGTTGGCTCCTGGTGTTAGCCACACCCCTATACTGAAGCTCGAGCTGTTGCATGCTCAGAGTCATTTGCCTCTGGAAACCTTCACAAGTTGTAGCAATAAACTGCTTTCTGTGGAACTCTTAAGCAAGGACCCTTCTCAACTCCTTGCCGTCGGCTTAATATTACTGAAGCCATCCCTGCGTCTGTGTGTTCATGCACGTGAGCCACAGAACCATATGGAACTAAGTAACAGGACAGTTTCAACATTTGACTTGCCACAATGATTTTCCAGGAGCTATTTTTAAGTTAAAAAAAAAATAAAATAAAATCCACTGCTGGAAAGATGAAGGGGAAAAATCAATAATTGTGAGAGTGGAAATCAGTCCTGAGTAATTCTTTAATTCTAAATCTTTCATTTCTACAGTATCATTTTCCTATATGCTTTAAAAGAATAATAATTAGTAATCTCTTTATGCGCTTAGAGGAGCAGAAATGTCATTGGTACAACTGAATTAAATACACTGGGAAGAACAATATGCTTGGATTGGCCACAATACTGAATGCATCCATGGTCTTAAATGCAATAGGAATTACCTATTTACTTGGAAAAGCATGAATCATAGAACCATAGGATTATTCAGGTTGGAAAATACCTTTAAGATCATTGAGTCCAACCCTTAACCCAGCACTGCCAAGACCACTACTAACCAGTGTCCCAAAATGCCAAATCTACACACCTTTTAAATCTTTCCAGGGATGGTGTCTCCACTTCTTCCCTGGGCAGCCTGAGAGAGCTGTTTTGGGAGATGTCTGTGATTTGGATGGGCTGCAAGGGGCCACAGCTTCTTACCAAACCTCAAAATTATCTCAAACTTGTTGCCTTGTGCTTGACAAATGGGATTTATGTGATAGCCATTACCAGCTCGCTTAAAGCAAATTCAGTGGGAAGCAGGACAAGACGTCATAGCTGTTAATAAACTTCTTTATATTCTTTCAAGTTTGGTGCCTGCTTTGCATTTCTCCTAATTCTTATCTCACAGCAGATAAACAGTAATGAGTATTTTGCACTAAACCACTACAACTCCTTAGCAAAGTCATAGAATCATAGCATGATCTAGGTTGGAACAGAACTCTAAGATCATCAAGTCCAAACATTAACCCAGCACTTTCAAGCCCATCACTGAACCATGTTCTTAAGCACTACATCTGTACAGCTTTTGGAAGACTTTCTGGGGATGGCGCCTCCACCATGGCCCTGGGTAGCCTGTGCCAGGACTTGCTCACTGTTTTGGTGAGGAAATTTTTCCTAATATCCTAACTAAATCTCTCCTGCCTCTACTTGAGATTTTTTCTTCTTGACATTTCACTTGTCACTTGGGAGCAGAGACCAACTCCCATCTGGCTACAGCCTCCTTTCAGGTAGTTGTAGAGAGTGAGAAGGTGCCCCCCAAGCTTCTTTTTTTCCAGGCTGAACACACACAACTCCCTCAGCTATTTCTCACCAGGTTTGTTCTCCAGACCCTTGCCCACCTCTGTTGCCCTTCTCTGGACTTGCTCAAGCACCTCAATGTCTTTCTTGTCATGAGGGGTGTCAGAGGCTGAAATATTATAGTTTATGACTTAAACATTTTCTTGAAGGAGTTTTAAAACTGTATTACAAAAGCTGCAGAGAAGACTCCCACACCCTGAATGGGGCCCTGACTGAGGCCTTACACTGCTCGCTGATGAAGATAAGATAAAGTAACAGCTCAGGGCTGGGGACATTTCACAAAGCACAGGCTTAACACCTCCAAGGTGGAGACCACAGCCCCAGGGCCATCAGCTGCCAGGCTCAAACAGACCCTCCACCAAAGGGTGGAGGGAGGAAAGGCTTTGGGTATCTGGGAAAAGCCTCTGGTCAGAGGCACAGTGACTGCCCGTCCTCCCCTGTGCAGAGGAGCCCAGCTGAGGGGTCCTCACCGGGGAGGGGAAGCTTATCCACAGCAGAAGGGGGTGACATGGCCCATCACAGGGGCCCCCCTCAAAGGGGTCCCCAGACCCTGGTGTGGGGGTGGTGGTGGTGTGGGGGGGGGTGGGGCAGCGTGGCCACAGCAGCAACAGGGGACCCTCACCACCAGCAGACCAGATGGAGAGGAGCAACGAGACGTCATTGGGACCCTCGGATGGGTGATCTGCTTCCACCTAATCCCTGTCACCTCTCCCTGTCCCCCCAGCCCCCCCACGCACACTTCTTTTCTCCGTTCCTTTCTTTCTTTTCTCTTCCCTTCTCTTTGCCTCTTTTACTATTAAATAAAATACATCCATATTTTGCCATCAACATCTAATCTCGTTTGGTTTTAATCTTGTTTCTGGGAATATTTTGAACCTTCTAATTTCTTTCCAGTTTATGCACAGAGACTTAGCTTGCTTTGCTTTGCTGAGTTTAAACCAGATAGTAACAAGGGGCCCAAGACTGAAACCAGAATTCATGTTGATGGCCTCAACATCTTGAACTGAAAACTCTGGAGAATGGAATGGTTTGAATGCACACTGTGCAAACCAAGGTGTCCAAAAATCTCTCAAGTTGTAGCCTTCTCTTTTCAATGTAAAAACCATTTCGAAGCACAATAACTTTTGTTATAAGTAGGTATCTATGGATGACAAGAAACATCAGAGGCAGTCTAATTCAGAGCGCAACACTGTGGACATCTTCATGGGGATTACAACATAGGAGTAGGACACCAAAGGTGACGTGTAAGTCCACGAATATGTCTCCATTTTGCATCTGCCTCTAGATAGTCACCAGATGATGGCAAAGATGCTCAAACAAATCGCAATTTTCAGTTCTATATCCTAAACTGCGTAGGTGTCTCCTAATATATTAACTTAATGCTATGTCTCTTCCAGCTCCCTGTTTTCAGGACGCCTAGTTCAGGAGTGAGAGGATGAGTGTGGAATTACTCTGAAGTTTTCTATATATGATGGGGATGACAAAGACTGTCTCTAACTCTTACTTATTTTCAGTGTTTTGCGTTTTTTTAAAAAAAAATTAGAGTTTACACATCTCAAAACAGATTTGTTTTGCATATCATGGATAAATGGTAGTGTAAGTGCCGTTGGTTACACTTATTAGATTAGATTAATTTTATTTTATTAGTATAGTATACTTACAGCATACCAGACCAGTTGTGATTTATTCTCCTGATGGAAGACAGGGAAGGGAAAGACACCATAAGAGTGAAAAAGAGAGGAAAATTGAATGGCTGTTACAGGGTTCAGCATTCAGTCTGTGACATGGTAAGGGAAGGAGGCACCAGTTCTGGGCTTTTATATTTCACAAATTATTCTGCTTTGCCTGCAGCACATGAAACTGTAAGTCACCAACCTGTGACCCTTTGCCCGCGCAGGCGCGTCCCGTTATAGCTGGGGGGGGGTGGGGCGTTTCTAAATAACACTTGGAAGACTGTGTTTTCTAACCTTACTTGCCTTTGTTCTCTAATACAATGTAAACCATGGGTACCTTGGTACTTAAAAACAATCTGTAGAGGACTACATCATCTGAAGATACCATCAGGCTAATGATCCCTGAGCCTCTGCAGTGCAAGACCTTGTTTTCAACTTTTTATGACCCTGCCAAATACATTTGTATTCATCTTTTCTCTGTGAAGTATGTTCCTTTTTATTTTCCTTGCCAGGGCTGTGAGATGAGTTGTCTGTTTGCATCTGGAAATCTTAATCAGTCCAGTCACCTTTCACAAAAGAACAAAGAAAACCGTTTTAACAAATGAGAAATATGAAGGAAGTATAATAACTAACATTCCTTGGCTCACAGAAGCAGCTATTACCTCCTCCTGCAGGTCCTCCCACAGCTGTAACCTCTGCCAACTCTTGTCTAACTTGGCCTGTAGTCAGTGCTGTGATACTCAATTGCTTTGAATCAGTGTTGATGACTGAGATAAGGCAAACAACATAAAATGTTGGGTATTAAAGATAGAAGTTCTTTTGGTATGTACTTGCCAAATATTACTGATGCACCTGTTTTATGTTCAGAGTGGGAAGACAGTCAAAAAGGAAGTGGCTAGCTTTGAAAGAGAAGTAGTGCTTTCAATTTCTGAAAATAGCGCAGATACAGAACTGGGTAATAAGAATACATTACTGAGTAAATGTATGTTTGAAATGCACTTGGGAATTTTTCCTTTGTCATACACAAATAGAATGTGCAATGTTTTCAAAGATTAAATTCATTTTCATGAACCTGGAGTGCTTCCTGTCTACATCTACCACTAGAAGGCTCAAGGTGCTGTGTGGTGACAGTGGGCAAAAGTTTGCAAAAAAGCCTGTGGTGAAATCCATTGTACGAATTGCCCTTTTCCCCCTGATTTTCGCTGTAGTTCTCACACAGATATAATGGAGAAGACTCAAGATGCTAGTGTACACAAGCTAACATTCTCTGTCATACAGATTTTCTAAATATGAAGGCAATTTTTCTCAGCAACATATTAATTTTCTCAGTACGCAGCAGGAACACTGGCAGAAACTGCACTGCAGGTGGGGAAATTATAATAGGTCAGAAACTTGTAGGTGCATTAGAGAGTAGAGGAAAATGTTGGTCACTGGTAAAAGAAACCTCCATTAGAACATGAAAGTCTGCAATATCCTAGGATGTTAGGGACGAGAAAAAAAGCATTCAGCGTGTGACATATCTGCTCTTCTTTGCTGGCCAAATCCAGTTAGATGGTACACAAAAGTGTCTTATAATGAAATGAACAAAGATTTTCCACACCTACTAGGGTGGTAACCCTGGAGTTATGAAAGAAAAAAAAAGAATCTCTTAGAAACCACAGAACACTTGTTAGTACTTTGAAAGATTGTACAAGCCAGGAGAAAATGGTTTTATGTTGGCTAGTTGAAAGAGAAAATAGAACTTACTAAGAAGTATGGTGTGATTTTTTTTTTTAACCTTTTTTTTTTACTTTTTTTTTCCTTTTCGGTTTGACCATGGGAGTCCCTCTGAGACAAGCAGAATCTTTTCAACCTGTGATTTTGGTTATAGGGGTAAAAAATAGCATGAAATCTGTGGAACTTGTACTAGAAAAGAACTCTTCATTCATTCCCACACATATACCTATCCTCCAGTACAGAATGGAATCACAGCACTTTATCTGTAGGTAAATACAAAGGTATAAGGTAAATGGTGATTCCTCTGCCTTATAAAGCAAAAACAGTTATAAAGACTGACTACTCTGGTGGGTGGACTTCCTGGTGCTGAGATTTCATGTCTGCTAAGCAGGGAAGTTCCTGAGCTGCTACACAGCACATGGGAACCATGTGAGGTAGGGATTGAGAAAGAGAAAGGACAAATCCCCAGAGGCAGCTTTTGAATCATTAGAACTGTTGATCAAGCGTACCATTCACAGGGTAATGTCAGCACCGTGAGACCAGGAGAAGAAAAGGGATACATGGGGTACTGCTGCTCTTCCACTGCAGCTATTGATCTCGGCTGAGGAGTACGTCCAGAGAAGATCAACACACCATAATTTTGAGTCCCTTGTAAAACATTGTTTTTTCCTCTGAGTTAAAATCCTACACAATTTGATATGTTAATAAATATTAATTCCACATCTGGAATTTTAAGAGTAAGAATCTGCTTTCAAAAACACAAGCAGTATCTGGACGTGCTGCAGGTAGAGAATTAAATAAATAGCTTTGAAGAAAAATATCCAATTTAGAACAGAGATATGTTTAATGTTTGGAGCACCAGGTTTTGTTTGGGACCATCTAGACTCCAGATTTTGCCATCTGAAGATTCTTCTAGTGTTTAGGACTAGGGGCCAAATTTGGGATCAGGTTGCTTTGACGATATGAATATTTAAATTCTAATCCCTGGCTATGTTCTCAATTTTCAAAAGATAGAGAAATACATTGTAATACTGGGGACATCAGAAGGCATTCATCACCGTGCCTTTGGGATGTGCCTGGCATTCTGTAGAGAAGGTACCGCACACACTACCAGTTTCAACTGCCAGCTCCCAACAACTACTAAAAGGAATGAATATACGCTTTCGAAGATCTTCTGTGTGCTTGACACAGCTCTCAGACTGTTCTTCAGTAGAGGGTGTTTTGCTAAAAACTGTTAGAGATGAAGAGAGCAAGGATGAAATTCTCTCACTTGCATCATCCTGCAGACCACATTCCCCATTTCTGATGCTGAGTGGTATCCCTATCTTGGCCCTGAACTCTATCTGCCTGCATTATGCTAGCAAGATAGCAGGTATTCCTGGAATAAAGAGAAAAAAGATGGAAACAACTCTTAACTGTGACCTGGGATGAGGTTTGAATGCTTTTTTTTTTTCTTAACATACACAAGAAATAATATAATTAATAGGTGAGGTTTTCTAATGATATTTGAATTCTTAAATTCTGCGATACTTTCAAGCCTTCTGTAGTAGATGCTGAGGTGTGAGATCAAATGCAGGCTGGGGATTTGGGGATGGTAATGATCAGCAGGCAGTATCTTTATCTGGAACCATAAGGAAATCTCACAGAGATCCCTATAGGTCAATGTTCCCTATATATCAACCCCTTTATATCAACAAGGCAAGACTGACCCACATTATCTAAGAATCCAACTCCAAATTCCTCAGATGTCCAATGACACAATGAGGTCTGGAATGCTCAGGTTTTGACTCAAATTTACCTTTTCCCTGTAGATTTCTAACTTCATGAATTTCGTCTGCATTACTACCTCGGTCCCTCACAAATTTTTTTTTGAGACAGCCATTTGAAAAAGAAGAAGCTATTTTTACAGAAATCTGAAACATTAGAAAGATGTTCAGAGAACTGATTGTTGTACCTAAAATAGAACCAAAGTAAAATCAAATATTCTCTCATTTAACAAGTACACTGAGAAAAAAATCACTTGCAAGGGATTTTAACATAAAAGACTAAAAAAGCCTAAAAAACTTGTTGTCACTTTTGAGAAACACAGTCTTCTCTGAGCCTTGAGTGGCTTCTCCTCTGAGCCTTGAGAGATTACTGAGCACTTTATATACCAACAGCCATGGTTAACATGGCATATTATCAGGATTAACTGCTGCTCTCTATAAGGATATTATAGCCTATGTGGATCATGCTAACCTCTTCCTCTGCCATGTCTTTATTTGCCAGTGGGCTGAATTATTCACTGTCTACAATCTGAGTTTGCATAAGACCTTTTGAAGTAATAAAAATGGGCATCTAGTGAGACTATTGCAGGAAGAATGAGGGACAAGATTTAGTCCATGAGACATGCTGGAAGGCACTTGCAGATTCTTAGGTTTTGTTGTGGTAAACAATCCATGCCATTATACAGCAGAATAATCTTCAGTAATGATGATAGCTACTTAACAGCTACACTGAGAACAATGAAAGAAAAAATGGAATGGAAAAAGCTGAGCAAGTTTAATCCTCCCTGGATTTGTGAGTGGTGGTTAGCATCAAGGTATTACTCCAGAAAACTCCCTTGACACTGCTTGTTTTTTCAACCGGGAAGATTTTTTTTACAATTACACTTCATTGATGGAGCTAGCAGGGTCAGAGGAGGTATCATGAGAGATGAGAAACAAGCATATGTGACAACCTCCAGGAAACTATTTACATGCACAAAACAAAATGTTTCCAAAGCTGAGAGCCGTGAGAGCTTGACAAACAGGTATGTAAGCACAGCTGTTCTGAAGGCTGGGCTGCCTCAAACAGACAGGCACCCACCAAACCACAATAGGGGCTTCTGTGCTGATAAAGGTCAGAATTTGGGCTGGTATGGACATTGGTGGAGGGGACAACATGAGACACTATCTTTCAGGTTGGGGTCACACCCAGTCTCAAATTTTGGTCAGTCTCCATGCATGGAGGAATTAATAGCTGTAGAATGCACTGGTCTTAAATGACAGTGGTGCATCTAAGTGCTCCAACCCTGACACACTCACAGCCTCTGCCACAGTCTGCAGTGCCATGGCCACTTTTCCTGAGCAGCAATAGTGCTCAAAAAGGAATGAAGATTTAGAACTAAAAAACCTGCTTTCAAGCAGTCTAAACTGCTTGAAAATTATCGTGTAAAAGGGCAGTAAGAGTAGGTGTTCACCTGTCAGTCTGCTTTATCGAAGACAAGAGCCTATCTCTGCTCTTCCATGCAGTGACTTTAAAAAAAAATTATATGGGGAAAAAAAAAACCAACCAAAAAAACAACATCTTTGCTACAGAGACATTTTTAACAAGTATTCCAGAAAGAGCACCAGCTATCAAAAAGGCTGCCAGGACCAGAAGGAGCCATCAATCGAACAAGTTTACATTTCAAAGTTTTTTGAGAACAGTGAAAATGTCTTTACCCTTCTTGATGGGAAAACTACAGTGCTATAGGAAAGTAACTATTTGCTGCTTTTTACTGAAACACATTTCTCTGAAGCAGTCCTTTAACCCTGGGAATGGTGCTAGAATGTTAGACATACACACACACACACACACACACACACACATATATACACACACATATATTAAGTAGTGCTCATGAGTGTTCTGCTCAGAGCTGCTTTAAGACTGTGGAGTCAGTCTGCTCTCTTTTCCCTTTGTATATGCCATTGTTCAGCTCCAGGGCTTCTCTTAGATAATAGAGATGAACTGGTTAATTTTTTTAAAACCTTTCATGACAGTATTTAAGAGATGGCAGAATGCATCTGTCTAATTTTGACATTTATCAGATAATTCAGTCAAGTTCCCTCATGTGACACAGCTTTGTTCCCTCTAAAAGAACCTGCTGCAAACAAAAGGCCACAGTATATTGTACAGCATCACTGTTCCCAGATGTTTCAAAATTAAACTAGTAAGCTTCCTTGGCCCCTTGAAACCTGGAAGAGAAGAAAAAAATGGAGTGACTCTTAACAAGCTGTACTTTCTGTATCTGTGCTACTTATTTCATTTTTATGCTTGATTTTTTCTGAGTCATTTGAAAATGATTAGGCAGCTCAAATAATTGTTTCCTGGGTATATTAGCAGCACTATAATTGTCATGTGTAAAGCTAAAGTTGGTAAAGACTGCAGTCTACTCTGGAATATTCAAACTTCCCATATACAACAGCTCACAGATAAATGTTTTGAAACTTTTATTACTAGTTTCCCTGGTAGTTAATTCTTTGCTTCTTTGTCAGGACCCCAGATGGATTCAGTCTGACACTGTTCTTCAGTATGTGATGGCACTGCCTGAACTCTGGATGGAAAGGTTGCTGTCTTGCCTTTGGCCAGCATTTTGCAGTCACTACCATACAATGGCTGTCGAATACTCTCTTCTGGGTGGGAAGGGTGCATGACAGGCCTTTACTCCTCTCTACATGCAGAAAAGAACGGATACCATCTACAATGACATATAATTTGTATGAGCCTCACACTGACTTATTGAAATGAATTATACTTGGTGTCATTCATTGTGGGGCGGGGGAAAACAGTTATCAGTTACCATGCCAACACTCTTTGTAAATACCATTGGTTCTCAATGAACTGCTTTTGACCCACTGGTCTGAGGTTGCTGCTGTGTGATATACATAATTCTCTCAACACTGGTCCATTACTTCTGCTCAGGGTTGAAGGTCAAGCCTGTAGTGTAAAGTCAAAGAGAATTAGCAGCCCTATCGATAACCAGCTGCAGGACTGCATTCCAAATGATAGATCCTAAAAATCCGAGGAAAGATGAATAAAATGTGAAGGAATATGCATGTATATTCTATAGTTTGAGCAGCTGCTGTGGACTATCAACATCATCAGGAGATCTCAGTGCATTAGCATAAATTCAAATGACAAATGCACAGTGCTATTCAGAGACTCATTAATTTGCAATGGGTGCAGTGCTCATGACATATTAGTGAAAAATTCAAATGTCTTTGTAGCATTGTGAGTTTAGTTGCGGGACCTAAGTTGCTAAAATGAAAACGTGTGCAATTTTTTAGCAGTTTATTAAATTATGAAGTGTGATGACTATATCTGTGCATCTTTTTAAGCAGATGAGGTCCAGTGTGCTCCAGCACCAAATTGCATGGTTTGTGTTGAAATGTCCCTGTCAGACAAATTCTGAGCTGGAGCTGAAATACCGGTTAGGTGCTGACTGCTGCAGCATGCGGGCTGAGATCTCCCCCTTCTGGGTGAATGACATTGCCACTGAGAAAAAAGAAAATTCGGTTCTTTCAGGGCTTCTTTGTTATTCCCCTGTCTTGTCTGCTACGTTAGCCACTGGTTGTGTTCTACGAGGTTTAGAAGAGACATGACAGCAGAAATAAAATAATGCTATATTATTATGTGTGAGCATGACGGCTTCCTCTGTCATTCCTTATGCACAACCATAGCCTTTACACATAGGATGACCTAGACAGGTAGTGTATGAAAAGTCTTAATTGGGAGTAACGCATCCTAAGCTTTGGCTTTGTTTATCTGTAAAAAACGGAGGAAGAAAACATTTACATTTTTATATGGGGAACAACCCCTCTTTCATAACGCTGAGATCAAGCTTGCAATTATAGCGTCTGACAACTGAAATACACTCCAGTGGTGTTTGTCCTCAGTGCCTTTACTACGCCATGTGTGTGCAGCTCTGACACACTGCTATATCTTTCTGACCTCAATGAACACTGTGAACTCTACTGCATATTTTTGCTTCCTCTTGAACCTCTAAATATATCTTTTTCTGGCCCTGAGTTTACATGTTTTTCTGTCCACCTGGCTGTCACATCAAATGTGGGTTTCTTTTACCAGAAAAAAGTATACTTTAAGGTAATCGCTAGTACTTTTTCTGAGGAATAAAACCCCTAGTTTTAAAGGACAGGAGCCACAATACTTAAGTGGTAAAAAATAGCTTATATTTTCAAAAGCACTAGAGTTTATCTGTACAACCTCTGAAAAATTTTGAAGCAACCTGATTTTTGGAGACACGGGAATTAGCTGCCAGTTGCATGTCCAACCCACTAGCTGCTCTTGAATATTTGAATGTCTCTGTAATGTCTCATCTGTGCCATGCCACCTCCCATGTAGGCTATGGTATGTCACAGCTCAAAAAGAAAAAAAAAGCAAAACCAAAAAAAAGGCCAGAAAACGTCATGTCTTTCCCATCCCTGTGAGGAGGATCACATTCCTCTGAGCCTCTTGGTGTTTTGATAATCATGATGCTTGCCAGGTTGATAATAAGGATGCTTGACCTGAGCTGTCAGTGAGTTAAGAGCATGTGGAAAGTGCTTTGCCCTATCCACATAAGGAAGAAAAGAACTAATACATCACCAAACTAAGACTACAAATCACTATAAACTGGCTTAAAGGTATAGTTCCCAAGTCCCACAATGGGATTAGGATGCTTGTCTGACCTCAGCTTCCACCCTCTCCAAAGGCTTTCCAGGTAGATACCCAGGGTGAGATCATAAAAACTGCATGAGCCTCCCATTACAGTCAGTTGAAGCTTCATACCCTAACATCACACCCTAACGTCTTCATTAACCTTGCCCAAACCTGACATGACTTGGATCTGAGCTACTGGAAGCACAAGAAGGGATTTTAAGAATGAGAGGGCAGAGGAAATGGCAAGGTGTGATGCCAGCAAAGGATGTGTCTGGGTGTGCAGATGTTGGGATTCATTTGGAACCATAGGTTTCAGCCATGGGAAATGCTAAAAATCTGGAGCAACACTCAAGACTGAACCTACAATTATTTTAGACACAGAAGGGCAAACATTCAGCCACAGTCTACTCTGGGGGATTGATAAGAGGAAAGAGGCAAGAACAAGCAGAGCCATGTCTTCATGGTCCCTTAGGGTGGGGGAGTGCAGCAGCCACCCCCCAGCAACTTTCCTTCCTGCTTTGCAACTGAAATTCCAGTGTTAAGCAACAGAACAGAGCCTTAACACATGCCTACCAAACATACCACATACAGAGTCACTGTCTTGACCAGAGCTGATGGGACAGTTAAAGGTTCCTCTCTAGCAAAGAAATACTTCAGTGGCTCTTAGATGCCTCTGTTTCTCAGTCATTTTATTCCCTCCCCTCTGCCCAGGACATGATCAGAGCCCACTGTGTGGTGCCGTGGATGATTTCCTGATCTGATTGTTGGTGCCAGCAGGACCCTAAAGTTTAAATGATGTCCATCAGAGGAGCCTGGAAATTAATTAGCCACCCTTCTCCTCCCACCACCCACAAAAGTGCTGAGTGTTGAGTCCACCATCTAAATGGCACCCTGAACTCTGTGGAGAGATGAAACTTTATCTTGTGAGTAATTCCCAAAAGCCCAGTTAAAGGAAAAAGGGCACAGGTGCTATTTCTTATGAGAAATAACTTTTCTTCATTCGCAGGCAGCATTGGACAATAGGCTTTAGTTTGAAATATAGCACATACTCTCTGCAACCAATTGCACAGGTTTCCAAGTGCACTTGATATTTAGGCATTAATACAGAAAGCATTTTGTACCTAATCAAGAAGACAGTCACAAAAAAGCTTCATTACAAGAAATTGATTTCAATACTGCAAAAGGCAGGGCTTTACTTTTGTTTCTGAAAAGCCACAATCTCTTTTTCACTTTGGGTTTTTTGTGGTTCTCTTACATCACACCACTCAAGAGGCAAGCTGCTCTGGATTCTGCATTTTCAGAGGTGACACTGATTTCAGGAACATATTCTAAGGTACCTCACAGATGGTCAGGTGGCTGTCTGGGTAGAAACAGGACTCCAACAGGGAAGTCTGATTTTAAAATCCTGCAAAATTATTATTAACTGAAGAAGAAGAATCCTAGCAGAAGGAGTTTGATAAGACAAATGGAAATTTAGATTATGTCTGCATGCTGGCAGAACCAGTGAACTCCCTCCTCAAAAAAATCTGATCATTGGAAAAACTCTGGTCAGAGTTTTCAAACCAGTGAAAATCCAGTCAGTCTGTCAGCTTCAAAAGTAAAACTTGGTCCAAAGTCGTTAGGAAAAGGAAGGTGATAATATTCTTAAGCTTATGACACTGTTTATGTTAACATCTCTTTTTTTGTGCAGAACATGTTTGTATTTCAATTGACAAAGTATTTACAATGAGAAGAGATATACTCACCGGGCAATTAATTCTGGGTTATAAAGCTTGTATTTCAGAACAGGCATGAATAATTCAGTGTTAGGTTGTTTAAGTGTGTTTTGTAAAATAGCGCTGCAGCTTTTGTTTTTCTTGAAAGTTTCTGAGAAAAAAAAAAGGTTATTTTCAATTTTTTTTCTTTTTCTTTTCACCCCTGGGGGGATCAGTGGCCTTTTGATGTTCCATATTGACCACATTTTTCCCACTAAGTTGAAGAGAATACAATTTAAAATGGAAGCATTAAGGAATAAGGAGTACAGCATGATCCCTATGTGTCATAGCATATCAAACAGGTTGTGGTGCTTTGGACTGCTTTAATCTTGACCAGCATTGCTGGATTGGAGCTTTTATGATGCTGATGCACAGAAGTGCAGCCACATGTGCACTTTTTATTTGATTGCAAGTCTAACCTGACAAAAGAATTTTTGTAGCTGAAGGGAAGGCATATGTGTGGTGTCGCTCCAGGTGCATCAGGTACATCACATTACCTTCATGCTGCTCCACATTTAAACCTAAAAAAAAAAAGCCCGGGTAACCGCTTGATGGCTGCCAAATTTTACCTAAAACTTTCCTTATCACCCAGATTGAAGAGACAGCAAAAAGAAGGATTTTTTTTCTAGTCCTTGCAAACTAGTGGCATAGTTGAACTCATGTGCAAACCACTTACAGTCCTTGTTAGTTTCTGGGTTGGCAGGGCTATGTCAAGGGAGAAACTGCAACCTTCATTATGACTCCACCATGGTTTTCAGAACTTTCGTATTTGAAGTCACTCGTTGAGGAGTATTTTAAATCAACAAACAGCAGAAAGCCAGGAAATTACAGCTGACAGGTGTAAACTGTCTCAAGTGAAGTAGTAAGACATAAGCTCAGATAATCAATGTTCATAATGCAAACCTTGATGGAGTTGAGGGGAGTTGAGGGTCCTACTAAAATGTTATTGCACGACAGGGCAGGCGTGGCCAATTGTACCAGCCTTGGTAACTATTGTGTGCTGAAAAGCAAACCACCTCAAATGGGTAATATGGGAAACAGCCTTGTTCTTTTTTTTTAATATGTGCCTAAAATCTCTTCAAGGGGTTAAATCTTATGGTACTTCTGTGGTAGCTGAGTTGAGCCTTCTCAGGCTAGGCCAATAACCACTGGATAGCTAGCTGGATGTAATCTCTGTATCCATCCAGACCTCTGAAGTCAGAGAGGGAACAATGTATGGTGCAGCTTAAATGCCGGATTTTCACACTTTTTGCCTAAACTCCTTTGTGCAAGTAAGCTATGGCACTTTTCAGAAGGAAGGAGAGTATGTGCACATCTTCCCTACCATGACTCATTCCATGTCAAGCTCACCTAAACCTTTTACTGGGGGCTTCCTTACAGAGGTATAGAACCCTTTCAGTTGGAAGCAACCTCTAAGGTCACCAAGTCCAACCATTAACCCACCACTGCCAGGTCCATCACTAAGCATGTCCCTAAGTGCAACAAGGAATAATATATGCGTACATGAGAGCACAACCCAGGAAGGTTACAGATAAATATGGAGCAGTGTTTTCAAAATAGTCTTTCGTATTTCTATAATGAATAAGACAATATGGCAGTAGATGGGGAAAGATCTACATCAGTTTTACTCCATGGGAAAAAGACAAATGAGAAAATCAATACTGAATATTAAAATAAATTGTGTAGCTTATGCAGGCTGTCTGCAAGGTTAACGTGATTAAGGATTATGATTTAAAGGGGAAAATAGAATGTGTTCCCCAAACCAACATTTCTCTTTAGAAAAAAACACAAAAGTTCATCTTAATTGTTACCCCAATAGTACTTCTTGTAAGATTTACTTATTGTTTTCCCTAGAGTGATAAGTCTTGAACAAACTCTTGATGCTGTAGTGCATGGCAGCATACAGCAGATTTGTTTTCTCATCAGCCTTCCATATTTCTCCTCATTTGTGCAGCTGCATGAGACTGTCTGAGTGAAATGTCCAGACCTCGTGCATTTTAGGATTGCTGGCTTAAGGAGGGATACACCAAGCACTAGGAGAGTGTGGGAAGGAAATAAATTGAAAATCAGCCAGTGAGAAACAGAAAAGAAGGCATTTTTACTGCACTGTGTTTACAACTTGTACTTTCTCAGATCCTAAAAAATCCACTGTTTTGCCTACATGTCTGTAAGACATTATAGTTCGTCTTGCATGTCATGCATAGTTATTAATGTAATAGCTTCCTCAAGTTAATGTGTGCTGAAATTCAAGTTTAGAATTGCCTGTAAATTCCAGCAAAATGGAAGATTTAATAAAAGGTTCTGCAAATTACTAAGCCTGAATAGTGAATTTGCAGCCTGTCTCTTTTTACTGTTTTATTTCTGTATGACAGTATTTTATAGTCTGAAGGTGCATTAAAGGCCTGTAATCTAGGAGTGAGCTATCATGAAAAGGAGGATGTGTGTCCGTGTGACCCGAGCCCACTTCTTGAGTCTGGAAAGCTGATGTACAGAGCAGCAAGGAAATTGCAGCAGGGGCAGCTCAAAATATTCTGGAGTACATGTATTAGGGGATAAATAATATTTACTGGGCTGTCTCCTTTTCTCCTTTTTTTCCCACCAAGTAATGGTGTTGGTTTTTGTTTCCAGACAAGGAGTGGCTGTGGAAGGGTTGTGTGCCCACGCCACTCCAGATAACCCATTAGCCCTTTGGGGGTCACAGACCATCTGCATCCATGATCAGGCATACGCCACCACTTTCAACAGACATACTTTCTTTCTCACACTTTTAGAATTATTTTTCATTTTAGAATAATTCCAAGCCTTAATGACTACAAAATGCATTCAGAAAACTTAATTTGCACCTGACACATTTTCCAAAAAGGAATAAATACATTATTTATTAGGTATATCCAAAAACATTAAACAGGGGTTCTGTAAAGCCTTTCTTGTTTTGTGACAGTTTGTTTTCATCTGTCTTACAGTAACCTTCTCATCATTGTTTTCATAACTACACCATCGCCTTTGTTTTCATTATGCCTTCTCATTATATTAATTATTTTCTATTATCCTTTACCTGGGGTTTTTTTGCTGTTAGGAATCTCCTCTGTGATTTGCAGTGTGACAGCATTGTCAGAAAATCTGCATATTTGGTTTGTTATTGTCTTGTTTAATAAATATGAACTCCTAGACAATTTGCAATACTGTAATTTCCAGCCTGTAAGACACACACAGTGCAAGAAGCCATGTGAGAAAGAAGGCTATATTTACAATATCTCCAATAATAAACCTTGTACAGAACTCACATCAGAGCCAGTCTAAACATGACAGCACTTAATAATTGAACCACAAAACATAATCAGGCTGAAATGATAAAGTATTTGGGATACTAACCATTTTTGTAGTTTTACAGGAAAGAACAGTAGCTTCAGTTTAATACAATTAGTCATGTTTATTGGTTTTCCTTTAATAAGTAATGACAAATCTGACAGTGGAAGATGCCAGGAGCAACTAGATTACCATCTCTTCAGGCTGGGTCTAGATATTGTTTTTGTAAAGACACAAAGGCATGAGCCCACAAGAGGTAAGTCGGAAGGATAGTTTGGGTTTGAACTCTAAACACATCAGCTGTTTCACGGAGGCTTCCCATACACATGGACTGACATTTTTCATTCCTGCAGATGCAGAAAGGCTTAATGCCTTCACAGAGGGATTCTTCATCCCAAATCTTCTTTGCTTTTGGACCTAAGGAAAAAGATTCAAACTGGTGTCACCAGCATAATGGTGGCAAAGATCCAAGTAGATGTTTTTTTCAGAACAATGCCCAATCTTTCTGATCAAAGAGATGATGTACTTTCTCCCATGAGATGAAGGATTATGAATGCTGCCTTTGCTCATCCAGTGTGGAGGATAGTTAATCTAAATAGTCCAGGGACCCTTCACAGGGGCTGCATGGCCTCTGCATGGTAGCCATGTAGCCAGGATGGAGATGTCCAGGTTGCTTGAGCTCAAAATTTGAGAATCTCTGCTATTTCCATACCAGAATGTGTGAGCTCCTCATCCTTGGAGAGCAGAAGTGGGAAGTTTTACCTTCAATCACAGATTAAAGAGACAACCTAATCAGATGCAAGTGAGTGAAGTCAGAAGGGGCAAATTTTAGTTTTTAAATTTTTTTATCTGCCTTCTCATCCTATTCTTTTTGTTTGCCATCCTCAAGTCTGCACAAAGACTGTAAAACTGTCTTTCATGCTCTGACATCAGCTACTCATTTAAGACAGTGCTTGATAAACAAATGCAGAAGGTAATGAAGGTAAAGGTTATACAAAGTTTAACTTTTAATTCCTTAAGGAGGCAATGCCTAAGACTGCCAGGTTTTCTCAAGAAGATCCCTACTTGGTAGTTCACCAAGCCTAGTTAAGTATTTTAGGCATCTTAAATTGCATGTGGACTGCCTGTTAGTCTCTATTTCTTTTTTTTTTTTTTAATTTCATTCATTTTAACTGAGATGCTTTGCTTCAGGGAAAGAAACAGACAGTAGAGAGATACAAAGCTTCCTGAATCTCCTTTCTATTATATAGTGGAGTGCATAAATGTTTGGAGTCAAAAAAGAGTGTAAAGGGACCTGATTATACAAATACCTTAAACATCGCCTAAAATCTTCTGAAATAATATTGTACTAGCCGCACAATTAAAGGAAAAAAAAGGTCATCTTGTTTGAGTGTGCATGGTCTATTCTATTACATGTTTCTCAAAAGGAGAGAATGGAAAAGGATCATGATATAAGCCTAAAACTCAGTAACAAAGCTGGACTTCCAGTTGTCTTGTGAGATATAACCCAGGGACATTTGACATTTGTCCTCTACCCTCACCCCAACTTTCACACAGTTGTCTGTTTCCCTTGAGCCAGACAGATCTAAGCTGTCAATTAATAGATAATGTAAGTTTACTTAGATGTCATGTAATGCTGTTATCCATGTGGAAATACATCAAATGTCCTAGTTTGCTCTAAAGGCTATGGCACTTAGTAAAAATCTTCTCCCATGGGAAGCCTAGCCTTGACAAATGCCTGAGGATTAGTCGTAGTCAGCCATCTCTTTGTGATGCAAAATGACATAATCATTGGCTTTTTCAAGTAGTATTACACTTTTATTTTCTCCAAATAAAAAAGCAAATTCCAGGTTTGCAAATGATTTATGTTATATAAATTTGTTATTGAATAAAGAGGTCTTGCTAAATCCCAGGAAGTTAAGAAATACAATAGCTGAACCACTTGCTTAAAAATTTTAATAAATTAAAGAATGTCTAAAAGCCAATGGTTTCTTTCAATTTTTGTCATACTTTGTACTATATTGCTGCAGCCCTAGGTAATCAATAGCTTAGACCATCCTCTCCAAAGTCATCCTTACTACGCACTGAATGCACCAAACACAGGCTGATATTCCATTGTAATAGGTGAGAACTTGATGTTATTTAACCTGGAGTAAGGCACCATTATATTAAAATTTTATATTGCAAATAGGGCCAAAAATCCATTAAAATGCTTATGTTTCCTAAAACCCAGCATCCAAAACACATGGAAAAAATTGCCTTTAGGGATTGAAAGTTGTTGCCTTTATCACACTGTGTCTCTAAATTCCCAAGGATGATTGATTTAACGAGGTTTGCACATTAAAAATCTTTTTCTTTGTTACAATAGAGGAAATCATAAGAAAGATTAATGCCCTCTGCATGGTGCCATAGAATTAAAATGTCTTTCAAATGTCTTCACTCCAGGAAGACTTTGCTATGCAGGCCTGTACATAGCAAAGATTTTCTCAGTGTAAAGAATTTATTAGTCATGGCTGATGATGCTGGTGTGCTATAACCTAAATACCTGGAATATACCTGTATTAAGACAAACTAAGCACTTCAGAAGGCTTTGAAGAAATGTTCATTTTTCAGGTTGGTTTAATGGATTCCATGTCAAAAACATATGAGGCCACTCAAAGGTATGACATTCAATCTTGACATATTTTTGCATTGCAGTAGTGATATCTGACACAAAGCAGAGTAATGCGCTCAGACTGTTCTGTCTTAGAGAGTTTACCTCAAAGATAAAGGGACACAGACCAGGTTGAACATGTACCTCTTTCTCTAGGGGAAGAGCTTGAATCAGGGAGGTAATACAAAAGAATCAGAACAGCATACTGGCTATTTATCTTTACACCTTCCTCAAGTAATTTATAGGTGCTATCATATTCATTCTCTCTGGAAAAACCAAAAATATTAATTCAATATTTCTTTCAATAAAAGTGCATTATATAGAAATATGCCTTTAATGCCTGTATACTGGAAAAATCATCAAGCTCTATTTAGGCATGAAGTCAGGGTATGAATATATTTACAATGTGAAGAATAAAAAAAATATCAAATCGCAGAATCATAGAAAACTCCAGGTTGCAAAAATCTCTGCAGTTCATCAGATCAAATCTTGCCCTGAAAGTGAGACAATAGACTAGTTATCCAGGGCCATGTCAAGTCAATGTATCTATCAGATCATCTTCCAGCACTCTGCTGGGTGAAATATCCAGTGTTTGAGTATTCTCACTGCGAAGAATATTTTTAATATCCAGAAAGAATTCTACTTCAGGCAACTTATGCCTGCTGCCTCATGTCTTGGCACCATGCATCCTTTTGCAGTGAGGGTACTTTTTCTCCATCACCACCTTTGAGGCCTTGGAAGGCTGCAATTAGAACTCCCTGAGCCACCTTCTCTTCAGAGTGAGCAAACTCAGTTCCTCTCATCTGTCTTCACACATTAACTTCTCCAATGCTTTCATCATTGTAGTGTTTTTTTGCTGGGTCTGGTGGTCTTACTTTCTCAGACCAAAGGGACCTAGACTGCTTTCCAAGGTACAGCCTAAGAAATGCCAAGCTGAGTGAGATATTCACATCCCTAATTTTCTGGCTGTACTCCAGTTGAAGTAACCAAAAAGACAGTTAGCCTCCTCTTCAAAGTTGCACTTGTGACCAGCCTGCTACACACTCTGTCAGTCCCCTAGATTTCTGATAGAGACAGGGGAAGGAAGCATTGACACAACACGTGATGCGACCATGGCCTTGGAGTTACAGTCTCCCGAGGTCTGTTACAGGGTTTGTTCTTGCTCCTGCAGACCCAAACAACAGGTCAAGAAGAACCACCCTGCCATCATAAATTCAGTCCATGTTTCATCCATGGAAAAGAAAAACGTAACTTTCCCAAGGACTTTATGCATGATTACAGTAAGAATGCAAGACAGAGAGTAAATACAGCCTTGACAAGAGATGGAGAGAATGGTGGAAATATAGATTTGAGCTCAATAAATGGAGAAAATGAAATGTCAGAAAAAGATTTCAAGCTAAATAGTATTGGGAAGTGAAATATCAGAAAAACATCTTAAAAATTAGAGGTATGTTTTCAACAACAAATATAGTTCTTCAGATAATACATGAAAATTAGGTGCACTCAGCCATCTGCTATAATTACTAAAACTCATTCATTATTTCTTGTTTAGCAATATGTCATGAGTTCCACCCAGGCACTCTCCCATTATCCTTCATATTCTGCAAACATATAGTAAGAGACAGTGCCTGTCATGACAAGCCTTAAATGCACAAGATAAAAGATAGGAGAAAACATGGAAATGAATCACAGAGAGAGACAAGTGATTAAGTTTTTTAAATAATTGAAGTGATTTTGAATTCTTTCACATTTAATAACACTACTGTTAGTGACTGGCTCAAGGACAAATGGGAAGGCTGTTGTAGAGATAGATACCTAGCAAATATGTTCTGAAAGACCATGCACCATGAAACATACTGGCCATGGGGCAAGGCTTTAGCATTACCACCCTGTCCTTGATATCTTTTCTTAATTCCGTTTCAGACAGGTTTCTTTAAACAAAGAAGACATTGAAAAAAAAAGCACAGCTGATCTCAGAGTGATGGGATGGACAGACACCTGCTTTTCCATCTATTTTGTTATTTCTCACTACAAAAAATCCTTAAAATAATGGTTGCTGTTTCCAGAATCTCCAATAAAGTAGATATAACATCATATTCTTATAATTAAAAATGTTTTAAAGACTGCAATGAAAATAAGATATAAACCCATAATCTTGCATAACCAATTACTTTTAGCTGGTAAATGTTAATTATAATTATGTAAAAAACACCATTGAGGATTGTTGATATCAGGCAATACGGCACTTTGCAGGCAAAAATGGGGAGAATTATGAGTTTTTGGTTGTCTTGTTTTCTAACCACCCATGGATAAATATCTGAAAGGCTAAAACCAGAAACTATTTTGTTTGCAGAAATGTCCAACCTTGTCACTTTTCTACCAGCTTCCTGACATAACCCATACAGTATGGCAAACACTGGATCATCTGCCTTGTTTACCTGAGACTATCAGGAACAACTTGTGCATCTATCCTTCTCCCTCGGGGCAAGAGAAATAAACGTGCTTTGGAGAGTATGGTTGTTCAAGAAGGAGAGAAAAATTTTAGGAGAAACAGAGAATGCAGAGGCAGGAGACTGGTAGCCCAGTGGAAGATGAGAGTGGGGAGGAGAGGGAATGGGATGGGAATGAGGATGGGAGAAGAATGGGGACAAGGTGGGAAGAAGATGGGGTGTTGGCTGTGACAGATGCGCAGTGTGGCATCACATAGGACAGATGTGATGTGCAGAAGGAGGTGGATTTGGTCTCTGGTCTCTGTTGCAGGGAACCAACAGAGACCAGAGACCATCATTCCAGAACTCTACTAATGTGGTAAATCAGTGGATTACCCTGGTTCGATTTATTGTGCCATGGCCACAGAATTGACGGATTGGTTCCACAGGTGATCCTCTAATTTTAATTAAATTAAATACAAGCACACTGCTTCCAGAGTCAGCACAGTAGCAAAGGCAGTTCTCAGCACCACCAAATTTCATGCCCCCTGAGCCAGCCATGAAAACCATCTGAGGCAGCCTGTGTAACACGTGACTGCTGTGCTTTGGGAGACCCTTCAAATCACCATATTTGCATTATCCACCTTTCCCAGCCATGAAGAAGGGGTTGGTGGCAATAATCCAGATAAACCAGCCTGTCACTCAAGTGCACGACTGGAGTGGGGTGGGTGGGAGGCAGTGAAGAGCTCTAGAGCAGCCAAAGCTCTGGATCCCCGTTTCTAACCACAGAAATGGAATGGGCTTTTTTTGGCACCCACCTCAGCACCAAGATGCTTGACAAACCCCATCTTGAAAACCAATTTAAGGAACATGAGCTCTTTTCCCTCTGAGACACAAATCATAATTTTGATGATACACCAGTCACTGAAGAATATTTGGCATCCATTTCTTCAAAAATGTCCCCCAGTAGGTCATGAGAACTGTTCCCTTCTCTTTTCTAACACAGGTGAAAGGAAATTGTGCTCATGATTCATCACATGATTTTTCAGCTGTGCTTTCTATACCACTGAAATATTCTCTATTCTCCTGGGCATCTTTAACCTCTCCTCCAATTGGATGTACTCCTTGCAAAGCATGTATGGCCGTGAAACCATATCACTAACCTCATTACAAAAAATGTATTCTCTTTTTTATTTTCTATTGTTTAGAAAAATCTCAAAATATTCCGCAGTGTGTTTTTAACCATACATTCAGTTCATATACAAATGAGTTAAATAAAAGTTCCTAAGGTGATAGAGCCCATTCGTCCTGGACACAATTTCTCAGTACCTGTAAGCTCTTCTCCCTTTACTGGTACTTCAAACCCTTGGAAAAGGATGGGATGCATTCAATTTTTGGTTTTTGTTTAGGGTTTTTTTTAACACGTGAGGCAGATCTTCCGTTATTTTCCACATAAAGCAAGCTTTTAATTTTTACAAAATTGCACTTTCGGTAACTTCTTTCATGTCTATCATATCTGCAGTATCAGTACTCTTATTTGTGCACTTAGTAGTCTGACAAATTCTTTTTTTCTTTTTCTGTCTGCTTGTCTCACTTATTCCCTTTTTTTCTCACAGCATTTTGTTCTAAATAGTAGATAGTAGGGAGGTCCCTAAAAATGGTAAATTGGCTCAGCAACATCAGACATTACAAATTCTTGGCCTTATCCTCGTAGAACTGTAGTAGCTGCTGTCTTGCTTTAAGAAAAGTTCTTACCAGATGAAGTACTTCCAAACCAAGTCATGTTAGAACAATGCAACGCTTTTTATTGCACACCTTCTGGTGGCAACCACAGAGAAAAGACATTACTGTTTTCTTTCTGTTTTCTCAATATATCCAGATGATTTTGGCACTGGTGAAACTGTTTTTTCCATCTTTCAGTCAGGGAAGTAGTAACTTTGCCTTTTTCCACTGGTTTTTTTTCCATGTTTGCTTCCAAAGTCACACAAGCAGAGCCCCCAGCCATGCATGTCCTACATGATAAGCAACATACAACACATGGTCTGCTCATTTGTACTGACATTTTCAGAGAGGAAAGTGCCTCTTATCCTATAATTTCCAGCCCAGGAGCCAAGAAGCTGGCTGTGATTTCAACAGGTGGTGCAATATTTGGTCCAGACCTGAAATGAACCTGCCTCAGCTGGGGTTAATTGGGATATGTGGAATAATGAGGCAAAGCTGCAAAGGACAGGCTACAAGTATTGTGCCATTGAATGCAGCATGGAAATCAAGTCCCAGTAATCTCAATATTGAGACTGTTAGAGAAAGGGAAGTGCTTGCCCACTTCGTTGCTGAATTTAACTCCCTGGCTTGAGATAGGAGAGCCATGAGAGCTGTGCAGAGCATGACGACATCAGAACAGCAGCAGATGCTGCAGAGGGTCTCTGCTGGCTGTGGGCAGACTGGAGCACTTGTGTTTGCTGGGAAATCTGCTCCAAGAGGTGTCTGAGCTCCTGTGCTCAGCTGCGGAGTGTACTGTGCACTGAGAGGTTTCACCCTGTGGCACCACAAGCTGGGGAAGCACAGCTGGGCACGGGCATGGGCACAGCACCACTGCTGCCACCTTACCTGATGTCACACCTGGAACCCTGCAATTTCTAAGGAAGATGTCCTAACAGCTAACATTGCTTGAGGTGGAACCGTGTAATCCAGCTGTTCACCACACTGGGAGGAGCTCCTCACCCTGAAGTCTCTGTTGATGCTGCTACTACTCAGAAACCCAAACTTCAGAAAGAATTTGAATGTTAGATTTATGTGCTGACAAATAAATCTATCTCTTCTCACAGATATACTGTTTAACTTCAGCTACTGATCCTTATCTCTTAATGACAAAAATAATAACCAAGGCAAAAGCAGTGTTCCCTTCTCACCATTTCAATACATGTAAGATTGGAATAGTATTTTAATTCAGCATAGCTAATGTGTCACATGAAATAGATAGAAAAATTTTTCCATATGTATCCCCAACAAAGCACTCTCGGGACAGCCGTACCCATTCTGTCTCAACATGAAATATTGTCATGTCTCAACTAAGTCTTTTATGACAGTGATTGTATCCTTATAAGTGAATATTTGTGGAACTAACTCTCACATAGATCTTTGTGATAACAAATGATATTTATCTTTTTCAGCATTGTTGTATAGTTGTCATTTTATCTGTGATGTATCTAATTCGAGATCAGTGAATCCAACCATGACACTAAACAGCTAAATAAGCTACCATACTCAGTGCATGACAAATCTCTTGTTATCTCCTGGTTGCTCCAAGTCACAAATCTACCTTTGTGTAAAAGTTTTTGTGTTCAGAAATGCTTCTTCTGAAGATGGATTTTAAAGCCAACCAAAGCCTATACATTTCCACCAACACTGCAATATGATGTTGATGGAAATGTATATCAAAAGTACACCAGAGGTAGAAAGAGGACAACTCTTCAGTTTGACTGGTAGACACAGAAGGAAGACCAAACACTGGATGATCTCCTAAACCCTGAATTTTCAATTAAGGTCACCATTCAATTTTCACCATTTTAGGTTTCCACCAAAAGAAAATACGTTGATCAAATTATCCAGAAAGGGACAAATCCTCTAGGTTCCTGAATTCCTATATTTATTTTCATTTTCTCCTTAAACACTTGTTCTTAACCTGGAGTGAATCTGTGAGGGTTGATAGAGACACTTTTCCTGTAGCTAACTAGTAAGTTCACATTCTCTCACCTCTCTAGCTACTCCGTTAAGTCCTAAAAAACATGAAGCTAGAAAGAAAAGTGTGGTCCAAATTTCTCTGCTCTTGGCCTCATAACACAGCCCAGATTTCTGCTGTAAAGAAGAAAAGCTGATTCCACATACAGAAATAATGCCAGGTTAGCTGAGAACTCAGCAAAAATAATAATAAATAGCGTTAACTTTTCCAAGGAAGCAAACTCAAACTTACCAAGATGGTTTGGAGGCATGTGTCCCTATTACTGTTGCTAGTATGATATTCCATTAGAGGTAGATTACTTGAAAGCTCCAAGTGTAGATAACTAAATCTATTTCAAAACGTCCTGTAGTTAAGGTCAGGTTTGTAGGACAGATGCATATATGTTGCGGGTTCGGTTTTTAACCGGGCAGAAACACCAATTTAGTGTAGTGGTTTGGTGCAAAATACTCATTACTGTTTATCTGCTGTGAGATAAGAATTAGGAGAAATGCAAAGCAGGCACCAAACTTGAAAGAAATATAAAGAAGTTTATTAACAGACCTAAAAGAAGGAAAAAAAAATTATACCACCTTCAGAACTCTCCTCCTCCCCCCCACCTTCCTCCCTTCTCCCACTGACAATGTGAAAAGACAACCCTTAAGATGTTCAGTCTGTTTACCACTTCCATAATAACCTTGTTCAGTCCATTTAGAAAGAGAAGTCTCTTCTTGCTCATGCTATGAATGAAAACAGTATCACAACGAGACACCCACTTCCAAATATTGTTCAGTCCATTTAGGAAGAGGAGTCTCTCTGCCTGCGTGTGAGTCCTTTCCCCCCGACTTGCAGCTTTTCCCGCAACTGCTTTCGAGGGTCCACTCTTGAAGTTTTTTGGGGTACAATTTTAAGGTTGAGCCATTCAGAAACAAAAACAGAGGCCCTTCTCCTTCCCTGGGAGCAAAGGGTCTTCATCATCTTCATCTTTAGGACTATCTCTGGGAGCATCTCTAGGGACTGAGGTTTTCTCCTTTCCCGTTTGGAGCAAAAGTCCTCATCTGGTTCATCTCTAGGGACTGAGGTTTTCTCCTTTCCCATTTGGAGCAAAAGTCCTCATCTGGTTCATCTCTAGGGACTGAGGTTTTCTCCTTTCCCGTTTGGAGCAAAAGTCCTCATCTGGTTCATCTCCCCCTGTCCAAACTTCTCATGAAATTACAGCTGCGTCAGCATCTGCCTATCTCAGCGCAGGTGCTTCTGCTCACGAGTTGAACACTCCACCCCCCATATCTTCATGAAATTACAACAGGATACTCTGATATATCATAGCTTCACAACAGAATTTCAGCTTTAAGCATCTCCTCTCTCTCTTCCCTCAGGTTTTCAGCTCTTCACAGCAATAAAAAGGGTTAATCTCACCTCGGCCTTGCAGCTTTGCAGCTGGAATGTTGAATTTTTCTTATCGCAGTGGAGAGGGGGGAGAGC